>NC_045624.1:12130530-12433560 GCF_009829155.1 Mustela erminea | reverse complement strand
TGGGGTGGGGTTTTTGGTTTCTTCTAGGACCTTTCCAGATACTTTGGTCTTTCCTCTGCATCCATGCTGACTTCCTCCGAAGCTAGCCTCGCCTTCCTCCTTCTTCCCAATTCAGTTCCTCTTTCTCCTTGTTTCCTCATAGTTTCTGGCCTAGTTTGACCATTGTATTGGTCTTCTGTTTGCGGTGTAGCATCAGATACTTAGCAATTTAAAACAACACACACATTTATTGCACAGTTTCTATGGGTGAAGAGTCCAGTCACAGCCTACGTGGTCCCTCTGCACAGAGTCCTAAAAGCTACAGTCCCCATGTTGACTGGGCTGTAGGTTTTTGGAGCTTAGGTTCTTTTCCAAGATCACTCATTGTTTGCAGAATTCATTCAGTTCCTTGCAGTTGTTTGACAAAGGTCCCCGTTTTCCTGCTGCTGCCTTCTGCAAGCCAATCTCAACACCTCACAGTTCTTGTCATGTGTCTCTCTCACAGCCTGGTAGCTGGATTCTTCAAGGTCAGTAGGAGGGCCCAGTTTCTCTTCCAAGACTTTTACTGGTTAAGTGAAACACACCCAGGGTAATTTTTTGAGTAGTTCAAATGCACCTGGTTCAATTACATTTGCAAAAGCCCTTTATCTTTGCCATAAAACATAACCTAGTTACAGAAGTGACAACCTGTCTTATTTACAGTCCCATCCTGCTCAAGGATTATTCAAAATCTCTTTGATGCTGTCTTAGAATTCAACCTTCCATAAACATTTGTGTTAGACTGGTCCTAGGGAAGTTGGAATCTGGACAATAAATGAAACACTTTACTATATTTCTTGATAACTTTGCTAGTCTTTTTTCACTTATTTGAGCTCATTTCCTTCCTCTATGACCTTGGTTTGAGATATATGCTGAGTCATGTGTGTGTGGGTACTTGATCATAAATTAGGACAGATGACCTCAAAGACTCAGATTAGCAGTGATGGCTCCTCTCCCTGACTTCCATTTTTTTTTTTAAATTATTTGGCACTTAAATGTACTATTTTTGTTCCCTGATTGTTTTCTTCCCCCAAATTTTCCCTACTTCTCTCTTTGATAGTGAAATATATTTTTACTTTATTATTATTTTTTGATAATGAAATATATTTTATATTTGAGTTTATTCAGCTTTCATATTTTTATGTTCAGAGTACTTTTTATAAAAATAAGATTTTTTAAATAATAAAATTTGGCACATTTGGCAACTGTATAAAATCTGAGAATGTTTTTTTTTTTTTTTTTTTTTAAAGATTTTATTTATTTATTTTACAGAGAGAAATCACAAGTAGATGGAGAGGCAGGCAGAGAGAGAGAGAGGGAAGCAGGCTCCCTGCTGAGCAGAGAGCCCAATGCGGGACTCGATCCCAGGACCCTGAGATCATGACCTGAGCCGAAGGCAGCGGCTTAACCCACTGAGCCACCCAGGCACCCGAGAATGTTTTGATTTGATCTTCTTAAGGGTCTTAATATGTGCTAGTGTCTAGATGCTATCTCATGACCCTTGAGAAGGGGAACCAGTATCTGTGGTGCTATTTTAAGTCTCTGAGTGTAGGCACAGAGTGCATTCATGTGGATGCAAATACAGAGGGGATCATAATTTCTAAACTCTCTGTGCCTGGTCGCAGCTCTTCAGTCTTGAACAGCAGGGCAAGGCCAAATCCAGATTCTGTGGGGTGAAGACTTACCTTGGGTGTCTCACCCTCTGGGGAGCTGAAACTCAACCACAGGCACACACATTCCTGCTGAAGCAGGACACCTTCTGTGACAGAAGTCAGACTCCTTCCTGTCCCCAGCCATGCTGAGTGCTGCCCTAGCACTGCTGATGGTGGTGGCGGTGGCCGAATTTCTCATTGGGCTGGTTGGAAATGGTGTCCTTGTAGTTTGGAGCTTTGGAGAATGGGTCCGAAAATTCAATGGGTCCTCATACAACCTCATTGTCCTGGGCCTGGCTGTCTGCCGATTTCTCCTGCAGTGGCTGATTATGATGGATTTAAGCCTGTTTCCACTTTTCCACAGTAGCCACTGGCTTCGGTATCTCAGTGTCTTCTGGATCCTGGTAAGCCAGGCCAGCCTGTGGTTTGCTGCTTTCCTCAGTGTTTTCTATTGCAAGAAGATCATGACCCTTGAGCACCCTGTCTGCATGTGGCTGAAGCAGAGGGCCTATTGCCTGAGTCTCTGGTGCCTTCTGGGGTACTTCATGATCAGTTTGTTACTTGTAACCCACATTGGCTTAAAGCCCTATGATCCTTCCCAAGGCAACAGCAGCATTCTGTACCCTTTTGAAAGCTGGCACTACCTGTATGTATTAAAGCTTAATGCAGGAAGTGGGTTGCCTCTGATGGTATTTCTTGTTTCTTCAGTGATGCTGATTATCTCTTTGTGCAGACACCACAAGAAGATGAAGATATATACAGCTGGTAGGAGAGATGCTCGGGCCAAGGCTCACATCACTGTCCTGAAGTCCTTGGGCTGCTTCCTTATACTTCATGTGATTTACATCCTGGCCAGCCCTTTTTCCATCATCTACAAGTCTTCTGCTAATCTCCTCATTGTCTTCATCTCTGAGACAGTCATGGCTGCCTATCCTTCTCTTCATTCTGTCATATTGATCATGGGGAATCCCAGGGTGAAGCAGACTTGTCAAAGAATTCTCTGGAAGATGGTGTGCGCTTGGAGATCCTAGAGAAACGTATGCTCAGAATACTCTTTTGAGACACTTTTTGATAGCTCTCTATAAAGGATCTGACTTTCATATCTTTCAAAATTTTTCTTTTTTGACACCAAATCAACAAATGAGCTACAGGAAATTCAGAATAAAAACTAATGCTGTTTCTCTTCTGGCAATGTAAAGTATAACTGTTTTATTGTATTATAGACATCAAGACTGGGGCTTTATGTTTGGTAAAGTAGGTGTTTATATGTACTAAATAATTCTGTTTATATGTACTAAATAATTCATTTCTTTTAATATTACGTATATAAGTTGTGTTTTTCCTATTATAGGGAACAAAGGTTAGGAACAATTAATATAGAGATTGTTGATTTTTATTATATTTCGCCTATCCATTAACGTTTGTCATTTTAGATAAGCTTTTTAAGCAAAGAAGTATCAAATAATTTTCCCATTTCTCTACTGTAGTAGATCTAGTTATCTAACTGAAAAATGAAACAACATATCTTTATATTTCTAGAAGTTTCTTTGAGCCCTAGACTTGCTTTTTACAATAAAAGTCAGTTGGCTGTCGTGTTCTGTATTAAGCTCCAAAGCCCAGGACCTAGATAGGGACAAGATGGGAATAAAGGGCACTTGCTTCTGCTCTCAAAAAGAACACTGCTCCCTGAAGAGGTGAAGCCTCCTCCTCTTTGGTCCATTTTGGTCTCTCCACAGACTGAAATCAGAGTATAGCATACCATGCTTTTGAGCTGGATGGAGATTACCTATGTCAAATCCATGGCTGCAAGAACTGTGTCTGTTTCTGTTTTCTCCTAGGTTCCTGATGCCTGGAACAGTCCCTAGCTTATAATAAATAGTAAATATTTTCTAAATGATCAATTAGCTGCATTAATTAGTCTTTCAGTTCCTCTTTTATGTTATAAAGAAACAGAGGCCTGTAGAGGACAATGGCCTGCCCAGGGTTTCATAGAGAGCCGAGGGAAATGCTGGGACTAGAACTCAGTTTCCTGACTCTGGGGTCCGGGCTCTATCCTTGGACATCATGCTACCTTCCTAAACACATAGCTTTGCCTTTGGCTTCTCTGTATTCCATCCCTCTTCATATGTGCTTTCTCAGTCATCTTTTTAGCTTTGTTTGAGCACAGTTTGTTTTGGTTCAGTTCTAGGGATCTGGGATTCAAAGGACAATACTTGATATACTTAACATTTTTTTTTTTTTTTTCACTTCTTAGGAACCATGTTCATCTACTTTCTGGAATCTATTCTCCCCAATGTGTGTCTTTTCCTTACCTAAAGCTGTGAACTGAGGTACGTGCTGGGCACGTGTAGACGTTAGTCATCACGAAGGAGAGAACTGGCTCCTCTGATGTCACCGTGCATTGTATGAAGTCAAGGACTGTCTTTTGTCTTCTGGGAATGATAATATCCATCCATTTCAAGTAGAGAGATGCTTCTCCTGGGTTATATTTTTAGTAGTAGGATGAATTTTCCACTATGCCATGCCTATCTTTATACAGGTGTCCTTTGTGAACAATTGTAAGAATGATAGTAATAGTACCTCCCATTTGGGTTGGGCTTTACATTTTACCACGTATTCGTATATATCACCCATCATCTCATTTGATTTTAATAACAACTCTATGTAGTTAATATTTCTTTTTTTTTTTTAAGATTTTATTTATTTATTTGACAGAGAGAGATCACAAGCAGGCAGAGAGGCAGGCAGAGAGAGAGAGAGAGAGAGAGAGAGAGGAGGAAGCAGGCTCCCTGCTGAGCAGAGAGCCCAATGTGGGACTCGATCCCAGGACCCCGAGATCACGACCCGAGCCGAAGGCAGCAGCTTAACCCACTGAGCCACCCAGGCGCTCCTGTAGTTAATATTTCTATCTTCATTTTATACATCACAAAACTCAGGCTGGAGCAGTGATTTGCTCAAGATCATCAGCTGGTAAACGATGCAGGTAAAACAGTCTCAGAGCTTTGGACTGCAGGTCTTGTACATTTTCCAGTAAACCTTAAGTTTCTCTTGTTCATACTTTTAAGTCTTTATGCTGGGGTGAGCCTATAGAATACTCCATACTCATAAACTCCAACTTTATGAGTATTTTTCAACAGATGAAATAAACAATTAATCTTTCAAGTTTGTTGCAACTTGAAAGGTTATTAGTGGGTTGCCTGGGAGCCAAGATCCCAGTCACAGCTGAAGTATCTATGACTGGCTCTTCTTGGGGATAAACTACTTGCATTTTCCCTACTTTGGGGGATTAGATTTCCTTCATTTTCTAAACATGATTTAGCTCAGGATGGGTGTGAGGCTGCTTTGTGTTTTATCCCAGAAAACAAATCTGGAGGCAAATCTATGCTCTTGCACTGGTTTTTATGTAAATCTTTTCTAGTTTGCATTCCCAGAGCTGCAGCTGGATGCATGTGCCTGTGCGCATGTGCCTGTGTGTGCCTCTGTCTATGTGGGTGTCACTGGCCTTTCTTTCTGTTACGTAGTATGAATCAGCCTAGGAGAGGACTAAAAAGTTTCAAACGAACATGTTTTCATTCCACTCCCCATTATTCGTCCCACTGCCCAGATGTAGTCATATTTTGCCATTTGCCTTAGTTACTTGCAGAACGCTTTAAGATTTTGCCTCTCTTACTTGGTTTATCAACTTTGAACTGTAACTTTCGAATCCTATCCATCACAGTTTGGGGATTATCTCACTTAACCCCAAAACTCTTCTCCTCCCCTAAATTTGATGGGTTTTATTTATCCTTAATTGTATAACTTTAAGTAATATGTTTTTAACTTTACTATTTTGAACCATAACTTGTGATAGTATCAATGGAATCTGAGTTATGTAGAAGGAAGAAATTACTGCTTCATCTGTCTGGTACTTTCTCCATATCCTATCTCATGTTCAGCTTCAAATGACTTAAGGAGAAAATACATTTATTGGGAGGAAATTGGCTATCTCACAGAATCAGAGGGAAGACTGGACAGTCAAGATCAGAATGGGAACCAAGAGAGTTTAAACAACTGAGAACACGACCAGGTCTCTTTCTGGGGACTGATGCTGGAACCACCACCACACACATTTCGACTGTCAACATTGTGCCTCTCAACATTGTGACACGGCCACTGCCTCTGTGAATGTGCCCCTGGGTGCTAGCTCCAAGGTCCACAGTCCTGCTGGCAAGCCTCTTGGTTGGCTGATTCTAAGTCACACACCTGCTGTCTGATTTCTTTTTGCATTCTGAAATTGTATTTTTAAATGAAATAAAGTAACTCAATAATTAGATTAAACAGCAGAATTGATGGTGAATTAATGAATACTTAATAAACTAATTAACGAACTGGAAGTTCAGCTCAAAGAACTCTCAGAAGGTAACAGGCATCTGTAAAAAGATGGAAAATGTAAAAGAAAAGAACAGCTATACGGCACATAGAAGCAACAGAGTAGTTATTGTGTAAGCGGAGTCCCAGAGGAGATGGGAAGGGCCATATATTCCCCAAAGTTTGTAGCAGCAATGGCCACAGTTGCCAAACTGTGGAAAGAACCAAGATGCCCTTCAACAGACGAATGGATAAAGAAGATGTGGTCTATATATACAATGGGATATTACTCCGCCATCAGAAAGGATGGATACCCACCATTTTCATCAACATGGAGGGAACTGGAGGAGATTACGCTAAGTGAAATAAGTCAGACAGAGAAAGACAATTATCATATGGTTTCACTCATATGTAGAACATAAGGAATGGAGGGGAGGACCACAGGGGAAGAGAGGGAAAACTGAATGGGAAGAAATCAGAGAGGGAGACAAACTATGAGAGACTCTGGACTCCAGGAAACAAACTGAGGGTTAGAGAAAGGAGGGGGGTGGGGGGATGGGGTAACTGGGTGATGGGAATTGAGGAGGGCCTGTGTTGTGGTGAGCACTGGGTGTTATACGCAACTAATGAATTGTTGAACACTACATCAAAAACTATATGTTTGCTAACTGAAAATAATATAATAATAATGATAATGATGATGATAATAATAAAATAAAGCTTCCCTGGCTGATTCTACTGTGCAGCAAGGGTTAGAAAGAGGAGAGCATTAAAATCACTGAAGTTTTCCTAATGTATAATCAATCTAATTAACATAGTATCATGTTGAGGAGGACTTATTGAATATAGGGTAAAAGATGACTATGAAACAAGAAAGACTCTTAACTATAGAGAACAAACTGATGATTGCCAGAGGAGAGGTGGGTAGGGGGATGGGTTAACCAAGGTGCCACCCAGGTGCCCCAAGGGGATGGGTTAAATAGGTGATGGGGATTAAGGAGTGCTTTTGTTGTGATGAGTACTGGGTGATGTATGTTAAGTGTCAAGTCATTCTATTGTTCACCTGAAACTATTATTACACTGTATGTTAACTAACTGGAATTTAAATAAAAACTTAAAAAGAAAACACGTATGAACAGTTCAGGCTTTCTTTCTTTTAATAAGGTTTTGTAATTCAGCACTCTGGATATTTGTGAGGAACTAGAAAAAGGGTTGGAGGAACATCTGATATTGCAGTTGATGAACTCCAAAGCCCTTAGCTGTGTAGCAGCTGGCTTTGGGTTTTCCTATTGTTCCCACAGGAGCACTTGCCAGGCCGAATCATTGCTTCTTCTCCTTTTTTTTTTTTTTTTTGATTTTTATTTATTTTTTTAAATTTCTGTTCAGTGTTCCAGAATTCATTGTTTACGCACCATAAATCATTGCTTCTGAGATTTGTATTCTAGATGTCCCTAGAGAGCTCTCATATCCTTTTCCTTTCTTTTGTTTTTTTGTCCTCAGAATCACATGGGTAAACTCAGACATGGAGGCCACCTTTTGTCACACTTTATTATACCTTACCAAAAACATTCCCTACACTCACTCGCACCCTGATGATGGCATTCTCACTATGTCATGTTAATAATAACATCTCTAGGAACCCAGATGCCACCTCCCACAACCACCTTCCAACTCCATTTACTGCTTTCCTGGGATTCCCAAGGATTCTTAGAACCTGCTCAGGTTATCCCAGCACTCCAATTCCATTTCACTTTTCCCCCCATAGCACTTATGTGGTATAATAGATCTTTAAATTTATTTAACTGCCTTTATCCTTAAGCTAGAATGTATACTCCACGAGGACAGGGATCTTTTTGTTTGTTTTCCTCTTGTTCTTCACTGTTTAGATTATTAGGTACTGTTGTTGCGTGAATAGCCATGGGCACAAAAACCATGGAGCTATAACACATATACTATTGTATAAACTGAGTTTTATACTTACAGTTTTGATGCCATTACACATTCTTCTCTATATAATTTTACTTTTTAATTTTTATTAATATTCTGTATTTGAGTATAGTTGACACACATTGTTACGTTATTTTCAGATGTATGACATAGTAATTCAACTTCTCTACATGTTATGCTATGCTCATAGTGACCACCTGTCACCATAGGGCAGAATTACAATGTCATTGCTATTCCCTTTGTTGTGCTTTTTATCCCCATGATGTATTTATTACATAACTGGAAGCCTGTACATCCCACTCCCCTACACCCATTTTTACCATCTCCCTACTCCCTGCCTTTCTGGTGACCATCGTTTTGCTCTTTGTATTTATAGGTCTGATTCTGCCTTTTCTACACCATTTTACATGACCATATATGTTATTATTTATGATTGTACTACTTTCTTAAAAAATAAGCAACAGTTTATGGCTGGACATTTTTATTACCATCTGCCCCCGTTTTTTGCTTTTTACAGTGCTACAGCAAACATCCTTGAAAAACGCTAAAAGCTTAAGTCTAAAAGTGGTGAATAAACATAATTCTAAGGTTTCTCATATGCATGTCACAATATCATAGACGATTAAGACATACTTTCATCAGAGGTAGGGGTCCTAATTTTAAACAGGGTAGTCAGCTAAGACTTCACTGAGTAACTAATATTTAAGCAAAGATTTTTAGGAAGTAAGCCATGCATGTATCTGAGGAAAGTGCAAAATTTAGAGGCAGGAAAGTGTCTAATGTGTTCAATGAAGAGCAAGAAGGCCAGTGTGGCTAGAGTAGAGGGTGTGATGGAGATTAGGTCAAAGGGGCCAGTAGAATTTTTAGGGCCCATATAGACCATTGTGTAGACTTTGTCTTTTATTCTGAGTGAGATGGGAAGCCATTGGAGGGTTTTTAGCAGAGGCAAGTGATAAAACTTGACTTACATTTTAAAAGATCACTTTGGTAGTTAGTTGTATTGAGAATAGGTTGAGTTTAATACAGCAAAAGTAGAAAAAGGGAGATGAGTTAGGAAGATTTTGTAATAATCCAGGCCTACCAGGGTGGTAATAGCGGAGGCAGGGAAAAGTGGTAAGATTTCTGAAATGTTTTGAAGTAGAACTGGTAGAATTTACCTGTAGATTGGATTTGAGGCAGCAGAGAGGAATCAAAAGTGATTCCAAAATTTTGGGCTTGAGTAAATTACAGGGTCCTCAGATTATATGGGGAAGACTGTGGGTGGAGGAGGTTGATCTTTGGGTAAAACTTGGAGTTCAATTTGGATATGTTAAGTTTGAGATATAGATTAGATATCAAAGTGTAGCTGTTGAGTAGACAGCTGAAGATATGAGATTGGAAGTCAAGGGGGATGTCCAAACTTGAGATATACATTCAGGAGTCTTTAGAGCATGTGTGGTATTTAAAATTTCAAGACTGGTATAGATCACTAAGGAAGTAGGTGTATATAGATGGAAGAAGTCTAAGACTGAAACTTGGGTACTCTGATGTTAGGAGATTGGAGAGATGTTGTTGAATCAGTAAAGTAGACTGAAAAGAAGTAGCTGGTGAGGTCACTAGAAAAAAGATCATGCTGCCCTGGGCTAAGTCAGGAAACTGTTTCTAAGAAGAGGGAATGACTGACTGTCAGATGATACTGATAATGTCAGGTGAAATGAGAGCCAAGATTTGACCTTGTAGAAATATACAAGCCATCAAAGACTTTAGAAAGAGGAGCTTTTAGAGGGAACACTGTGAAAGTCAGATTTGAGTTGGGGCAGGAGACTGGGTTGGAAAGCAATTGGAGAAAGTGAGAAACTTTTCAAGGAGTTTTGTTGTAAATTGGAGAGAAAGAGCAGCAGGAGGTAGGGGACATGAGATCTAGATACTTACTGTTAATAGAAGAAATAATGGCTTAGTTGTATATTGATGTGACTGATCCAGGAGAGAGGTGGAGGGAAGGACAGGGAGAAAGGTGGAGGGAAAGGGAGTAGGGAGGGGAAATATTGGAGTCATTTTCTTGACTAGAAGAGAGAGTATGAGATCTCCTGAATAGTGGAGGCTTTGATTTAGATAAAAGCTATTAAAATCCATACAAAAATAATCAGAAAGCCTATGTCATTTATTAGTAATTTATTTATTAGTAATTTTTATATTCTGACCAATGCGAGGTGGTTTTTTGTGATTTTGATTTGTACTTCCCTGATGTGGAGTGATGTTGTGCATTTTTTCACATGTCTGTTAGCCATTTGTATGTCTTCTTTGGAGAAATGTCTGTTCATGTCTTCTGCCCATTTCCTGACTGGATTTTTGTGTGTGTGTTTTTGTTTTTTTTTGGGGGGGGAGGGTGTTGAGTTCAATAAGGTCTTTATAGATTTTGGATCCTAGTCCTTTATCTGATAAATCATTTTCAAATAGCCTCTCCTTTAGGCTGGGACAAACACTTTTGGGTTTGTTAGCTGCTTCCTTTGCTATGCAAAAGCTTTTAATCCTGATGAAGTCCTAATAGTTCATTTTTGCTTTTGTCTCCCTTGCCTTTGGAGATGTGTCTAGCAAGAAGTTGCTGTGGCTCAGGTCAAAGAGGTTACTGCCCATATCTTCAGAAGCTAGTATCTTTAGAAAACCTTCGAAAGGTTACTAAAACAAATGCATAAATGCTTTTTCAAAAGCTCTTCTGCATTGGCTGTTCTTTTTCAGTCGAGCATTCACTTTAGCCAAGAATGTGATGTGACACTGATTAGGATGGGCCTAAGTCAGAACATGACTGATGTCTACAGTTGTCCTTTTTACTTAAGGTGCACATGCAGTAGGATATTCTAAACAGGAGGAGCCTGGTAGATACTCATCCAAAAATCTTAAAGATCTAATGATTATTTCAGCAATTTGTTGCTAGATTTTAGAATGAGTATTTAAAAAAATCATGTCAGAGTTAATATCAGTCTACAAGTTAAATTCTTGCACAAAAATTTATGTCCATAAGGTAATTCTATTACATATAGTTAATAGTCTGAATTGAAAATATTTTCACTCTTGGCAATAATTTTCTTTTGAAGCACACAACTGATAGAAATTTCTATATTATGAAGATGAATAAATTATAGCTAAATCTGTGTCAGAAGCATTAGTGGCTAAAATGAAGAGGGTTAAAAATCTGTTTTCCTTGATTATGACTTAAATGGTTTTGAGAAATAATATATTGTTTATTTTAATAACAATAGCAGCACGTCCAAGCTGATGTAGTATTTGTTCAACAAATCATTCTTAGCTTCAGCTTTATGTTTCAGGCATTTATCTGCAGATTTCTTAAATTTATCTCTGCTAATATTAGTTACTGGCTCATTACGATTTTGAAATTCTTTGTAAAAGGAGAGTGAATTTCTTTCTTTTTTTTAAAAATTTCTTTTCAGAGTAACAGAATTTATTGTTTATGCACCACATCCAGTGCTCCATGCAATATGTGCCCTCCATAATACCCACCACCTGGCTCCCCCAATCTCCCACCCCCGCCCCTTCAAAACCTTCAGATTGTTTTTCAGAGTCCATAGTCTCTCATGGTTCATCTCCCCTTCCAATTTCCCTCAACTCCCTTCTCTCCATCTCCCTATGTCCTCCATGTTATTTGTTATGCTCCACAAATAAGTGATCTAAAATATGACTATTTGGTTTTGTTTCTCAATTAAAGATTTATTTATTTGTTTGAGAGAGAGAGAACATGCCATGTGTGAGTGGGTGGAGGGTCAGAGGGAGATGGAGAGAATCTCAAGCAGATTCCCCCCTCAGCACAGAGCCTGCTGTTGGCTCAATCTCATGACCGCTGAGATCATGACTTGAGCTGAAATCAAGAGTTGGAGGCTTAACTGACTAAGCCCCTCAGGTGCCCCAATGATTTGTTTTTAAAATGTTGTTTTGGCTTTGATTTCTCATTCAAAGCTATTTACCAAAATATATAAGTTGAAATGATATTGCCAATTACCTCTTGATATCATAGTTTAGTCATTCTTGCTATACCTATATTGGGCTTACTTCTATCATTTTCTGGAATATAGAACTGGAACATTGTGAAGTGGTTTCCAAAGAGGCCTTATTTTTAAATAGGAATTGTGATGACTCACTATATACAGACCTCGAAGAATTTTTCAGTGGGAGCTAAAATCAGAGATTACATGAGAAGCCATGAAACTTCTTATGTTATCTAAATAGGGGCTTTTTTGCTGTATGTGAGGAAAGAAGGAAGTTTAAGTATTTAGGAAACATCTGTGTATTTAGAAATGTGGTTATGGAAGAACATAAAGGGAATGGCACAGGCTTTGGTCAGTTGGACAAGGTTTGTATCCTTAGTCTGCCTTTTAAATCTATGGTCTTGGACAAGTTACTAGATATCTTTTTTTTTTTTTCCCCCTCAGAAACCTCAAGTAAGTGGGGGAATATAGCTTGAGAAGAGATCTAAGAAAAAAAAAAAAACGAAAATTGGGTGACCCTTACTGCATTCTGTTTAAACTGTATTCTTTTAAAAAATTACTTTAATAAAGATTTTATTTATTTATTTGACAGAGAGAGAGAGATTACAAGTAGGCTGAGAGAGGAGGGGGGAAGCAGGCTCCTTGCTGAGCAGAGAGCCCGATGTGGGGCTGGGCTCAATCCCAGGACCCTGAGATCATGACCCGAGCCAAAGGCAGTGGCTTAACCCACTAAGCCACCCAGATACCCCTAAAACTGTATCTTATTTTGGAGTAAACTTGCCTCTCTGTCTAAGACAGAATGTAAACTAAAACCTTTTTGGGGTTTTAAGGGGTTACGATCAATAAAATAACATTAGCACCTTCCTCAAGGAGAGATGGCACCTTCCTCAAGGAGAGAACACAGTACAACCTTAGATGTAGGAGCCAGGAGTAGAGGGAGGACAGAGGGAAAGGGATCTGTGAGCTGCAACATGGCACTCAGGGAAGTCTTGATGATTCGTAGTCTTGATAGTTTAGCCCTAGAACCATGCTGTTGCTGGTCACTGTGCCTGAGAAACTCACTCTAATGAATGGGATTGAAAAAAATGAGTAGAAAAAACCTACACTGAGGAGTTGATTGTATAGTGACTGATATGATTTATCTTTGTCTAAATCATAGGCAGTGGGGGCAGAGTAAATACTTTGCCTGGGATAATGCTGCTTTTGCCTTCACCACTAGGAATATTATATTATATTATATTATATTATATTATATTATATTATATTTTATATTATTATATTATATTTTATGAGAAAGAGAGAGAGAGTGAGCTAGGTGGGGAGGGGCAGGAGGAGAGGGAGAGAGAGAATCTTGAGCAGGCTCCATGCCTAGTGGAGCCCAACTTGGGGATTGATCTCATGACCCTGAGATCATGACCCAAACCAAAATCAAGAATCCGATGCCAAGTCCAGTGAGCCACTCAGGCGCCCCTTGAGGAATTTTTTTTGAATCTAACTTTGTGAAGTTTGGATCTTGACCAGGTTGCCATCTTAACAGACAGAGGGCATTAGGCTTTTCTTTACATTTTCTTCTGACATTCCTTTTACTCATATTTGCATTTCACAGGGTCAAATGACAGAAAATGTATTTAGAAATATTTTGAGAGTAGGGTAGGGTGGGTGGGAGGTCTCAGGGAGGTTTGGATGCCATTCTGATGAGTTTAGAGTTTATTTTCAAAGCAATTGACAACCATTGAAGGTTTTTATATCCTATTATAGAAAGCAATTCTTTTAGGAAATGTGTTTTGAAAGTTGTATTAGTTTTCTATGGCTGCTCTAAGAAATTACCACAAATACCTTAAATTGACACAAGTTTATTATGTTTACAGTACCATAGGTCAGAAGTTTGAAAAATTTCAATGGGCTAAAATCAAGGTGTTGTTCAGGTTGTGTTTCTTATTGGGGAGAATCCATTTCCTTGCCCATTTTGGTTGTTTGCAGGATTCAGTTCCTTGCAATTATAGCACTAAAGTTCCCATTTCTTTGCTAGTTGGAAGCTGAGTTTCATTCTCAGTTTCTAGAGACTACTCACTACTCACATTTCTTTCCTTATAGTCCCCTTCTTCCATCTGCAAAAGCTGCAGTGACCAGTCAGATCCTTCTCATGCTTTGAATCTCTGCTACCTCTTCTGTTGTCACATCTCTCTGGGCAAATACTGTCTTTCTCTTCTACTTTTAAGGGTCCAGGTGATTACACTGCTCCCACCCACATAATCCAGGATAATTTCCTTATCCCAAGGTGTATAAACATAATCACAGCTGTAAAGCTGCCTTTTTCATGTACAATAACATATTTATGGGTTCTGGGGACTAGGGTGTAGATATGTTTAGGGAACCATTATTCTGCCTAACACAAATGTATAGATTGTATTTTAAATTTAGGAAATAGAAAATATAGTCCAAGGAAATATAGTCCAAGAAAATATAGTCCAAGTGTGTGGTTCTTTCCTCATTCTACCACTGCAAGGAGATTACCCATCCTTGTCCCTTATTCCCCAATGTCTTGAATATCCAGAATTTATCATTTCCAGATTTGAGACTCTTGGGAGTTCTCAGTTCTCAAGTTCTTTTTATTCTTTGTTTATTCTTTTTGTAATTTATTTTTTACCTGGGTAGCTCAGTAGGTTGAACATTGGTTTTGAACCAATTGGTTTGTTCAACCAATGGTTCAACCATTGGTTCAACCAATTGGTTGAACACTTTTTTTAAAAAAAATTAACATATAATGTATTATTTGTTTCAGGGGTACAGGTCTGTGATTCATCAGTCTTATACAATATGCAGCACTCACCACAACACATACCCTTCCCAATGTCCATCACCCAGCCACTCCATCCCACCCACCCCCCTCCAGTCCAGCAACCCTCAGTTTGTTTCCTGAGATTTAGAGTCTCCTATGGTTTGTCTCCCTCTCTGGTTTCTTCTCGTTTCAGTTCTCAAGTTCTTTACCAAAGTTCTCAACCAGAGGACTGGTACCCCCTTTCTTGGCTTTTTTAATTACATGGTCTGTGGCTAAGCCCAATTTGCCCTTCCTTCACCTCCTCTCAGCCATATCTGCCTCTGGAATCTTCTATTGCTCTGAGGTTTTACTCTCTTTGGATCCAGATGAATTTTTCACCTGGTTCTGGAGCTGCAAAGCTTCCTGTTGGACTTGATTTATGGTTGTTTACCCTGTCCTGATGTTCTGTTTTTCACTTCTTACGTATTTACTAGCTCTTCTCCTGCAGCATACTGCAGTCAGTACAGCAGTGAGAGAAAGCTTGGCCATTCTTACGAGATATTATTCCAGAACCCACAATCTTAGCCACAAGTGAAAGCTTCAGGCTCTTTGAATAAGAGAAATAGCAGGAAAATAGAAGCCACAATCTGTTGTGATTCCATGGATCCCCCCCCCCATAATTTTGGGGCCTAGAGCACGAGACTGAGAATCTGAATTTGGGGGTTCCGTTCCAGTCTGTGATGTCTGTTGGCTTTAGACAATATTAAGTACTCTTTTTATTCTCAACTTTCTCATTTGTAAGGTGGGGATGAAAGATAACCTCAAGGGTTTGTTATGAGCATTAAATGAGATAATGGATATAACCCTGGTATAGTGTGATAAGCGCTCCTTTCATTTTTTGTTCTTGGTTTTTCACATCATGGTGGGATATGGGCAGAGACACAACCAAGAAAAAATAGGCTAGTGGTGTGATGCATTTCCACTTGGAAATTTTATTTTGAGTTTGAGGGAAGTAGCGGCTTGTAGAGTTAATGACAAAGCCAGTGGGATGCAGAGGGAATAGTAGGGTGTCATTTTTCTTTAGTGACGCTCTCAATCCAGGATACATATTTGTGAACATTAGTGTAGATTCCGACATCTCCTCCCATGAAGTGTCCCACCTCGATCCCCTGGAGCTTGTTTTTGCAGATCACGGTAGCGACGGCCACCTCCTACCAGAGATAGTACAGAGAGAGAGAGAGAGAGATAGAGAGACAGAGAGAGATGGTCAGATCTTGTCACAGGAGTCCTCTCGTCCCCAACATGGATGAGCTCTGCCCAGGGGTAGCATGCTGGATCATGAAAACAGCCCCAGATCAGGGGACATGAAGCTTTGGATCTAGATGAGTTCTAGCCTTGTTTCTTCTTGAGAAAGTCAGAGAAAAACCTCTCTAGAACTGTAACTCTCTAGAACTGTAAAATGAATCAAACCCCATTTTTCTCTGGACTGGTGAAGCCAGTTTCCATGGTGAAGTTTGAATTTTTTTTTAAAGCCCATTTTGACCTGCAGCTATGAGAATAATAAATCTAGCAAAATGGAGGTTTTGCATGACACGCTTTAATGAATAAGGACATCTATAAGGAGGGCCCATTGCTGAAGGAACAATGGGAGCTTTGCTGCAGCCTTATCAAATTCTCAAAAAATTGTGAGAGGATGAGGGCATTCTAATTTTTTTAATGTCATGATTGGTTAACTAGATACATACAGGCAAATAAACTGAATATAGAGAAAAAGATTACCCCAAAAATTCGGCTGAAGACTTTCACAAATTTGACACATAAGGAGTTCCGGTGGCTTTTTCCTTGTTCGGTGTTCTGGCACTCTTTGTCAGACATCACAGGGGCCTCCAGGTTCTGCCTTAAATCAGGGTGTCTGCCTGAGGGAAGACAGGACAGAAGAAGCCTTCCTGGTCGCCTTTATTCTGGAGCCCCTCCAACCACCACCCTCTATTTCCACTGGTGTTTTGTGTGTATGTCTGAAGAAAAAAGGAATGAGAAAAGAGAATGATTTCATGCATGGTTATGAGAGTTAATCCAGAGGATTTAAAAATAGGCTTTATGTCGCTTTGAGAAACAGAGTTTCCTTTCTATTCTGTTTCCCGTCTCGGAGGAATAAGAGGTGACCTGACTCCCGTTCTCTGATGTTCCTCTACATGCAGAATGAACCATATGCAGTGGAGGAACCCAGCCCCTTCAGTGGCAGTTGTGCCTGACAGGAATGGTGTGGCCTCTGTGCAGAGTCAGATGGCCTGGTGGCTTCAACATCTGAAGCCTCAAGGAGGTAGTGGTGTGTCACCATCCTGGGAAGGAAGGGCCTTTGGACTTCGGGGTGGGTCTCTTTTTGCTAGACCGCTCGTGATCTCTTCCCATTCTCCTTTCCTCTCTTCCCAGCTGTGTGGACATGGTGCTCCTCTTCCGGGGTAACTAATGACTCTGATTTGCTGTGGGGGGGGTGCACTCACCATTGTTGTCTTGGCTCCAGTCCAAACCTGAGAGCAGACAGACGGTGCCTGGCCAGACATTGCTGGTGGCAAGGGGAAGGGGCTGGACTTTGTTGTTGAGTCTGGCAGGTTTCTCCAGCTTAATGAGCATGAGGTCATCCTGGGGGTTGCTGTGGCTGAAGTTCCAGTAGCGGATAATCTGGATGGGGTTAATTGCCTGTTCTGTGCCATCTCTGACTCTGATCCTGAAATTTCCCAGCAGCACTTTCAGGTTTCTGGAGGGAGAAGGGGTTGGAAGTAACCAGTGTCACCGTCACCACCATCACCATGATCACTGTCACCATTATCATTGTCGTCAAAGACGATACTGAATGTTACAATGTGTCAGGTACCGTATCAGTTGCTTTACCTAGAGTCTGGATTACCTCATTTACGACTCATCACAAAACTGGGAAGTGGATTCTATTTTTAATCCATTTTGCATGTGAAGCGATGGGTACAGTAGTAATTCACCTACGGTCACACGGTAAAGGGGGAGCCTTTAACCGCTGTGTTTTCATGCGGCATCCTTAATGTGGTAATGTTTTCTGCCACTTTTGTGTGGCAGAAAAACATTACTTTCCCTCCACTCTGGCTCCAGCCTATCCAACCGGGCATTTCATTCTGGTGGGCGTAAGAGAATGGGATGCTTGAGTGCTGGAGCTCTGTTTGCCTCATCAGATCCACTCACAAGCCTACTACATCCTGCTCTCTACCTCTGGAAGGTGATATATGTAGATTAAATCGATGGATTCTCTTGTCCTCTGGTCTCTGATTAGGTGTTGGTTGCTAGCCAGCAGCAGGCAGTGTTGGGAGGGAGAATGGGCGGGAGCACTTAGCCTCCCAGCTGCCTTCTCCCAGGGCGGTCACACCGTGCTTCCTATGGAGCCGCCCCTCCACACGGTGCTTCCTCCCTTCCTCTCTCTCCTCCCCAGCCTTCTCCACTGCCCATCTTGTACCATTCTCTCCTCTGGCCCCTTAATACCTTTCCAGTACGAATGCTAGGGGTACTGAACTATTCTCAATTTGTCTAATTCGAGTGCACCCTCAGTTAACCTGCTGGTCCCTTAACTCAGACACATTCATGTTGTCACTAAGAAACTTGAAAAAACTGAGGAGGCATGCCCTGTGGGGCGGGTTTCCTCACTACTGACATTGGGGCTGGGTGATTCCTGTGGGGGCTGGCCTGCGCACTGTAGGATGATCAGTGCCCTCCTGGCCAAGGCCTCTGTCTGCTAGATAGGTGCCAAGAACACAGCGCGTTCTCAGTGCATTGTGACAAACCGAAAATATCTTCAGACTTTGCCACATGCACCCTGGAAGGAAAAGTTGCCTCCCTTTGAGCACCACTGAGGTAGAATGAGGGGGGCTGCTTCAGGGGGTGGGGAGGGGGAGGGGTTCCCAGCACTCACGGTAAGTAGCAGTGAGCTGGGGCCAGCACCCAGTTGTTTTTGATGAGGACACCCACGCAAGGGTTGAAGTGAGACTTGAGGTATACCAGATACGGAGCATGGTCCTCTTTCTGCACAGACGAGTGAGCAGAGAAAACTGTCCCTGGGAAAGTAATCGGTATTCTTAATACATAGAATATTCTTAATAGGTAAGTCATGTCTTACCTGTCTTACTTGTCTTAAAATATGTGTTAATCAGCAGTTTCCTAGTTGGGAAGGGATATGAGCAATTTTATTTTATTTTTAAATTTTTAAATTTTTAAATATTTTATTTATTTCTTTGACAGAGATCATAAGTGGGCAGAGAAGCAGTCAGAGAGAGATGGGGGGAAGCAGGCTCCCCGCCGAGCAGAGAGCCTGATGTGGGGCTCCATCCCAGGACCCTGAGATTATGACATGAGCTGAAGGCAGAAGCTTAACCCATTGAGCCACCCAGGCATCCCAATATGAGCAATTTAAAAGAAGTAATGAATTGGCCAGGAGATGTGAAAGTGTTTGACCCTCTTCTTCTAGTAAAAATCACATACTATTTTATCTAATGTTTATAATAGTAATTTTTGGTTTAATGTTGATACTGTTAAGATTAAGAAAGTACAGTGGAAGAGGCTCTCTTTCACTGTAGGTAGGGACATGAATTAATTCTGTCTGTTTGAAAAACATTTAGAGCTAGACATGAAGAGTGTAAATAGTGCATCACCTATGACCTAATAATTCCAACCATAAGGATCCATTCCAAAGAAATATTCAAGTGTAGACAAAGATTATGAATGTGTGCTCATTTTAGGATTATTTATAATAGCTAAATATTAGAAATATTAATGTCCAATATAGTAACGTAAGTCACTGAAATGGAAAAGTACATCAACATATGGAACATTATATACATATTAAAATTATATTTATAAAGAATATTAAACAACAAAGGAAATACTGATAAACTTTCATTAAGTTAATAATATGAAACATGTACGTTAATCCAGTAATCCAATCATCTAAAAACAAGCAAAGGAAAACAAAAACCATTTAAATGCAAAAGTAAATAAAATAAAGCCTCAGAATAAATTTAAAGTGTTAGCATGTGCTGCTGAGTGAGAGGTGGGATTATGAACAATGTTTCTTTTTTTCTACTTTTTAATATTTCCAAATTTTTAATATGAACATGTAACTTAAAAAAGTGAATTATTAAAAAAAAACACTTGAGACGGTAGGGAGGAAGCCTGTTTGTAGTGCCAGAAATAAAATACTACTCTTCTCTCAGCTGTCCTTGGTTCTTCCATAATCCTTCCCGAGCCATAGCCTATACTGCCCCACACGCTTTTTGATCACACAGAAATCCCAAGGGGGAAAAGCGTGGCATATTAATAAGGACAAGAGGCTCTCAGCTCTTGTTCTAAGTGCTTTACATGGATTTATTTAACATTTTCACAACATGTCTATAATACAGGTAGTAATATCCCCATTTCGACAAAAGAGACTGCGGCACAGATGGATTAAGTAATTTGTCCAAGCCCACACAGCGAATAGTGATACAACACGGAGTGGTGGGGAATGCCTCACCAGCAAATTCTGGGCATCAGAAGGACTTCTTGGAAGTCAGGGGGTGCAGGAGGTAGGGCCCTTGCATCTGGTCTTGTTTCTACTTCTTCATTCCCTCATTCTGAGTCTCTTAGCTTTTGAAACAGGAGGAAATCAGACTTTGAAAGGAGTTCTTTGTCCCTGTGACTACACTGGGACCTGCTCTGTGGGGGACGAGGCCCACATTTTGGAATCATCGCAGGGAACACTCATTGTTGAGCAGTCTCCTAGGCAAGTGGGCACCATCGCCCACTCTGTGGCTTAGCCCTGGAACAGTGGGCTCAGCGTCCTGCGAGACTTCGCGGGGGTCTCGGAAGGGAGATGCCTAGTTCTGTCCGTGACTGGTTTTCTTAGGCTCTTCTTTTGTACCTTCCATACACCCCAATCTGCCTTACTCCAGTTACTCCACTTACATTAACCTGTGCCTTATAGGATGGAGTAGGTGGTCATGGATACATACCAGCAAGGACACCCAAATAGAAGATAAATTTCATAGCAGTCCAGATCTTTCCCTGTGAGGTGCAGAAAATCAGCAGAGTATGAAGCTCTCAGGACAGTGTTCTCCTCAGGAATGCCTGGTAGAATCAGTGGATATGGCTAGGTAAGGGGACATGAAATGGCTTGGGAAAATAGCTCTGGGCATAAAGAGGGGGGTGGAAGAGGGCTCCAGGTACACAATGAAGATGGGCTTCTGCTCGAGGGAAGATGGACTGTCCTCTCTTGGGTCTTTCAGGGAAGGAAAAAAATAAAAAAAGCCCAGTTCCTTAGACTTCCAGATCCAGGTCCCTCTACCTGCTGTCCCTAAAAGCCCATCTGCCTCAGATCAGCTGTCTGTGGGGAAGGGAGCTCTAGGCTCAGGGCTTATCTTCCACATGGAGTTTCTGAGGTCAGGGCTGTGAGGGACAAGATTCACCACCTTAGCTCAGGCGGTGTCCCCAGGTTTGCTCTGAAACACCTAATACTTATCCCTTTCCTCAGCCCCTCCCATCTTTATTACACTTTTTTCCTCTTTCCCTGTGATCACTGTTTGTTTCATCACTCCGCCATCATCACCAGCTTGGTCTGTTATCCTGGTCCCCAGCTCTGAGCTAAGGACATGTGGGAATGAAAAGCACTCATAGAGCAGTTAGTTTGACAGCTGGGGAATGGTCTGTATTCTAGGTTATATTAAACTGAGGACCTACTGTGTATTGGTGACAATTCAGAAGGCAGGACCCGTCAGTGCTTTTTACCTAATGAAAAGATTTCTCAGCCAATAATAAACTGCTAGGGTCATCTTTGGAGAATTCAGAGCACGCTCTAACAAGAACACTTTCAGTAATAGCTCTCAAATCCCAGGCTCTGAGCTAAATTCTTTATAGACACTGGCAGTGGTGATTTCATATCAGGGCAGTCTGAGATGTAAAATTAATTATTCTTTGTATCACTCTAGCCCTTCAAAGTCTCAAAAGCTCATAATCTCATGCCAATGGGACAATAAGCCTACAAAGAGGAAACAAGGCTGGTACCATTTTTTTTTTTCTTGGTCTGTAGATAACAGAACTAAAACAGAATTTACACCAGTGTCTCAAAATCACACATGATTAGAAAGACTAGAAATAGAATCTAGGTCTTATTATTGGAGACACATAGCTTTTCAACTGCATTCTCCAGGCTTCAGCTAATCAACTGGCATTCCTACATCTTGAAAAAGATGCATTTCCTCACACAAATTCCCTGAAGTGTAAAATGAAAAAGAGACATGGCACATACTTTCCTGACCCTCACAGTGGACACAGAGGTCCACTGGGGAATAGGGCTGGTTTGTGAAATGTGCTTGAGGTTCAAAGACAGGATGGATCTGTGTGAAGTTTTCTGAGGGGAGGGTAGGATTAGTTAACAGAGTTGAAATTTGAGAGAGGTTGTTGGGCCTAGATTTTTTTGGAAAGCTTACGGGCCAGGAGGGGAGTTTGAGGCCTTTCCAAAGACAACAGATTTTCTGGAGGAGGCTGGTACTGGGGACTGCTACCTGTCTATGAGTTTCAAATCAGTATCTCTAGCCCAGACCTCCTGTCCCATATATAGAACTGCCTCCTTGAAACCATTTTTTTTTTTTTTTTGCATCTGCTTGAGGTTCCTGAAATTTAGCATGTCAGAATTTTATCCTTTATTCCTCTAGCTTTCCAAATGCATTCTTTGCCTGTTTTTCTAATTGTAGGAGATTACCTACCATTTGTTTGATTTCTCCCTTTTTCTCACCACTCAACCTTAAACAGTTCTACTTCCAGAAGTCTCTTAAATCCATCCTTATCTTTTCATTCTCACAGCTGTCATCCTAATGCAGGCCATAATCTTGTCACGCTTGAACTAATATGTGTGCCCATCTGGTGTTGCTCAACTTAAGATTCTCCTTTTTATTTAGAATTGGTTTTTTTTTTTCCCCCTTTAGAATGCATATGAAATCATGTCAGTCTCCTTTTAAAAACTCTTCAGTAGTTCCCTATTGTCTGTAGAGTAAACCCCTGGCATGCTTTAACGGCCTCCCTTGAACCTCTTCCATCTTGTCCTCATAACCCTCTTTCCTTAGCTTCTTTCCCCCACGCTGCCCCTGCCCCCCTGCCCCACATAATTTTTACAGGCTTAGCAAACTACTTTCAAGTGTGGGATTTCTTGTTTCAATATGAATACCTTTTTATATTATTTTAGCTGTTGAGTGCTTCTTGTAGTTTACCAATCCTATTTATTTTTTTCTTAAAGATTTATTTATTTAAGAGAAAGAAAGAGAGAGAAAGAGAGAGAGCAGGGGGAGGGGCAGAGAGAGAGAGAGAGAGAGAGAGAAGACCCTTAAGCAGACTCCCCTGCTGTACAAGGAGCCCATCTCAGGGCTGGATTCCACGACCTTGAGACCATGACCTGAGCTGAAATCAAGAGTCAGCCACTCAACAACTGAGCCACCCTGGTGCCCCCACTTTTTTCTTTTTTGTTTTAGGATACTGATAATCTGATATGGACATCATTCTTAAAGCTGTGTTAAAAAATAACTTTAGAATTCTGTGGATGGATGTGTGTGTGTGTGTTTGATACTCAGCGTTTCCTCATGTTGGTAATTTTTCGTTATTAAGTTCTATATTAGTATTATTACAAATTCCTTGTGCACTGGAGATGCATCTGCTTCTAGCCTCATTCCACAAACCATCAGGTTTACAGAGACTCTAATTCTGTTATTGTTTCATTCCGCCACCTAACTGATTTTCTATTTAGATAATATTCCTGTCCTATTCCACCACCAAAAATCAATTTGAAAAAGTCAACTTTTGAAAAAGGCAACTTTTTGCAAAACTTCAATTCACTTCACCCCCCTCGACAGTGTATTCAATGATATATGCTTACATGCATATATGCTCGTATACAAGTAAAATGAATGACAGCAGTGATATAAGGGAAAGGAAAGAGAAGTCAGAATTATTTTATTATCATTAGGTACTCACACTATCCATGAACTGACACAGTGTTTTTGGAAGTGGACAATGGTTAATTGTAAATTTATATTGCAAACTCTAAGGCAACCATATAAAAAACATTAAAAAAAGAGAAGTAAGTCAAGCAGAGAGAGTCAATTATCATATGGTTTCACTTATTTGTGGAGCATAACAAATAGCATGGAGGACATGGGGAGATAGAGAGGAGAAGGGAGTTGGGGGAGATTGGAAGAGGAGGTGAACCATGAGAGACTATGGACTCTGAAAAACAATCTGAGGGTTTTGAAGGGGCGGGGCGGAGGGAAGGTTGGGGGAACCAGGTGGTGGGTATTATAGAGGGCACGGATTGCATGGAGCACTGGGTGTGGTGCAAAAATAATGAATACTGTTATGCTGAAAATAAATAAAAAATAAATTTAATAAAAGTATAATGGATATGCTAAGAAAGGAGAGAGACTAAAATAATATAAAATACTCCATTAAAATCACAGTGGTAAACCAAAAAAAGTGAAAGACAAAGCCTTTTTGAAAAAGGATAGAATGAGAGAGCAAGAGATCCCTGCATACAGGAGGGCAGTGTAATAAGAAAGATTTGGAGCTCTGAAAAGAGCCACTCGTGTTGGTGTTGGTTGGGAGCTTTTATCCAAATGGCACCTGCGGTTGTGAGACATGACCTGTGCAAGTGAAGTCATTCTCAGGAGAGGTGGCTAGGCACTGCCTGCATGAAGGGGAGGAGGCAATGTCACACAGGAGGGTGGGACACAGCTGTGCTTCATCAGAGCGGCCCAGAACAGACAGGGGTCAATGGGGACATGTAGAGGGAGGGGGGCTGGTCACACATTGTGGGGAAGGGACTGCTGAGAAGAACGGAGAGGCTTAGGGGAGGAACTTGGGATGACTTTTAACTCCACAGAAGGGTTACTTGACTCCTGCATTGCAATTCTTTTCTTTAGATGAAGTAGATAAAGCTCAGACCCGTGGACCTCATCTTCCCATAGGGCAGGCTTCAGTTAGACTGAGAAGATCTCCGGCTGTGACGGGTGACTCTGCTTTCATGCCGAGGATCAAGAGTAGAAGGAGTAACCTCTAGATGACAGACTTCTGTAGAATCCTTATCCTCTGGTCTCGCACCTGCACCTTCTGCTGTCTCGATTCCCCAGGCAGGATATAAATTCTGTGCTTTCTTCGTGCCTGTTAATTTCCACTACATCCTTGTCCTCAGCACAGGATTCGGGCATCAACATGAATTGTATCCTATTAAGCTTGCTGATGGTGACTGGTGAGTGACTCAAGGTAACTCTTTGTCAAGTTTATTAGGACTCTGTTGGGGGGTGAGGCTGTGGTGCTGTGTTGGGGAGGGAGAGCTGGTGGATCAGAGGCGTGAAAGTTTGGGAAATGGGTGATAACATTACCTATTTTCTGTACAGGCTCTGTCATTGGTAGGACCCAAGTAAAACTTTCTATTACGGGCTCAAATCTCCTCCCAATGCTTATGAAGTTCGTGGGCTAAAACATGGGGGTATGCCAGAAGGGATGAAGGAGATAGGAGCCTGGAAGGGGGCATAGGAATGTGTAAAAGACATACGAAACAAAAAAGCAGGTGTTCTGCTGTAAGGGTCGAAAGGGAAAGGTTAATTTTGCTCTTTAAAATGTAGTGTACAATAATAAGAATAATAACTATCACCACCACTGCCATAAAAGCACATAACTACATAGTGGTTTTATAAAAGACACTGCTCTCTTCATATCAACTTTGTGAGAAAAGTATTATTATTGTTCTCTCTCTCTCCTTTTTTTTTTTTTTTTTTTTTGATGAGGAATGAAGGCATGGAATAATTAGGTAACTTGCCTGCAATGAAGTTGGTATGGCTCTGTAATTAGGCAGTTATGCTCTTCTACCTAGTTATATGGCCAGGGGCAATACCCTAACCTCTCTGAGCCTCAGTTTCCAAATGTGCAACATGAGAAAACTCTCTGTCTCTTAAGGACATCAGTGCTTCCTAAACTTGTATGAGACTAAGAGGAGTTAGCCAAGTTAAGTGAGGTGAGGGGTGTGTAGGTTGTTTCTGACAGAGGTGAAGGTTGCTTCAGTAAGTGTGAAGGTCATGAGGTGTGATGTGTTAACTAAAAGACCATCTGTGTGGCTGGAGCAGAGAGAAAGGAAGTAGATTACGAGTCAAATAGTAGAGAGTCTTCTAGCCTTAATTTAGCCTTAATTTTAGAAATGACCCTGGGTGTAATAGGAATCCTTTCAAGAGTTTGAAATATCTGAGTTCTATTACCACACTTAGGATTCAGAAACATTCATGTGACTTTAGCATGGAGAACAATTTTGGGTAGAGATAGGGGTTGTGGGTGGGAAAGATCTGGAGAGAAATTAAAGAGACTGTTGCAGCTTTCTGGGCAACTGAATGGACTAGGAGGGTAGCAGCGAGTCTGAAATATAGGAAAAGGATAGCAAACGTAATAGTGAGATAGAAGTCATGATCAGCTGAGTGTGAGGAATGAAGGGCAGGAAAAAGTAAAGGCTTGTCATCCAGATTTCTGGTTGGATGAGTGGTAGTACAGTTTATGGAAATCAGGGACACTGGACAAGGGGGTATTTGGGGAAGGAGACAGATTACTTTTTTGACTTACTGAGTTTGAAGTACTTTTTAGACATTGAATGGGGATGTCCACCTGAATATAAAGGTCAGGAACTCATGACGGATCTGAGCTGGGATGCAGATCTTGGAATTTGGGACCTCTTTTTTTTCTTTTTTTTTTTAAGATTTTGTTTATTTATTTGAGAGAGAGAGAGATCACAAGTAGGCAGAGAGGCAGGCAGAGAGAGAGGGGGAAGCAGGCTCCCTGCTGAGCAGACAGCCCGATGCGGGGCTTGATCCCAGGACCCTGAGATCATGACCTGAGCCGAAGGCAGAGGCTTAACCCACTGAGCCACCCAGGCGCCCCAGAATTTGGGAACTTTGACAGTATTTGAATTCGTGGGAATGAGTGGAAAAGATTACTTGAAAAGATTTTACAGAAATGTGTAAAAGACAAAACTATGAAGAGTTCTAACTGCTTTTTTGGTTTAAAATTCTCATTTTGAAATAATTATACATTTACAGGAAGTTGCAGGAAACGTGTGGAGTACCACATACCCTTCATCTGGTTTCCACCATGGTAACATCTTGCATAACTATGGCACGAAAATATGGCAGACCATGAAACTGACATTGGTGCTGTCCAGTTTGTTCAGCTTTCCTCATTTTTACGTGTGTGTATTTAAACTTCACACCTGTAGGTCTATGTGTCTATCACCACTTTGAAGACACAGAGAAGTCCATCACTGCAGAGTCCCTCCTGTCACCCTTCTTATGGACACACCATTACATTCTCCTTCCCTAAGCCGTGGCAACTACTAATGTGTTCTTCACTCCTGTAATATTGTTGTTGCAAGAATGTTACAGAAATGGAATCCTACAGTATGTTATATTTCAGGATTGGCTCTTTTAACTTAGCATAATTCCCTTGGGATTTGTCCAAGTTGTGTGTATATCAATAGTTTTTTTTTGTTGTTACTATTATTTTGGGGTATGGATGCACGCTGGTTTGTTTAACCATTTACCCACTGAAGCACATCTGGGTGGTTTTCAGGTTTTGGCTTTTACTAATAAAGCTACTATGTTTTTGTGTGATAGTAAGTTTTTGTTTGTCTGGGATACATGTCCAATAATGCAGTTTCTGGTAGCATGGTAATTGTATGTTTAGTTTTATACCAGACTGCCAAATTGTTTTCCAGATTGGCTGCACCATTTTAGATTCCCACCAACAATGTATGAGTGAGCCATTTTCTCTACTTTTCTGCCAGCATTAGGTGTTTTCACCAAAGTTCACTATTTTTTATATTAGCCATTCTGTTAGGTGTATAGTAATACCTTATTGAAATTTTAATGTTCATTTTCCTAGTGACTAATGATGTTAAATATCTTTCATGTGCCTGTTTACCATATGGATAGTCTTTTTTTTTTTTTTTAAGATTATTTATTTATTTATTTATTTATTTGACAGAGAGATTGCAGATAGTCAGAGAGGCAGGAAGAGAGAGAGGAAGGGAAGCAGGCTCCCTGCCGAGCAGAGAGCCCAATGTGGGGCTCGATCCCAGGACCCTGGGACCATGACCTGAGCCAAAGGCAGAGACTTTAACCACTGAGCCACCCAGATGCCCCTGGATGTTCTTTTTAGTGAAGTGTTTGTTCTTGTCTTTTGCTTATTTTCTAATTAGATTGTTTGTTTTATTGACTATTGAGTCTGAGAATAGGTATCCAGTCTGTACAAGTTCTTTATCAGCTATGAGGTTAGCGCATATTTTTTCTGGTCTATAACTGGTCTTTAAACTCTCTCCAGAGAGTCTTTTATAAAGCAATTGTTTTTAAATTTGATGAGGTCCAATTTATCATTTGATTTGTCGGTTATTCAGGAGTATGTTTAATCTCCATGTATTTTGGGATTTTCCAGGTATCTTTCTGTTATTCATTTCTAGTTTAATTCCATTGTGGCTTAAGTTCAGAAATTGCATGATTCCCTATTCTTTTACATTTGTTAAGGTGTGTTACGTGGTCCAGAATGTGGTCTATCTTGGTGAATGTTCCATGTGGGCCTGTGAAATGTGTGTGTTCTGCTGGTGTTACAAAAGCAGCCTATACTTATCAACTACATCCAGTTGGTCGAAGGTGCTGTGGACTTAAATGATATCCTGACTGTTTTTCTGCCTTCTAGAACTGTCCATTCCTGATAGAGAAATGTGTTGAAGTCTCCAAGTAGGAGAATGGGTTTATCTATTCTTCTCTGTAGTTCTATCAGCTTTTACCTTATATAGTTTGATGCTCTATGATTATGCACATGCACACTAAGGATTGTTATGTCTTCTTGGATCATTGATCCCTTTATTATAATATAATAATGCCTGCCTTTATCTCTAATAACTTTCCTTAAAGTCTGTTATATTTGAAATTAATATAGCTACTCCTGCTTTCTTTTGAGTAGTGTTAGTGGGGTCTATCTTTCTCCATCCATTTACTTTTGGTGTGTATGTCTTTATATTTAAAGTGGGCTTAGGGAGCCCTGCCTGGCTCAGTCGGAGGAGTGCGCAACTCTTGATCTTAGGGAAGCCCTGTGTTGGGTATAGAGATTACTTAAATAAATAAAATTTAAAAAAATTTAAAGTGGGTTTATTGTAGACAACAGACACTTGGATCTTATATTTTGATTCATTCTGACAACCTCTGTGTTTTAACTGGTGCATTTAAACTGCTGTATTTATAGTGAATATTGATATAGTTGGATTACTATCCACCATATTTGCTATTGTTTTCTACTTGTTTTATGCTCCTATTTTTTCTTTCACTTCTTTTTGTTTGCCACTTGTGATTTTAATGGAGTATTTTATATTACTTTAGTCTCTCTCCTTTCTTAGCATATCCATTATACTTCTTTTTTTAAAAATATTTTTTATACAGTTGCCTTAGAATTCGCAATATAAATTTGCAATTAATCGTGTCCACTTCCAAAAACACTGTGTCAGTTCATGGATAGTGTGAGTACCTAATGATAATAAAATAATTCTGACTTCTCTTTCCTTTCCCTTACATCATTGCTGTCATTCATTTTACTTGTATATGAGCATGTACATGCATGTATATGCATGTAAGCATATATCATTGAATACACTGTCGGGGGGTGAAGTGAATTGAAGTTTTGCATTTACCAGTACATTTCCACGTTGAAGGGTGAGAATTGAATGCATGTCCCTACTGTGCTCCATTCACCAGGAGATGAAGGAGGCAGCTCTACCTTACATAGCCTTGTTCAATATAGTTGTCAAATGACGATGAAGGCTTGGCAACCTGCTGGGTCTTGGGGACATAGGGCCACGTGTGGTGGAGGGAAGGAAGCAGAGTACTGTTAACTTTGCCTCAGACTTCTCCGTCAGCCTCCTGGCCACTGTGCAGAGGCTCAGCTTTCCCCTGAGGTCCATTCATACAACCCTGCTTGAGAAATTGGAGTATTGCCTGTTTCCACTGGGAGTGAGGGTGGAATATTAGCCCCTCACTCAGCCTTGGGGAACCCATGGCAGGCGGGCATTTCCCCATTGTTTGGGAACATTGCCACTTCCCATTGTTTAGTTAGAGTAGGGTAGGTGTTGTCAAAAAGAGTGTTTTTGTGTTCAGCTATCCTTTTCCCTTTCCTCTGGCTCGGAGGAGCATGTTTTTCTTGAAGTTTTTTAAAAATTCGTTTTGTTTTTGTTTTTTGGCTTTGCTTTTTGGTGGTTCTGGATTATAGGCTACTCTGCTCCAGTGCTCTATCTTGGATCTATGAAATGTAAGAATACTGAGGGAAGTTAGTGTTATGTTGTTCCTTAAGTCCCCAGGTAGGCCCTAAGGACCTACTCCTTAGGTAGTCCACTTTCTTCTTTCCATTATTCAGAGTATTTCTATGTTTTTGGTGTTTATTATGTGGGGTTTTTAGTTGTAAAAGGGAAAACCTGGGAGCGGGGAATGGGGCTACTCCTTCTTGGATCAAATGGAAAGTTGAGCTCTAATGCTTGAGGGGCTGCTAGAAGATGAGAGCCTGGTGAAGTACCTTATGAGGCAGGAGAAATTAAAAATGTAATTTACACCAGTCAGAAGAGTTTGTTTCTAGGAGGAGGAAGTAGTTAATGTGTTCTATGCCTATGACAAATTAAGAAAATTAAAGTGGAGACACAGTGAAGGCATATAGCTGCATTAATATGGAGTTAAAATTTGCCTAGGGTATTATTCAAGGACATTAGGACAAGGGTCTCTGAAGAGTAATAAGAACATAATTAAAAATTATACGCAAACAATGAATCATGGAACACTACATCAAAAACTAATGATGTACTGTATGGTTACTAACATAAAATAATAAAATAAAAAAATAAAATGATGCATAAAGGAATCTAAATCAGGTAAAGAGGGAAGATAAAACAGGCAGGGACCAGCTGGAATGCAAGGGTAAGGACACAAGGTATAAGTTTCTAATGAGTTCTTAGAATCAGTGACTATTAAGCTTGGTCAAGAGTGAGTTAGGACATCAGGGCTTTGGTGGGAAGAAATATGAGCATTTTTAGAGTAAATACCAATATTTAGTTGGCAGCTCAGCCTGGAATATAACTCAGTTTTGATTAGGAGAAACCTGTTCCACAACTTTCCTTGGAAGGACCAGTGGCTTGAAGGAAATGTGTATTGTTGCTGCAGCTAAGACGGAGCTAGTAGTAGTGCAGACTTCTTAAAGCTAACGAGGGATGGTCTGGAGTCGGGAATAGATTGTGGGAATTAAGTAAGACTGAATTTATGCACTGGATTATCTTAGAGTAAGAAGGAATGTGAAGGTTATCTGCATTCTCAATTTTTTTGAGCATGAGAACCTCTTTTAGTCTTAAAATATTTGACTCTTTGAATGATAATTCTTTATTAAATACTTACGTAATGCAAAAAGGTAAATTAACTATCTTTGTTAAAGCAATGTGTATTTTATTAAATACTGTTTACTGGATTTCCTGTTAACTTTACTTTTGAGGTAGGTCTTGTGTCCATCCACCCACTTATGTGCTCTTCTCTGTCTCCACCACTGCCAGTTTAGTGCAAGTCACATCACTTTGTGCTGGGCCTACTACAGTAAGCCTAACTGTTTCTTCACTTGCCCTTTTCCAATTCATTTCTTGTTTTTTTTTTTTAAAGATTATTTATTTATTAGAGAGAGAGAGGAGAGCAGGTGTGAGAGCAAGCATGTGCAGGGGGAGGGGCAGAGGGAAAGGGAAGAAGCAGACTCCCTGCTGAACAGGGAGCTCAAGGCAGGGCTGGATCCCAGGACCCTGAGATCATGACCTGGGCTGAAGGCAGACTGAGCCACCCAGGCACTCTTCTAGTCCATTTTTAATCAAAATCCAGTGATTTTTAAACAAATAATTGGATCACATAACTTTTGTATATTCAAATTCTTTAGTAGATTTTTTTACACTCAGAATAAAATCCAAACTCCTCTGAGCATGGCTTTCAAGCCCTGCTTGATGAGGTTCCTGCCTCCTCTAAAGGCTCATCCTAGGGCAATCTTTTCCTCAGCTTCTGTGCTTCAGTCTCCTTGGCTCTCTTCAGATTCTTGAGCCCTCCTAGTCCTTTCTCCTCTTTGAACCTTTGTCCATGCAGTTCCTCTCCTGAAAAATCGTTCTTCTGCTCTTCTCACAGCTGGTTTTTCTCATCTTTCTGTCTCAGATCACCTGTCATTTACCCAGCAAATACTTCTTTGCACACCCAAATTAGATTCTTCATTTACTCTTTCTTATTATGTTTTCTCATGGAACACTGTCACTTTCTCATCACAATTTATAACTGTCCGTTTATGTACTGGTTTGCTTGTTGTCTATCCCCTTCATTTCATGGAGGCAAAGTCTACTTCTCTCTTGGATACCCTTTTATATTTAATATGCAATATGTTGCCTGGCACATAGTAAGTATTCAAGAAATACTTTTTAAAATAAATGCATGCATATATGAATTTGAGAAAAAAGTATACACACATAAATACAACATTAAGTCTTCTGATGATGCTTGTTTCACATATGGATCAGAAAACCATTTCATTAATTTCAGAGCCTCCCAGTGGACCCCTGCACACAAGTGTGCAAATTTTACTCCAACCCACTAACTCATTTGTATAATAAATACATATTGAGTTCCTGCCAGACACTGTCCTAGTTAGTGGGGAATATTGTATAAGTCATTGTTCCTTCACTGCTTATCATCTGCAGGTGAAAACCCCATAGTCCCAGAAACATAAATTGACAAAGCAAGAGAAGCCCAAATTGAAAAAAGTGACAACGACAAGAAAGGATCAGAGAAAATCTCCAGAAACAACAACAAAACAAGTAATAGAATGGCAATAAATACATATCAATAACTATTTTGAAAGTGAATGGACTAAACACTCCTGTCAAAAGACATAGGGTGACAGAATGGATTAAAAAGGAAGACGTATCTATATGCTGCCTACAAGAGACTCATTTTAGATTAAAGTCACATGCAGACTGAAAGTGAGGCGGTAGAGAAACATTTATCACACAAGTGAATGTCAAAAGAAAGCTGGAGTAGCAATACTTATATCAGACAAAGTAGATTTTATCCTAAACTATAGCAAGAGATGAAGAAGGGCACTATATAATAACAAAAGTGACAATCCAACAAGACAATATAACAATTATAAATATTTATAACCCAACATGGGAGCACCCAGATATATAAAATAATTATTAACAAACAGAAAGGATGAATTGACAATAACACAATAATAGTAGGGGACTTTAATATCCCACTTAAATTAATGGGAAGAGCATCTAAACAGAAAATAAACATGGAAGAGTGGCTTTGAGTGACACATTGGACCAGATGGACTTAACAGATATATGTAGAACATTCTATCCTAAAACAGAGTACACATTCTTTTCAAGTGCACATGCAACATTCTCCAGAATAGGTTGCATTTTAGGTCACAAAACAAGTCTCAACAAATACAAAAAGATTGAAATCATACTATGCACCTTTTCTGATCACAGAAAACTAACTAGAAGTTAGTTTTCAGTTCAGAAGCTAACTAGAAGTTAGCTACAAGAAAAAATTTGGAAAGACCACGAATACATAGAGGTTAAACAACATGCTACTAAAAAATAAGTGGCCACCAGGAAATCAAAGAAAAAATTTAAAAATACATGGAAACAAATAAAAATGAAAACACAACAGTCCAAAACCTATGGGATGCAGCAAAAGCAGTCCTAAGAGGGAAGTATATAGCAATATAGGACCACCCCAAGCAATAAGAAAAAAATCTCAAGCACTCTAACCTTACACCTAAAGGAACGGCAAAAAGAGCAACAAATGAAGCCTAAAGCCAACAGAAGGAAGAAAATAATAAAGATTACAGCAGAAATTATATAGAAACTAAAAAACAAACAAATAATAAAACAGATCAACGAAGCCAGGAGCTGGTTCTTTGAAAAAATTAGTAAAATTGATTAACCTCTAGCCAGACTTATCAAGAAGAAAAGAGAAAGGACCCAAATCAATAAAATCACTAATGAGAAAGGGGAAATAACTGCTAATACTACAGAAATACAAATAATTATAAAAAAAATTTGAAAAACTATTATGTGAACAAATTAGATAACCTAGAAGAAATGGATAAGTTCCTAGAAACATATAAACTACCAAAACTGAAACAGAAAAAAATAGGAAACTTGAACAGACTGATAACTAGCAAAGAAATTGAATCAGTAATTAAAAAAAAACTCCCATAAAACAGAAGTCCAGGGACAAATGGCTTCATGAAAGGCAAATCCTACCAAACATTTAAAGAAGAGTTAATACCTATTCTTCTCAAACTATTCCAAAATCTAGAAATGGAAGGAAAACTTCCAAATTCATTAGATGAGGCTAGCATTATCCTAATTATAGCAGTAAGACAACAAAAAGAAATAAAGGGCATCCAGATTGGCAAGGAAGAAGTCAGACTTTTACTATTTGCAGATGACATGATGCTCTATGTAGAAAACCTGAAAGACTCACCAGAAAATTACTAGAACTGATACATTAATTTAGCAAAGGCTATAAATCACCATACAGAAACCTGTTGCATTTCTATACAATAATAAAGCAGCAGAAAGAGAAATCAAGGAATTGATCCCATTTACAATTTCACCAAAAACCATAAGATACCTAAGATAACACTAACCAAAGAAGTGAAAGACCTGTACTCTGAAAACTATGGAACACTGATGACAGAAATTGAAAAGGACATGAAGAAATGGAAAGATATTCCATGCTCAGGGTTTGGAAGAACAAATATTGTCAAAATGTCTGTACTGCCCAAAGCTATCTACATGTTTAACGCAATTCCTATCCAATTTCCAACATTTTTCATAGAACTAGATGAAAGGAAAAAATTTGCATGGAATCAGAAAAGACCCTGAATAGCCAAAGCAGCCTTGGACTGAGGGGGGCAGGAAGCAAAGCTTCCTGAGACATCACAACTCCAGACTTTGAGTTATATTACAAAGCTATAGTAACCAAAACAGTATGGTACCAGCACAAAAATCGACATAGATCAATAGAACAGTATAGCAACCCAGAAATGAACTCACAGCTATATGGTGGGTTAAATTTTGACAAAGCAGGAAAGAATGTCTAATGGGAAAAAGACAGTCTCTTTAACAAATGGTGTTGGGAAAATTGGACAGCCACATGCTGAAGAATGAAACTGGACCACTTCCTTATACCATGCACAAGAATAAATTCAAAATGGACTTAAGGCGTAAATGTGAGACCTGAAGCCATAAAAATCCTAGAGGAGAACACAGGCAGTAACATCTTTGACATCAGCTGTAGCAACTACATCTGAGGCAAGGGAAACAAAAAGGAAACAAAAACTATTGGGACTACATCAAAATAAAAGGCTTCTACACAGCAAAGGAAACAATCAACAAAATTAAAAGGCAACCTATGGAATGGGAGAAGATATTTGTAGATGACATACCTGATAAAGGGTTAGTATCCAAAATATATAGAGAACTTATAAAACTCAACACGCAAAAAAGGAATAATCCAATTAAAATATGGGGAAGATAAAGCTAGAGTAGTAGGACTCAAAGAGCCTTAAAAAATATACAGAGAAGTTTGCATTCTTGGGCAATTCCACAAAGAAATAAAAATGGCTAATATAATTTTGAAAAACTTCCTTTACTGGTAGTCAAAGAAATGGAAATTAAGTGGATAATATTTTAACTTATTCAATTACCAAATACTTTTTAATCATAATATTCTCTGCTGCCAAGGGTTTGAAGAGAAAGTTTCTTACACTCTGCTGGTAATAGTGATCTTTCTGAAAAGCTATTTGGCAATATAAATACAAACTTCCAAAATGTTCAAATCCCTTCCTCCCTTTAATTTTACTTCTCAGATGTTATTTAAGGAAATAATTAGAACTACATTTAAAAAATAATATGAAAACACATTCCTCATCATAACAATATAAAATGTTATCAAACTAGGTAAAAAATAAAAACATAACTAAATACATGACTGTTTCCATATGATGAAATATTGTGCAAGTATTAAAAAGAACATTTACAAGGAATTTTGGAATTTTAATGACATAGGTTATAAATATATATTTGTATATAATCTGTATATTTGTGTCCATGAATGTCTGTACATAGAACTGACTACATAATTTTCAGAGCCTAGTATAAAATGAAAATGCAAGATCTCTTGTTCAAAAATTATAATTCCAAGGTAGCAGTAGTAGAGCCTTAAATTGAATGTAGGGCCATTCTGAACACGAGTTCTGTGTGAGTACACAGGTCCTACGCCCTTGAAACTAGCCATCTGTACAGAAAAAATACTGAAAGAAAATATCCCAAAACATTATTAATAATTACCTTTTGATTTGGGAATTACTGATGATTTTTTTTTACTGATTATTTTTATTTCATGTCTTTTATAAATGTTCACAATAAATATATATCACTTTTTAAAAAATAAAATATGGGCAGAAGACATGAACAGACATTTTCCCAAAGAAGACATACAGATGGCCAATAGACTTATGAAAACATGCTCAATATCACTTATCAGGGAAATGCAAATCAAAACTACAATATAACATCACCTCATACCTGTCATAATGGCCAAAATCAGAAACAACAAGTGTTAGAGAGGATGTGGAGCAAAAGGAGCCCTCTTGCACTGTTGTTGGAAATGAAAACTGGTGCAGCCACTGTAAAAAACAGTATAGAGTTTCCTCAAGAAGTTAAAAACAGAACTACCCTATGATCCAGTAATACTAGGTATTTACTAGGTAAATACTAGGTAAGCACTAGGTATTTACCCAAAGAATACAAATATACTAATCCAAAGGGACACATGCACCCCCATGTTTACAGCAGCATTATCCGCAATAGCCAAACTATGGAAGCAGCCCAGTGTCCATTGACTGATCAGTGGATAAAGAAGAAGTGGTATATTTATACACAATGGAATATTACTCAGCCATCAAAAAGGAGGAATACCCAACTTTTGCATCAACATGGATGGGACTTGTGATCTCTCTCTGTCAAATAAATAAATAAAATCTTTAAAAAAAAAACATGGATGGGACTGGAGGAGATTATTCTAAGTGAAATAATCAGAGAAAGTCAATTATCATATGGTTTCACTTAATTGTGGAGCATAAGGAATAGCATGGAGGACATTAGGAGAAGGAAGGGAGAAATGAAGTGGGGGGAATCAAAGGAGGAGACGAACCATAAGACTATGGTCTCTGGGAAACAAACTGGGGATTTTAGAGGGGAGGGGGCAGGGGGATAGTTTAGCCTGGTGATGGATATTGAGGAGGGCATGTATTGCATGGAGCATTGGGTGTTACATGCAAACAGTGAGTTATGGAACACTACATCAAAAACTAATGGTGTACTGTATGGTGACTAACATAACATAATAAAGAAAAAATAAAAGTCATAAGATAGGTGTAAAAAATAAAAAAATAAAAAGTAAAACTATAAACAAAAAGAATTTCAGTATAGTTGACACACAATGTTACATTAATATCAGGTGTACAATATAGTAACTTGATAAGTTTATATATTATACTATGTTCACTGTAAATGTAGCTACTATCTGTCACCATACAATGCTATTAGAATATTACTGACTGTATTTCCTATGCCATGCCTCTTATCCCAATGACTTACTCATTCCATGACTGGAAGACTGTATCTCCCACTCCACTTCATTCATTTTCCCATCCCTTCATCGCCCTGCCCTCTGGTAACCATTAGGTTGTTCTCTGTATTTTTAGGTCTGTTTCTGCTTTTTGTTTATTTATTCCTTTTTTATAATATTTTATATATGACTGAGAGCATATGGTATTTGTCTTTTTCAGTCTGACTTATTTCACTTAGTATAATATCCTCTAGGTCCATCCATATTGTTGCAAATGGCACTATAATATCCTTTATTATGGCTGCATAATATCCATTGTATTGTCTCTCTTGAGAAAGAAAAACAAAGCTGAAAAACTGAAAAACAAAGCCTCACAGTTCTGGGTTTCTGGGTTCTGGGTTTCAAGATGTACTCCATAGCTGTAGTAATCAAAACAGTGCAGTACTGGCACAAAAACATACACATACATCAATGGAACAGAGTAGAGGACCCACAGATAAACCCACAGTTATATGGTCCATTAATCTATGACAAGGGAGAGTAGAATATGCAATGTGGGAAACACAGTCTCTCTAATAAATTCTTAATCTGTAAAATAATATAAAATTTATCCATCCCATAGTTTTTTTTTTTCTGTGAAGAATAAAAAATCTAAGTAAGTACACCAAGTATTTTAGTACAGTGTTTGTACAGTATGGTTCTCTAGTACAATAGAGTTAGGGTATCAGTTAGCTAAATGATTAATGAGTGGCAAATATTGATATTGTCTGATACTGGCATCCTGAAATCTCCATAAGCACCCTGAGTTCTCTTTAGTCAGCTAGGTTATTTCCCTTGATTCTCTTCTCTCTTTGTTCTAGGTGTTGTTTCATATGTTGGTGAAGACATGGAAAGGTTAAATCATCTTCACTACCTATTTTACCTGAATTCCAATTATCAGTCCTGTGTGGGGACTTTGATTGCCCCTCAGTGGGTATTGACAGCGGCACACTGCTTCTTACCGTAAGTGATGGGGATCTGTCCACTCTATTCTAAGGCTCCAAGGCTCCCCAAATACACATGTATGTGTTAGTGTGTGTACATGTTGGTGTGTACCTGCAAGTATACCTCTTGGTATATAACTCTAGAGTATATAATTAGGAGTGGAATTCCTGGGTAATAGAGGATGCAGATGTTCACTTTTGTACGTCTTCCAGCAATTTATAAGCATTTCCCACATTGGGTATTGTCAGACATTTTTCTGTTTTGCTGATTGTGTCAAATTTCTTGTTATGCTCTTAATTTTTTAATCTTTATTAGTAGCGATGATTAGCATAATTTTTTCTCCTTTTTCCTCTTCATCCTCTTCCTTCTGCTAATAGTGTTTCTTCAGGGAAATTCTCTTTCATGGTTTATGAACATTTCGTGAATTTAAAAAAATTACTTTGTAGGACTTCTATAAAGCTCTAGTTATTACATTTTTGTCAATTACGTATGTTGAAAATACATTCTTCCAGTTCATGGTACCATCTTCTCTTTATGGTGTATTTTGATAAATAAGAGCTCTTAACTTGTATTTAATTCAATTTAATGCTTAAATTATCATCTTTATTTCTGATTAATTGGGTTTTGTGCCTAGTTGAGATTAACTTTATGATTCAAGATCAGAAAGATATTTCTTAATTTCTAGAGTCTTTAAAGGTTTGATTTCATATTTAAATATTTATATCATTTAGACTTGATGTTTGTGAATGATGTGAAGTAGGGATCCAGTTTCATTTTTTTAAATTATAGTAAGCTAAACATCCAAATATCATTTATCTAATGATTCCTTCTTTCTCCAGTGACTGCAACACCACTTCCGTCATCTGTGAAAGTTCTTCTATCTGTACATGTTTTTGGACTCTCTATACTGCTCCATTGGTTTATTTATTATAGACCAATACCACAATGCCTTAATAATTATGTCTTTCTCATAATTTGTGATGTCTGATAGGGTAGGCCAGCCATGTTTTTCTTTATCAGGAACACTTAGGTATTTTTTAAAATAAATTTTGTTAAGTTCTATGAAGAACTCTGTTGGGATTTATTTGGAATTACTTTGACTCTTGTATCAGTTGGGAAGAATTAATATTTTTCTGATAATGATTATTCATAGCCATGGATCTGGTATATCTCTTTACTTATTTTGGTTTCCCTTTGATGAATTTCAAGAGTTTTAGCTACATACATATCTTGTACATATCTTATTAAAAAATTTGTTCTTAAAGTGCTTTATGTTTTTCTATTATATTTTTAATTGATGTACTTTCAGAAAATCATATTTTCTGTCTATTAGTAATGATGGAAATGCAGTTGTTATAATAAACTTGTATCATAAATTTATCTAATGGCATGTTCTCTTGTTATATTCTCTTACTATTTCTAGTAACTTATGCATATGTTCCTGTGTATTTTCCACTAACCATCTTTGAAAAGGGCCATTTTCATTATGATTTTAATTCTAAATAATTTTTATAAATTTCCACATGATTAAACCCTTCATTCCTAAGTTTAGAATTTGGTCGGGTAAATTTTGGAGGATAACTTTCCACATTAAAAGAAAATCTTTGAGTTCTACTTTAATTGTTTTGTGGTCAGAGAATGTGATCTATGTGATATTGATTCTTTGATGAGAATTGAGACTTGCTTTTTAGACCAGTATAAAGTCAATTTTTATAACTCCTCATGTATTTGAAAGAATGTACATGCTGTAATTTTAGGATAGAAGTTTCTATGTATATCATACTTTAATTGTGTAGTTCAAGTGTTTGGTATCCTTACTATTTTTTTTTTTTGCTTAATATGAATAATTTAGAGATTTGCATTGAAATATTCTTCTGTATTTAGATTGATCAAAATAGTCCTATACATTTATTACTTTTTGTTTTTTAAAAATGTTTTTTAGACTATTTTATTAAGTATATGTAAGTTCAGGTACATTTATAAATGTAGGTGCTTTGTGCATTCCTAATAAATCAAAGCTATTACTATATATTATTACTTTCTCTCATATAGTTAATATTTTGGTTTTATAGCCCATTTTTCAGATATTAATATGCCAATCCTGCTTTGTTTTTGTTTTTGTTTTTGTTTTTTTAAATTTTATTTATTTACTTGACAGAGATTACAAGTAGGCAGAGAGGCAGGCAGAGAGAGGAGGAAGCAGGCTCCCTGCTGAGCAGAGAGCCTGATGTGAGGCTCGATCCCAGGACTCTGAGATCATGACCTGAGCAGAAGGCAGAGGCTTTAACCCACTGAGCCACCCAGGCGCCCCCTGCTTTGTTTTTTGTTTGTTTTTTTTTTTTTTGGTTGGTTGGTATTGTCCTGCTATATCATTTTATATCTTTTCTACCTTTCTATATCTTTTTGATTTAAATATATCTATTAATTTACATATAGTAAGATTTAAAAAAATACAACTTACAATTTCTGTCTTTTAACTGGTGAGTTTAAGCCATTTGGTTTATATTGATTATTAATATACTCAGTCTTGTTTCTACCTATTTTGAATTCCTACTCTTTTTATATTTGCCTAAAAATGTTCTTGCTCTATCATTTGATTAATATTTTAGATACATTTTAATTCTTCTTTCATTTTTGTTGTGAAGTATACACACTTTCTATTCTTTTAGCCATTGCTTTATAAATTTTAATATGGAATTTAATGTAACAGAGTCTAAAGTTACATAATATTCAAATGCCCTTTTTTGATTTCAAGTTTTTATTTTAATTCCTAGTTAGTTAATATTTATGGTAAAATTGGTGTCAGATGTAGAGTTTAGTGATTCATCAGTTAAATACAGCACTCAGTGCTCATCACAAGTGCCTTCCTTAATATCCAAAACCCATTTAGCCCATTCCCTGCCCAGCTCCCTCAGTTTGTTCTCTATAGTTAGGGGTCTCTAATGGTTTGCTTCCCTATCTCTTTTTACCCTCCTTCCCCATGTTCATCTGTTTTGTTTCTTAAATTCCACATATGAGTGAAATCATATGGTACTTATCTTTCTCTGACTTGTTTTACTTAGCATAATACTGTCTAGCTCTGTCCATTTTGTTGCAAATGGCAAGATTTCATCTTTTTTTTTTTTAAGATTTTATTTTATTTTATTTTGACAGACAGAGATCACAAATAGGCAGAGAGGCAGGCAGAGAGAGAGAGAGAGAGGAGGAAGCAGGCTCCCTGCTGAGCAGAGAGCCCGATGCAGGGCTCGATCCCCAGATCCTGGGGTCATGACCTGAGCTGAAGGCAGAGGCTTTAACCCACTGAGCCACCCAGGCACCCCAGATTTCATCTTTTTTGATGGCTGAGTAATATTCCGTTGTGTATATGTACACCACCTCTTCTTTATCTATTCATCAGTCAATGGATATTTGGACTGCTTCCACAGTTTGGCTATTACAGATAATGCTGCTGTGAATGTCGGGGTGCATATATCCCTTTGAATTATATGATTTGCATCCTTTGGCCAAATCCCTAGTCATAAATTGCTGGATCATAGGTTAGTTCTGTTTTTAATTTTTTGAGGAACATCCATACTGTTTTTAGAGTGGCTGCACCTGTTTGAATTCCCACCAACAGTTTATGAGGGTTCCCTTTTCTTTGCATCCTGCCAACATCTGTTGTTTCCTGTGTTGTTAATTATAGCCATTCTGACAGGTGTGAGGTGTTATCTCATCATGGTATTGATTTGCATTTCTTTTTTATTTTAATCTTTTTTCAGTGTTCCAAGAGTCATTGTTTATGTGCCACACCCTGTGCTCCATGCAATATGTGCCCTCCATAATACCCACCACCAGGCTCACCTATCCCTCCACCCCCTTCCCTTCCAAAACCCTCAGTTTGTTTCTCAGAATCCACAGTCTCCCATGCTTTATCTCCCCCTCTGATTTCCCCCCAATTCACTTTTCCTTTCCTTCTCCTAACATCCTCCATGTTATTCCTTATGCTCCACAAGTAAGTGAAACAATAAGATAATTGATTTTCTCTGCTTGACTTATTTCACTCAGCATAATCTCTTCCAGACCCATCTATGTTGATACAAAATTGGGTATTCATCCTTTCTGATGCAGGTGTAATATTCCATTATATATATGGACTATATCTTCTTTATCCATTCATCTGTTGAAGGGCATCTTGGCTCTTTCCACAGTTGGGCAATTGTGGCCATTGCTGCTATGAACACTGAGGTACATATGGCCCTTCTTTTCACTTCATCTGTATCTTTGGGGTAAATACCCAGTAGTGCAATTGCAGGGTCATAGGGAAGCTCTATTTTTAATTTCTTAAGGAATCTCCACACTGTTTTCCAAAGTGTTTGCACCAATTTGCATTCTTCCCACCAACAGTATGAGTGTTCCCCTTTCTCCACAGCCTCTCCAACACTTGTTGCTTCTTGTCTTGTTAGTTTTGGCCATTCTAACTGGCGTAAGGTGGTATCTCAATGTGGTTTTGATTTGAATTTCCCTGATGGCTAATGATGATGAACATTTTTTTCATGTGTCTGTTAGCCATTTGTATGTATTCTTTGGAGAAGTGTCTGTTCATGTCTTCTGCCCATTTTTTGATGTGATTATCTGTTTTCTGGAGTGTTGAGATCAGGGATACGACAAGGATGCCCTCTCTCACCACTGTTGTCCAACATAGTACTAGAAGTCCTAGCAACAGCAATCAGACAACAAAAAGAAATAAAAGGTATTCAAATTGGCAAAGAAGAAGTCAAACTCTCTCTCTTTGCAGATGACATGATGCTTTATTGGAAAACCCAAAACACTTCACCCCCAAACTACTAGAACTCATATAGCAATTCAGTAATGTGGCAAGATATAAAACCAATGTACAGAAATCAGTTGCTTTCTTATACACTAACAATGAAAATATAGAAAGGGAAATTAGAGAGTCAATTCCATTTACTGTAGCACCAAGAACCAGAACCAGAAGTTACCTGGGAATAAACCTAACCAAAGAGGTAAAGGATCTGTACTCAAGGAACTACAGAACACTCATGAAAGAAATTGAAGAAGACTCAGAAAGATGGAAAAGCATTCCATGTTCATGGATCAGAAGAATAAACATTGTTAAAATGTCTTTACTGCCCAAAACAATCTACACTTTCAATGCCATCCCAATCAAAATTCCACTGGCATTTTTTGAAGTGCTGGAACAAACAATCCTAAAATTTGTATGGAACCAGAAAAGACCCTGAATTGCTAAGGAAATGTTGAAAAAGAAAAACAAAGCTGGGGGCATCATGTTCCCTAATTTATTACAAAGCTTTATTACAAAGCTGTGATCACCAAGACAGCATGGTACTGGCACAAAAACAGACACATAGACCAGTGGAACCGAGTAGAGAGTCCAGATATAGACCCATAACTCTATGGTCAAATAATCTTTGACAAAGCAGGAAAAAATATCCAGTGGAAAAAAGACAGTTTCTTCAATAAATGGTGCTGTGAAAATTGGAGAACTATATATAGAAGAATGAAACTTGACCATTCTCTTACACCATACACAAAAATAAACTTGAAATGGATAAAAGACCTCAACGTGAGGCAGGAATTAATCAGAATCATAGAGGAGAGCATAGGCAGTAACCTCTTCAATATCGGCCACAGCAACTTCTTTCAAGATATGTCTCCAAAGGCAAAGAAAACAAAAGCGAAAATGAATTTTTGGGACTTCATCAAAATCAAAACCTTCTGCACAGCAAAGGAAACAACAAAACAAAGAGGCAACCCATGGAATGGGTTGATTTGCATTTCTCTGATGCTGACTGATGTTGAGCATCTTCTCATGTGTCTGTTAGCCATTTGGATGTCTTCTTTGCAAAAATGTTTATTCATAGCTCCTGCCCATTTTTTAGCTGGATTCTTTATTTTTTGGGTGTTGAGTTTGATAAGTTCTTTATAGATTCTGGATACTAGCCCTTTTTCAGATATGTGATTTGCAAATGTCTTCTCCCATTTTGTAGGTGCTGTTCAGTTTAATTGATTGTTTCCTTTGCTGTGCAGATGCTTTTTTTTTTTTTTTTAGATTTTTATTTATTTATCAGAGAGAGAGGGGGGGAGAGAGCGAGCACAGGCAGACAGAATGTTAGGCAGAGGCAGAGGGAGAAGCAGGCTCCCTGCTGAGCAAGGAGCCCAATGTGGGACTTGATCCCAGGATTCTGGGATCATGACCTGAGCCGAAGGCAGCTGCTTAACCAACTGAGCCACCCAGGCGTCCCTGTGCAGATGCTTTTTATCTTGAGGACGTCACAATAGTTCATTTTTGCTTTTGTTTCTTTTGCCTCTGGCAGTGTGTCTAGCAAGAAGTTGCTGTGGCCGAGCTCAAATACATTGTGGCCTGTGTCTCCTCTAGGGTTTTGGTGGTTTCCTGCCTCACATGTAGGTCTTTCATGTATTTTGAATTTATTTTTGTGTTTGGTATAAGAAAATGGTCCAGTTTCATTCTCCTGCATGTGGCTGTCTAGTTACCCTAATGCAATTTATTGAAGTGACTGTCTTTTTTCCATTGGATATTCTTTCCCTTTTTCTCAAAGACTAGTTGACCATATAGTTGTGGGTCCATTTTTGGCTTTTCTATTCTGTTCCATTGACCTGCGTGTCTGTTTTTGCACCAGTACCATAATAGGTTGATGACAACAGCTTTGTAATAAAGCTGGATGCCTCTAGCTTTGCTTTTGTTTTTCAAGACTGCTCTGCCTATTTAGAGTCTTTTATGGTTCTATACAAATTTTAGGATTGTGGGTGCCTGGGTGGCTCATTGGGTTAAACCCTCAGCTCAGGTCATGATCCCAGGGTCCTGGGATCGAGCCGTGCATTGGGCTCTCTGCTCAGTGGGGAGCCTGCTTCCTCCTTTCTCTCTGCCTGCCTCTCTGCCTACTTGTGATCTCTGTCTGTCAAATAAATAAATAAAATCTTTAAAAAAATTTTTAGGAATTGTTTGTTCTAGCTTTGTGAAAAATGGTGATAATTTGATAGGATTTGCATTAAATGTGTAGATTGCTTTGAATAATACAGATATTTTACCAATATTTGTTCTTCTAATCCTTATGCATGGAACGTCTTTCTGTTTCTTTGTGTTCCCATCAGTTTCTTTTGTGAGTGTTTTCTAGTTTTCAGAGTGCAGATCTTTTACCTCTTTGGTTAAGTTTATTATTAAGTATCTTATAGTTAAATGGGACCAATTATTTGATTTCTCTTTCTACTGCTTCATTATTTGTGTATAGAAAAGCAACAGGTTTCTGTATGGTGATATTATAGCTTGTGACTTTGCTGAATTCATGTATCAGTTCTAGTAATATTTTGGTGGAGTCTTTCGGGTGTTCTACACAGAGTATCATGTCGTCCATGAATAGTTAAAGTTTGACTTCTTCCTTGCCAGTTTGGATGCCTTTTATTTCTTTTTGTTGTGTGATTGCTGTGGTTGGTACTTCCAGTAGTATGTTAGATAACAGTGATGAGAGTGGTCTTTTCTGGCTTGTTTCTGACTGTAGAGGAAAAGCTCTTAGTTTTTCCCCCCACTGAGGATGATATTAGCTGTGGTTCTTTCATATATGGCCTTATGATGTTGAGGAATATTCCTTCTATCCCTGCTTTCTTGAGCATATTTATCAGGATTTGATGCTGTATTTTGTCAAATGCTTTTTCTGCATCTCTTGAGAGGATCATATGGTTCTTATCCATTCTTTTATTAATGTGATGTATCACATTGATTGATATGAGAATCTTGAACCACCCCTGCAGCCCAGGAATAAATCCTACTTGATTGTGGTAAATAATTCTCTTACTGTACTGTTGGATTAGATTTGCTAGTATGTTGAGAATTTTTGCATTCACATTCATCAGGGGTATTAGCCTACAATTCTCCTTTTTAGTGGGGTTTTTGTCTAGTTTTGGAATCACAGTAATGCTGGCTTTGTAGAATGAATTTGGAAGTTTTAAATAGATATTTTTCTTTATTAGCTTTATTTTTATTTATTTTAGAAAGAAAGAGCAGGTGAGTTTGGTGGGGGGGCAGAAGAAGAGAGAGAATCTCAAGCAGACTCTGCATGTGGAGCCTGATGTGGGGCTCAGTCTCAAGACTCTGTGATCATAACCTCAGCCAAAATCAAGAGTCAGTTGCTTTGGGGGAAATCAGAGGGGCAGATGAACCATGAGAGACTGTGGACTCAGAGAAACAAACTGAGGGTTTTGGAAGGGAGTGGGGTGGGAGGATGGGTAAGCCTGGTGGCGGGTATTAAGGAGGGCATGTATTGCATGGAGCACTGGGTGTGGTGCCTAGACAATGAATCTTGGAACACTGAAAAAAATAAAAATATTAAAGAAAGAGTCAGTTGCTTAACTGACTGAGCCACCCAGGCATCATGGTATTAACTCTTCTTCAAATGTCTGGTAGAATTCCCATGGGAAGCTATCTGTCCCTGGACTTTTGTTTTTTGGGAGATTTTTAATTACTGATTCAATTTCTTTGATAGTTATAGGTCTGTTCAAATTTTCTATTTTTTCTTGTTTCAGTTTTAGTAATTTGTATGTTTCTAGGAATTTATCCATTTCTTCCAGATTGCCCAGTTCATTGGCATATACTTTTTCATAGTATTCTCTTATAACTGCTTGTATTTCTGTGGTATTTGTTGTGATCTCTCCTCTAATTCATGGTTTTATTTATTTGAGTCCTTTCTCTTTTCTTTTTGATAAGTTTGGTAGGGGTTTATTAATTTTATTAATTCTTTGAAAGAACCAGCTCTTAGTTTTGTTAATTTGTTCTACTGTCTTGTTTCTATATTATTTCTGCTCTAGTCTTTATTATTTCCCTTCTTCTACTGACTTTAGGCTTTATTTGGTGTTCCTTTTCTAGCTCCTTTAGGTGTAAGGTTCGGTTCTCATAGGCATTCTTAGTTGTATTCTATCCATATCTCTCAGAGGGAACCATTATTCTCTTGTTTTTCTACCACAGTTCAGTTTTGCATACTATAGAGTTATCTTAAGCTGAAATTCACTCACTTTAACTTGCCTGAATCATCTATTTATCGTGAAGTCTTTTTTCAATATAAACCTCTCTATTTACTTATAAGCATATTTTATGGTAAATTAAGTCATAAAATTAGGGGAAGGAAAAATGAGAAATAGAGTAAGGATAAGAGAAAATATTAGAGGGCACCAGTTTTAGATAGTTATTAAATTAACACTGGAAGAACTAATGACTTCCCTTTAGCAAGACAGGAGAGTGATCTTTACAACAGAAAAAAACAATTTGACAACGACAGATGCACGAGAGTTATTACAACAGATTTAAACAATAAGTTGGCCCTAACAATTCTATCAAGTTCTATAGCTAAAACACCAGTGCTCGTTAATTCCCAAGGTATGGAAATGGATTGGTGAGGGTCATTAAGTGATCTCTCATTTAGAAAGGCAAGAGAGAAAGAAACTTAGTATCACAGTTTCTTCCTTTTCTGTTCTAAGGTATCAGTCCAATGAACAGTCTTGCTCTTGTCAAAATTCCTCCCAGTGGCCACTGCAATTTCATATTTTTCTGGAGGAATTATGCCAACTGGAGAGATATCATATGAATTTAAACACAAAGGGAGCATGTGTTTGGTATAGAGAACCAAATAGACTGAGATGATCTAATGAGAAGCACAGCAGTCAGTAAAAATCAACTTGGCCAAAGACCAGTGATCCCTACCTGGGGGTCCAGCAAAATCCTTCACTACAAGCAGATGAAACAAAGTATGACAAACAAAGTACAAAACAAAGTTCTCAGGAACACAGAAAAACTAAGGAAAGTACTTATTATATCTAATGTCTTGTAAAAGTGACTGAAAGCAAAATTTGCCTAAAGGTTATGGCTCTGATGAGAACTTTTAAACTTGTCGGTCCTTGGGCTTAGCTCAAGGATGAATTTATCAGGCCTACTTCTGTTCTATCTCTTTATTTTTATTTTATTTTTAAAAAATATTTTATTTATTTATTTATTTTGGAGAGAGAAAGGGAGAACAGAGGTGTGAGCGGGGGGAGGGGGCTGGAGGGAGAGGGACAAGCCAACTCTGCTCTGCATGCAGAGCCCCACATGGGGTTCAGTCTCACAACACTGAGATCATGACTTGAGCCAAAGTCAAGAGTCAGCTGTTTAACCAACTGAGACACCCAGGGCATCCCCACCCTGTCCTATCTCTTTAAACTTTACAACTCTTCATAAGGTGTCAAAGACAGACTGAGAGACAAATGGTACTGTTGTTAGGAGACAATATAATCTTAGCATTTGGGAGCGCAACAAAAAATTTGGTACTTAGTACCAGTGTGGTACTTATCTCACTCTTGTGGTTGGAGAAATACCTGAGTGGGAGACTCATGGGCCTCACTGGAGTGCCCTATTCTGAATTTAGAGTCTTGAGCCATGCTTGTGAGTGGATCTCAACTGGATCTCAGTAGAACATCCAGGAATTTTGACTCTTGTTTTTCCAAAGGACCACCAGAAAAATCCCGTTAAGCCAGCAGTTTTGATAGATGTGAGTAGACCATTGTATATTCAGGCAATCCTCCCTAGCTTTAGAACATTTAAACTCTCAAAGCTGTTACTTACTTCCTCTATACAATTTCACATTTCCTATTCCCCTCAGTTCCCAAAGGAGCCTCCCTAACAGAGCCTACTATTTCATAAAAGCCTTGACTATCCATTTGCATTCTTCTTTCTACCGTTTCCAGATCTTGAATTGGAGCTTCTCTCTAGAATTATGCTAAGAACAGAGTCAAGCCATTGAATTGCTTAACTCTTGGCAGGACCATTTATATTCTAGTCTATGTGAATGCAACCCATTGGCTTATATAATGCATAATCTGTGTGACCACATGTGGCAGCTACACATAAAGATTTAAGTGGACAAAAATGAGAGGAAAAGATTTAATGGGCTACCACAGAAGGAGTGTGTGTGTGTGTGTGTGTGTGTGTGTGTGTGTGTGTGTGTGTGTGATTAGCCTTGGGATCTGGGAGCATTAATCTTTTTTCTCTTTTTCATTTTTCAGAGATCTTCAGATCATCTTTTATGGCAGTTCCACAAATATTCAAGACTTTACTGGGGAGTTTGTACCTTATGACAGGATCATTATTCACCCAAACTTTACCGTTACCTCTCCGAAAGATGACCTCATGCTGATAAAGCTACCTCTACCTTTTACCTTCTCCACCATGATTTTTCAGTTGCCTACTCGCAAGAATGCAATTAAAGATTGTTTGATTCACACTTGGTTAGACAACAAAAACTTTATTGGTGAGTGACTATCAAAAAGAAGTTAGTTCTTGGATATATTCATATCTTTAGGATCTCTAAGGATTTAAGGGAAGGCATTGAAACTTACAGTACTAATGCCAGATTTCTAGGCACATATATAAAGCTAGAATTGGAACAACAGTATTGGCTCTCTAGAATAGAAGTCATCTTTAGAGTTTTGGGAATCAAATCCTAAATCAAGGTATTACATGAATGTATCACATTGGCACAAGGTATTACATGAATGTATCACATTGGCACACACCACAGGGATTAGAATCTGAAGTCTATGTTTGAGTATTGATTGTAACATTCTTTATAGGTTTATGAACAAATTCTTTCACTTCTTTGAATCTTAATTTGTGAATTGGTAAGAATCATATTTTCCCTTTACCTAGCAGGAGTGATATTGTTATCAATTACAACAACGGTAGTAACTACCATTTGTCAATAACTAATTACGTACCAGGGACAAAGCATCCTATACATACTATATAGTCATCATCACATATCATGTAGATAAGTTTCCTTGGGATTTATATCTTATAAGACAAGAAACTAAGATTCAGGGAAATTAATTTTCCAAGGTAATGAACTTGGTAATGACAGAGCTTGGATTCAGATCTTGTTTCACGCAAGGATTGTCTTCTCAGCAACCACCCTTTGCTGCTGATCATCTGTCAGAGATGATAAATTGAGCAGGAGGATGTGTTTGATTCATGATCATTTATTTTTACTGAGAGGAAGCCCTGAAGGAGGGGGAGGCAGGATGCCTTATGAAAAGGCAGATAGGAATCAAAGTCTCCTTATTTTTTGTGCTTAGGAAATTCAAAGCATAAGCTGCAAAGAGTCAAGATTCAACTGAGCTCTAATAAAAACTGCAAAAAATTACTGGGTGAAAAACTCCTTGAAAACATGTTCTGCATAGGACCCATGCTAGGAACCCAAGAGCCCTGCCAGGTAAGTCTTCTTACCTCATTTGCCCCTAAGCTCAGTCTCTACTCTTTGTGTCTCTCATTCTTGGAGGGGCTGGATTTTTTAGGCAGGCTAGGAGCTCAGAGAGGAAGGGTCTGATGAATAATGACTCTTTCTTCTCCACCCTGTGATAGAGATGAAAGAAATAGATTTTGGGGGTGGAAAGCTATCTTCCAGCTACTGACTGAAAATATCTGTGTAGGGATGACTGGGAGGTGTAGGGGTCATTAAAGCAATGGAAAGAAGCTTTCATACTGTATTCTTCTCTCTTGGACCCCTTCGCATGGCAAATGTAGTAGCTTTCCTTTTTGTTCAGGTGTTGAGGAAATCTCAGGTGGGAAGGAGTTTCTGATCCCTCTACTCTATCTGGCAGGTGGTCACAGCGGCACCAGCCATCTGTGGCAGTGAATTACAAGGAATTTTGTCTTGGGAAACTGGATGTATTCTAACGGGATATGCTGTTGTCTTCACTGACCTACACAACTACGTTCCATGGATCAAGAACATTATGTCTACAAAATAAGCTGATATAGAGCTCCACTGACACCCTTACCTCCCAGCTGATCCACAGCAACCACATTCTGTATCTCAGTCCCAGTCTCTCCTAGGGTCTAGGCTTGATTGGAGTTCCAAAAGAGATCGTTGATGACTCTTGGGTATTGGCATGACTCTAATCTCTTTAACTGCTTCTTTGCTTATTCCTAACTCATGACTAAATGTTTATAACATGGAAAACTCAAGTGCTGGTCTCAGGAAGTAGAATTCCTCCAGGAATCTTTTTGGATTCTACCAACTCAGATATTTCCATTAAAATACTCTCTGCCTTATCTTAAGAACACAAAAAACAAGTGGAATGAGGGATAATAGCTACCAGGAGTCGATTTGGGGAAAGTGTAATCATATAGCTGAGCAATTGCCAAAAGTTGGTCAGATAATTAGCAATTTTTCTAATGACAAAGTGTCTCCTATGTAAGTATGTGTGTGTGTTTGTGTGTGTGTGTGTATGGGTGGTTGTAGTTAGTTCCCATTAGTTACTTAAAGGATCTATAGAATTGCTTAGGTTTACTGAGACCACCCAAAGGTCATTGTAATATTTGGGTTAAATAAGGATTTCTGTATTTTGAACAAAAGCTCCAATGCATATTCATAAGAATTTTTTTTCCCAATACATTTTCGTTCTGGTTTACTGCTTTTTACTTAAAATCACACATACTTGCTTAGAGGGGTACAAAGTGGTGGAGTTCATGAGGATCCTGCCATTCGTACATGCCTCTGAATACACATTCTGTACAGTGCACACACTTATGAGCGCACACTTTCATCCACAAGCATACTCACAAGACGCTTGTCATTCCAAAAATCTGTTTTCCATATGCTGTTTTTCATTAATCTGTGAGAGATTAAACTGATTTTAAACTAAAGCCTATCCATTTTCATATAAAATATTCAACATCCAAGAAATTTATCTCTGAAATGTGAAATGCATTTTTGTTTTACCTTTTACCCCATGCTATGAAATACTGGGATTTATGATAATTCAAATCGCTACCCAGTTGATTAAGTCACCTGTGTTTACAGGGTCACAAAACCAAAACATTTTTCTTTTCAAGATTCTCATGGGGCTCAGAGATAATGTGGGAAGTGCGTCGTATGCAGAGGAACAGTGTAGGAATTAGCAGCCATTACTAATTTTGACCGTTTCCACCTCTTTCGCCCTTTTATTGCCTAGTTAATTCCGACTAATTCCTGGTTGCTAACAATCCTTTTCATCCTTGCCATATGCCAGGTTGTGTATTGTCATCAGCCAATTGAACTAGTTGCAGGTAAACTTTTTACTGGGATGATCTTCCTAACAACCTGCCCTGAGTCCTGAGTCCTTCCTAACAACCTACCCTGAGGCCTCAGGCTTGTATACAGACCTCACTTGCTCCATTCCACTGCCATTGTTCTAGGCTGAGTCAGGTGTTTTAAGACAAGCCTTTTCTTATTGATTGGGTCATAAACTCTTCAATTTTAAGGACTGTTTACTTTATATCTTCTGGACTTGAGTTTTTTATGTATGAATTACCTTCTCTCTTTCTCATCTCATTCCTCAATTTGAAAAAGAAAAGGTAAGTCTGTCTATCCAGTTGTCTGTCTTATCTTCTATCTATTTATCATCTATCATCTATCTATCATCTATCAATCTAATCATTATCTCATCACCCTCTGTGTATCTAACTGAGCCAGGACTGTTTATCATACTACTAATTTTTGGATTGTGTGAATATTTTGTTAATTATCCTATCAATTTCACCTAACCTAAACTCTAATCCTGTGTATGATTGATTCCAAAGTTTTCTCTTTTTCTCCTTTCTTTTCTGTTTTTTCTTTTCTTTTCTTTTTTTTAAACTATTCTCCATTTTAAGTTAGTCTACTAAGAATTTCAGGTATCACATCCACCTGCCTCTCCTGATATGCCCACCAACAACTGCTCACTTTTATTTTGGTTCCTTTTTCTGTTTACATGGGCTAGGGCTAATTTTCCATGACTTTCTCTGTAGTTTAAGTACTTTTCATTTAAATGGATCCCTACAACCAAGCTTCAAATTTCAGTATCATAATTGCAGAACACATCTATGGGAACAGGAATGCTTGCCCTATTTGGTCAAGTGGATGGCTTTTCTCTGTACTCTGGTTCCCTGTCCTGTCTCCAACCTTGTGTTTCAGTCATGTCTCACCTTCAGATCAGGAGGATAGGGATCACCTCTTGGGTACATAATTTTTTTATATAGTACTTAAAGGGTCTCTTCTAGACTCATGTGTATATGTTACATATTTGGCTTTTATTTACCCCTCAGTGTGCTTATGGGTCTTCATTTCCATTGGTTCCCTGGGTAAGCTCTTGTAAGCCCACCATATTTATAACCACGTACTTGCCAATGATTTATATGCTTCTGGCATCTCAGCTTTTCTTCCTCAGGCCACATCCTTCTTTGGAAATATGTAGGGGGTTCATACTCAGTTTCTGTAGACTGTGCTTCAATTCTTAGCCTAGGATTGACACATTGTAAATTTGGAAAATCAATGAGCTTTGGTTTTTAGATTTGCTTTATCTATAAAACAAAAGAGTTAGACTTGATAATCTTGGTGGTGGACACTGTGACTGCCCTCCCAGCATCCACTCCAGCCCTCCTCTGTAAGGTCACATCATTCTCTGAGGTATGGTCTGCACTGATTTAAACTTATCAGTGAACTCCCTGAGTTTGGTTTGGGGATGGATACATGAGGCAGTTTGGCTTATTAAACATCAGTCCCCCAAATTCGGTGTAGAGATAACGTAATGAGCTATTGTTGAAGCCTTGTTTTGGGCAGTGTGGCAGGTGAGTGAGAGTGATCAGAGTTGCTGGTGTCACTTGGCAGCCATCAGGGAAGCTGCCTGAGGATGAAGTGCATCCACATAGGTGGTCAAAATAAGATAATCCCAGAAATGTAACTGAAGTCCTGATAAAACCATTCCAGAATTTAAGTCTTCTCTCTGGATATTTTTAGTTCTATGATCCACTATGCAATTCCTTTCAGTGTTTAAGACAACTTGAATTGGGCTTTCCATTGCTATAGTTAAAAATATCTCAGTTGATAACAGTTTCCAAAGTTCCTTCTGTCTCTGTCATCAATCTAGACCAATGTGTGCTAAGTGTTTCATATATTCATTCTTATTAATTTTCATGGAATATGTGTGGAGTCATTTTTATCAGACATAAGCATTCTGCATCTCCTCAGATATTCTCAACTGCTCCTTTGTTTTCAAAGGCTTTGCCTGTCTCTTTGGTCATACTGCTACCACCTTCACAGAGCTCTGCAAACTGGCTGGAAGCCGGGCTGAAGCTCTGAGCATGGATAGCTCTCACGTCCATAAACTGAGCCTATCCACGCCACGTTGCCACACTACTTTAAAAAACTTGTATACAAAGGCACACTTTCAGGCCTTAGTTTGGGCTTCCTGAGTGACTGTTGAGAGGAAGATGGTATCCTCATGAATTCAGAGTGGTTGTAATCTGGGGCATGAGCCTGACCAAAGAGAAATGAGAAGCAGGAGCCACCCAGATAAACTCCCACTGTTCTCACTCTCCTGTAGGCTGCTCTGACGTGTGGGTTTGTCTCACACCTCTCCCTATAGCTTTGCTTCCTGTCTCTCCTTGCCTCGCTTCTTCATTTTCTTTTTTCTTTTAAATTTTTAAAATTTATTTATTTTCAGAAAAACAGTATTCATTATTTTTTCACCACACCCAGTGCTCCATGCAATCCATGCCCTCTATAATACCCACCACCTGGTACCCCAACCTCCCACCCCTCCGCCACTTCAAACCCCTCAGATTGTTTCTCAGAGTCCATAGTCTCTCGTGATTCCTTGCCTCGCTTCTACTTCACACCCTCACTGCCCTGGTTTTGTAACTTTCAAATCATGGCAGGTCTTTAATCCTTGCCTCTGCCTTGAAAGGACCATGTTTATTCTAATAAGGCATCTGAAGTTCAGGGATGGGTTTGTTCAAAATCAGTCAGCAGCAGCCCTTGGATTTGCATCTGGATCTCATACCAAGCCAGATTGCTGTAAATGTTTCTAAATATCTACTTTCAGGTTTGTAATGTTCTTTTCACAGAACAGTAACAAACAGTTCAGGAACCAGCTCTGGTCCAGGGACTATCACTGTCCTGATAATACTAGCACTACAAAGGCCTGGGAGTCTTGAGTTATATTCTTTTTGCCACCTCTACCCCATGTCTTCTTCCCACAACACTCATTGCTGGTGGATCTGAGTGGTTGGGAAGATGTCAAAGGGACTTCTAATTTATCTATTTATGTATTAAGTAATTTATACTTCATAGTTTCTTTATTTAGAGATGGAATTATTTTTTAAGTTTTTAAAATTATTCAGTTAGCGAGCTTATAGTACAGTGTAAGTTTTTGTTGTAGTGTTCAGTGATTCATTAGTTGCATATAATACCCTGTGCTCATCCCAACATGTGCCCTCCTTAATGCTCATCACCTGGTCACCTCATCCCCCCACCTCCCTCCTTCTGTCGTCCACAGTTTGGTTCCTAGAGCCTAGAGTGTCTCATGGTTTTTCTCCCTCTCCGATTTCTTCCCATTCAGTTTTCCCTCCCTTCTCCTGTGGTCCTTCCCTCCATTCCTTATGTTCCACATATGAGTAAAACCATATTGCACTACTGGGTGTTTACCCCAAAGATACAGATGCAGTGAAAAGAAGGGCCATCTGCACCCCAATGTTTATAACAGCAATGGCCATGGTCACCAAACTGTGGAAAGAACCAAGATGCCCTTCAACAGACAAATGAATAAGGAAGATGTGGTCCATATACACTATGGAGTATTATGCCTCCATCAGAAAGGATGAATACCCAACTTTTGTAGCAACATGGATGGGACTGGAAGAGATTATGCTGAGTGAAATAAGTCAAGCAGAGAGAGTCAATTATCATATGGTTTCACTTATTTGTGGAGCATAACAAATAGCATGGAGGACATGGGGACTTAGAGTGGAGAAGGGAGTTGGGGGAAATTGGAAGGGGAGGTGAACCATGAGAGACTATGGACTCTGAAAAACAATCTGAGGGTTTTGAAGGGGCGGGGGGTGGGAGGTCGGGGTACCAGGTGGTGGGTATTATAGAGGGCACAGATTGCGTGGAGCACTGGGTGTGGTACAAAAATTATGAATACTGTTACGCTGAAAAAATAAAATAACAACAAGAACAAAAAAAACCCCATATGATAATTGTCTTTCTCTGCTTGACTTATTTCACTTAGCATAATCCCCTCCAGTTCCATCCATGTTGATGCAAATGGTAGGTATTCATCCTTTCTGATGGCTGAGTAATATTCCATTGTGTATATGCACCACATCTTCTTTATCCCTTTTTCTGTTGAAGGGCATCTCATCTACTTCCACAGTTTGGCTATTGTGGACATTGCTGCTATGAACATTGGGCTGCATGTGCCCCTTCTTTTCACTACATCTGTACCTTTGGGGTAAATACCTAGAAGTACAATCACTGGGTCATAGTGTAGCTCTATTTTTAACTTCTTGAGGAACCTCCATACTCTTTTCCAGAGTGGCTGTACCAGCTTGCATTCCCACCAACAGTGTAAGAGGGTTCCCCTTTTTCCACATCCTCGCCAACACTTGTTTCCTCCCTTGTTAATTTCAGTCATTCTAACTGGTGTAAGGTGGTATCTCATTGTGGTTGGATTGTTGAACAATACATCAAAAGCTTGTGACGTACTATATGCTGGATAACTGATCATTAAAAAAAAAAACAAAAAAAAACCCAAAAAGAATAAAATGATTAACCATTTGCTGGGGTAAATTATTTAAACCCTCTAAACCTCAGTTTTGTCATTCCAAAAAGAGGAATAATAACAACTAGTGACTAAGGGCTCAGGCTATGGAGTTAGGCTGCTGGCATTTGCCTCCTGGATTTATTACTTACAACTTATGAGAATCTTGGTTATGTTATATAACCTCTATTTCACTTTCCTTATTTATTAAAATCCAGATAATTCTACTGTTCTCACACAGACTAGTTGCAGATTATATATTACATGTTACATATCTAGTTCTTAAAAGATGTCATAAATGTTAGATACTATTAGATACTATTTTAGGAACAGGATTGTTATAGTGGCTGAATGAGATAACCAATGTAAAACATCTGACACATAAATATACAATAAATTGAAATTATTACTTGATATTAAATCCCTAAGAAGCACATCACCTTTTTTTTTTGCTACCCAAATTATGGAAATCAATTTCTATCTCAACTGTATTTTATTTATAAAACTTTTAAAAAATATTTTATTTATTTTTTTGACACAGAGAGATCACAAGTAGACAGAGAGGCAGGCAGAGAGAGAGAGGAGGAAGCAGGCTTCCTGCCAAGGAGAGAGCCTGATGTGGGGCTTGATCCCAGGACCCTGGGATTATGACCTGAGCTGAAGGCAGAGGATTTAACCCTCTTAGCAACCCAGGGGCTCCTATTTATAAAACTTTTGATGTAACTTAATTTTTTGAGGTGTAATTAACATACAATGTTACATTAGTTTCAGGTATACAACATATTGATTCAACAATTCTATACATTACTCAGTGCTCACCATGATAAGTGTAGTCACTATTACTGTACAATATTATCACAGGATTATTCACTGCATTTCCTATGTTGTACTTTTTATCTCCATGACTTTTTATAATTGGAAGTTTTTACCTCAATCACCTTTACCTTTATCTGTTTCACCTATCCCTTGCCCACTTCCCCTCCAGCAACCACCAGTTTGGTTTCTCACATCACCTCTTTTTGAAGTCACGCACATGTATACATGTATCAAAGAACATTTGGATTCTCAATTGGCAAAACTTTTTTGGAAAAGAAAACCTAGGGAATTCATATTGATTTACACACACATTTATTCCCCTTTTAACAAAGACTTACTGAATACATGCAACGTGTTAGATACTGCAGCCAACTCTGTGAAGACTCTAAAGGTGGACCCTGTCTCAGAATTAAGCACTGTGAACTCAAAGCTGCATAATTGGGATAGGACATATCCACAAAAAACTGTTCAATGCTGAACTGCTGGGTTCTAGAGGAGGCATATGGAGTGCTTAGAAAATCCCAACAAGGAGCAGATCACATCTAGGAGGAGGAATGGATCACTTGAGAGAGTAATCACTTGAGCCAGTCCTTAAAGTATTAATTGGATGTTCATAGACATAGATGGGAAAAGAGAGCATATCAGTAGTCAGAATCAGCATGAGAAGAAGTCTGAATTCAGGGAGATAGGGACAACATTTGGTAAGTAAGCCTTTGGCAAACAGTAAGTAGTCCAGAGCGGGGATAACACAGAGGGAGTGTATACAGAAGATTGGCTACATATAACTGGAAGGGTGGGTCATGGATCAAGTGTGATACATTATGAGTACAGTGCTTACACTTATTCCTTGTCTCACTGGTTTCTAGGAGGAGAGACTGCCCCTACACACTCCTGACCTGTTGCCCTATTCCTTCCCCTACTCCCAGTGGAAGGTGGAGGTATCTTTCTGCTTGTTGAGTTCAGGGGCAGATACCAAGCCCCGCTGCTTTTTTTCCTTCTGGTTAGTCTCTGAGACACAGAGACCCACAAGAAATCCAGCAACTCCATGTGGTGGGTTTTGCAGAGGCAGAGCCAGAAAAAGGGTGAGGGTAGAGGGGAAAGCCTATGTTTCTTTTCATCCCTATTTGGGATGCAGTGATCCTATCTATCTAAGCCTGTTTGTCAGTGATAGGCTTCTATATATTATATTTACATGCATATCACCATCAATCTTTCTTCCTTTTTTGTGTGTTCTTGGGAATGTTATAATAAGACATAACCCAAAAGAATCAATATCCTATTAGTACGGCAGAATGTACCTTAAAACTTATCTCCAGTGCCACAGGGTAGTAGGTGGACATACCCACCCCCCTTCTCTCTGAGAGTGTCCTTGAACCTGCCGTTAGAGGAGCTGGTCATCGGAAGAAGCAGTTTTCTCTGTTCTGCCTCAGTCTTCCCAGCAAATCATCTTTTGCCCATCTTATAGGTGAGAACTGATATCTTATTGTAATTTTAATGTGGATTTATCTTATAATAAGTGAAGATTAACATTATTTTTAAAGGGGCATTAGTGTATCTTTGAGGACAATTTATTTCTATTTTTTACTTTTTTCTATTAGGTTTTAATCTATTTTCTTGATTCTAAGAGGTCTTTATATGTTAAGGAGATTAGCTTTTAATCTGTGCTATAATTTATCAATATTTTCTCCAGATCTGTCTGTTGCGTTTGACTTAGGTTAGAGTCATTTTGAAAAGCAAAATTTAAACAATAAAAAATATTTATTAGTCAAATTTATCTATCATTTATTTTGTTTCTTGATTTTGTATCACAGTGAGTCTTTCCATATGTTCAAATTATAAAGGAAATTTACCTATTTTTCTTTTTTCCCATTTTCTTTTTTTTTAATTTATTTTTTTCTCACCATAGCACATACCTTCCCTAATGTTCCCATTTTCTTTATTTTTTTATTTTCATTAAAAAAAATTTTTTTTAAAGATTTTGTTTGACATACAGAGAGAGATCACAAGTAGGCAGAGAGGCAGGCAGAGAGAGAGGGGGCAGCAGGTTCCCCACCAAGCAGAGATCCTAGGCCTCTGAGATCATGACTTGGGCTGAAGGCAGAGTCTCAACCCACTGAGCCACCCAGGGAGCCCAACCAATGTTCCCATTTTCAAATTTATATTTTATCCCCTTCTGTAGAGTTTACTCTAGAATAAGATATATGGATAAAATTTACTGAGCATCTATTATGTGCCAAAAATCAAACATATCCTTTTATGTTTGAGTCTTATAATTTCGGTTTGTAGGTTTTAACAGACCATCCAGGACAATTCCTTATTCCCAAGAAACCTTCTACAAAAACAGTATTTTGTATTCATAATGAACACTAGGAATCAGGAGACTCTGGTCACTAAAACTGTTTTGCTAGTAAATTTCTATGTGACCTTGAGTAAGTCATTCAGCCTCATATTCACTAATATTAAGTATTGTCTACCCTACATTTCAAAGATTTTCTTAATTTATATTGGTCAAAATTAAAGTACTCCTTCAGGAAAAGTTAACATATTTTTAGAATTTGTCATGATATAGTAACTCAATTGGGCAAGAAATAAAATAGATTGAATGTATGTTATATTGAACAAAAGTCATATATTTTGGGAGTAAACTTTGTAGGATCTCCTTTACATAAGAAAGTTTAAAATTGCTTATCTCTGTTTATAAAAGTAGCAAAGGTTATTGAAAAAAAACCTGAAAAATTAAGGAAAAGAAACAGCAAAGATCACCCATAGCATAAAAAAACAATACAAGAGGAAACATTTCACAACAGCAGAAGAAAGTAACCCTGGAGCAGGACTTTGAAAATAGCACAAAACTTGAGAGCTGTGCATAAAAGAAATACTATATGTTGGCTAATTGAATTTAAAATTAAAAAAATTATTTCATGGCAAAGCATAATCAAAGGCAGAAGGCAAAGAGCAAATTAGTAAAGATATTCCTAATATGTATGAGAGTAAAACAGTATATTTACTTCTTTGTATATGAAAATGTGTTAAAAATCATACAGGAAAAGCCAACAAGCAACAAGCCAATAAAAATTAGCAAGTATATGAGGAGGTAGTTTTCTGAGAAACAAATACAAAAGACTTTAAAAACTGTGAAAATATATTCAGCTTCATTTACAATTAAAGAGAAGCAAAGATACATAGATATAAATATTTATTTTTATTTAAGCTGGCTCTACACCCAATGTGGGACTTGAACTCACAGCCGCAAGATCAAGAGTCACATGCTCTACAAACCAGGCCAGCCTGGTTTTTTATTTAATGGTGTCCTTAATGCATGCCACCTAACAGTGAGAAACAAGAAAATGATTTCTTCCCTGTTGGGGACTGGTGCTGAAAAGTAATAGCAACAAACTGAACACACACACACAATTACAAATTGTGAAAAATGCCATGAAAAAAAGGAAATGTGTGCAATGAGAGTATTTCACATGTTTCAGGGAAAGCATTCCTGAATAAGTCACCTTTGAGTAGGGGCTGAAGGATGACTAAAGGTTAACTGGGAAAGGTGGGTGGAAAGGGGAAAAACATTTTTGAAAAGAAAAGAATATTATGTTCAAAGGCCCTGAGGCAGGAGGAGAGAACAAAACTTGTTCAATGAGCAGAGAGAGTATCAGGGTATCTGCAGGAAAGACAGCAAAAAAGGGAGAGTATAACACAAAGTGGACAAGGCCATATTACCATGCAACCCTGAAGGACATACGCAAAGCAGGCAAGCTCAAAATGGCTAAAAATCTGCTTATTTTGGGCTATTTAAAAATAATTAGAGGGCACCTGGGTGGCTCAGTGGGTTAAGCCTCTGCCTTCAGCTCAGGTCATGATCTCAGGGTTCTGGGATCAAGCCCCACATCGGGCTCTCTGCTCAGCGGGGAGCCTGCTTCCCCCTCTTTCTCTGTCTACCTGTGATCTCTCTCTCTCTCTGTCAAATAAATAAATAAATACAATATTAAAAAAATAATTAGGTATATAAAAGTTTAAGTTTGATGCTGGTGGGCTGTTAAGCTAACAGGTCAGGTCTCAGTCTGCAGTGAAGAAGTCACCAACCTAGGGACCAATACACAGAAGCCATCTTTTGCTCATTCATATAATAGCCTGCATGAATTTCTTTCAGCAATGTTTTAGTTTTCAGTGTCCAAGTCTTTCACCTACTTTGTTAAGTTGTATTTTAGGTAATAGGGATTTCATTCGTTGGGTGTTATTGTAAAAGGAATTGTTTTCTTAATTTTCTTTTCTGATTGTTCCTTGCTGTTGTATAGAAAAGCAATGAACGCTTTAACTATGTGGAATTCATTTATTAGCTATAGGAGCTTTCTTGGGAGATTCTTTGGGATTTTCCATATATAGGATTATGTCATCTGTGAATATAGATTTACTCCTCCTTTCTGATTTGAATACTTTTAATTTCCTCCCTCCCTTCCTTCCCGCTACCCTTCCTTCCCTTCTTTCTTTCTTTCTTTCCTTTTTCTTTTTCTCCTAATTGCTGTGGCCAGAATTTCTAGTACAATATTGGCTAGCAGTAGTGGAAGTGATCATTTTTGACCAGATATTCCTGATATTAGTGGGAAGACTTTCAATTTTTCACCATTGAGTATATTAGTTTTGAGTCTTTCATGAATACCTTTTATCCTGTTGAGGAAGTTCCCTCTGTTCCTACTTTTCTGAATCTTTTGATTATCGAAGGATGTTGAGTTTGTTAAATGCCTTTTCTTTTTTTAAATTTTTTTAAAGATTTTCTTTCTTTCTTTTTTTTAATTAAAATTTTATTTTTCATAAACATATAATGTATTTTTAGCCCCAGGGGTACAGGTCTGTGAATCGCCAGGTTTACACACTTCACAGCACTCACCATAGCACATACCCTCCTCAATGTCTATAACCCCACCACCCTCTTCCGCCACCCCTCCCCCCAGCAACCCTCAGTTTTTGTTTTGTTAGATTAAGAGTCTCTTAGGGTTTGTCTCCCTCCTGATCCCATCTTGTTTCATTTATTCTTTTCCTACCCCCACAAACCCCCACGTTGCTTCTTCACTTCTCATATCAGGGAGATCATATGATAGTTGTCTTTCTCTGATTGACTTATTTCTCTAGGCATCATTTCTCTAGTTCCATCCATGTCATCACAAATGGCAAGATTTCATTTCTTTTGATGGCTGCATAGTATTCCATTGTATATATATATACCACCTCTTCTTTATCCATTCACCTGTTGATGGATATCTAGGTTCTTTCCATAGTTTGGCTATTATGGACATTGCTGCTATAAACATTCGGGTGCACGTGCCCCTTCAGATCACTACATTTGTATCTTTAGGGTAAATACCCAGTAGTGCAATTGGTGGGTCATAGGGTAGCTCTATTTTCAACTTTATGAGGAACCTCCATGCTGTTTTCCAGAGTGGTTGCACTAGCTTGCATTCCCACCAACAGTGTAGGAGGGTTCCTCTTTCTACGCATCCTTGCCAGCATCTGTCATTTCCAGCCATTCTGAGTGGTGTGAGGTGGTATCTCATTGTGGTTTTGATTTGTATTTCCCTGATGCCCAGTGATGTAGAGCACTTTTTTATGTTTCTGTTAGCCATCTGGATGTCTTCTTTGCAGAAATGTCTGTTCATGTCCTCTGCCCATTTCTTGATTGGATTATTTGTTCTTTGGGTGTTGAGTTTGATAAGCTCTTTATGGATTTTGGATACTAGCTCTTTATCTGATACATCGTTTGCAAATATCTTCTCGCATTTTGTCAGTTGTCTTTTGGTTTTCTTAACTATTTCCTTTGCTGTGCAAAAGCTTTTGATCTTGATGAAATCCCAATAGTTTATTTTTGCCCTTGCTTCCCTTGCCTTTGGTGATGTTCCTAGGAAGAAGTTGCTGAGGCAACTTTTCCCTCAACTCCCTTCTCTCATCTCCCCATGTCCTCCATGCTATTTGTTATGCTCCACAAATAAGTGAAACCATATGATAATTGACTCTCTCTGCTTGACTTATTTCACTCAGCATAATCCCTTCCAGTCCCGTCCATGTTGCTACAAAAGTTGGGTATTCGTCCTTTCTGATGGAGGCATAATACTCCTTGTTGATCTTTTGCTTGGATGATCTGTCTATTTCAGTGAGAGGAGTGTTAAGGTCCCCTACTAATATTGTATTATTGTCGAAGTGTTTCTTTGATTTTGTTATTAATTGGGTTATATAGTTGGCTGCTCCCACATTAGGGGCATAGAAATTTAAAATTGTTAGATCTTCTTATTGGACAGACCTTTTGAGTATGATATAGTGTCCTTCCTCATCTCTTATTATAGTCTTTGGCTTAAAATCGAATTGATCTGATATAAGGATTGCCACCCCAGCTTTCTTCTGACGTCCATTAGCATGGTAAATTGTTTTCCACCCATCACTTTAAATTTGGAGGTGTCTTCAGGTTTAAAATGAGTTTCTTGTAGTCAGCATATAGATGGGTTTTGTTTTTTTAATCCATTCTGACACCCTGTGTCTTTTGATTGGGGCATTTATCTCATTTACCTCAGCGTAACTATTGAAAGATATGAATTTAGTGCCATTTCATTGCCTGTAAGGTGACTGTGTTACTGTATATTGTCTTTGTTCCTTTCTGATCTACTACTTTTAGGGTCTCTCTTTGCTTAGAGGACCCCTTTCAATATTTCCTGTAGAGCTGGTTTGGTGTTTGCAAATTCTTTCAGTGTTTGTTTGTCCTGGAAGCTTTTATCTCTCCTTCTATTTTCAGTGATAACCTAGCTGGATATAGTATTCTTGGCTGCATGTTTTTGTCGTTTAGTGCTCTGAATATATCATGCCAGTTCTTTCTGGCCTGCCAGGTCTCTATGGATAAGTCTTTTGCCAATCTAATATTTTTGCCATTGTATGTTACAGACTTCTTTTCCCGGGCTGCTTTCAGGATTTTCTCTTTCTCGCTAAGATTTGTAAACTTTAGTATTAGATGACCGGGTGTGGACCTATTCTTACTGATTTTGAGGGGGATTCTCTGCACCTCCTGGATTTTGATGCTTGTTCCCTTTGCCATATTAAGGAAATTCTCTACAATAATTCTCTCCAATATATCTTCTTCTCCCCTCTCTCTTTCTCCTTCATCTGGAATCCCAATTATTCTAATGTTGTTTCATCTTATGGTGTCACTTATCTCTCAAATTCTCGCCTCATGGTCCAGTATTTGTTTGTCTCTCTTTTGCTCAGCTTCTTTATTCTCTGTCACTTGGTCTTCTATATCACTAATTCTTTCTTCTGCCTCTTTTATCCTAGCAGTTAGAAACTCCATTTTTTATTGCACCTCATTAATAGCTTTTTTGATTTCAACTTGGTTAGATTTTAATTCTTTTATTTCTCCAGAAAGGGCTTTTATCTCTCCAGAGAGGGTTTCTCTAATATCTTCCATGCCTTTTTTGAGCCTGGCTAGAACCTTGAGAATTGTCATTCTGAATGCTTGATCTGACATATTACCAATGTCCGTATAGATTATGTCCCTAGCCTTTGGTACTGCCTCTTGTTTGTTTGTTTGTTTTTGTCATGAGTTTTTCTGTCTTTTTATTTTGTCCGGATAAGAATATATGAAGGAACAAATAAAATACTAAAAGGGTGGCAAAGACCTCAGGAAAATGTGCTTTAACCAAATCAGAAGAGACCCCAAATTGTGGGAGGGAGAAAGGGGATAAAAAGAAGTTCAGAAAAAAAATAAAAGAAAAAAAGAAAACAAATAAGAAATATAAAAAAGAAAAAAGAAAAAAATATATTAGATTGGTGATGAGAACAGGGTCACCCACTTAATTTGGGGAGTATTTTTGTCTTTTAGAAGAAACTACCTTCCAAAATTTTAAAGAATGAAAAATATATATAAGGGTAAACATGATGAAGGTATGGAATATGCCTACAAGGTGAAAAAAAATTTTTTTCAAATTTCTAAAAAAGGAGATGATAAAGTAAGTTGGTTGGGAAAATAAAGAGAAAGTGGAGAGAATTTGCTTGGGCTGGAGACTAGAATAAGCCTGGAGCTAGATTTAGGGTATATTTTGATCTATTAGAAGAAGTTGTACCCCAAATTTTTTTAGAAGAAAAAACACTATGTGTATACCAAAAATAAAGTTAGATACAATAAAGGATAAAATATGACTATAATAATGAAGTTTCAAAAAACATTATTATTATTATTATTTTTAATGAAAGTTATAGCTAAGACAAAACTAGTTTAAAAACGTTAAAAGAGGAAAGGGTAAAAGTTAAAAAAAAAGATTTAGCAGAAGAAAAAAAATAAAATTAAAAAAAATAATTAACTGCGAGACTAAAGAGTCATGGGGAGAAAGCCATGAATTCCATGCTTTGCTTTCTCCTCCTCTGGAATTCCACTGTTCTCCTTGGTAAGTGAACTTGGGCGTGGCTGGATTTCTTGTTGATCTTCTGGGTGAGGGACCTGTTGTAGTGATTCTCAAGTGTCTTTGCCCGAGGCGGAATTGTAATCTCAGCCCGAGGCCGGGCTAAGTAATCTGCTCGGGTTCGCTTTTGGGAGCTTTTGTCCCCTGAACGCTTTCCGTAGAGTTCTGGAGGACGGGAATGAAAATGGCGGCCTCCCAGTCTCCGGCCCGGAGGAGCCGAGAGCTCGGGGCCCCACTCCTCAGTACACCCTCAGAGAACAGCGCCCTATAACTCTCATCTCCCTGGCCTGCGGGTGCGCTCCGAGCTTACCCAGGCTGCAACCGGTTCAAGGTAACCCTGAGCTGAGAGCTCACTCCTTGGTTCTGTCTCTGTAGCTGGCTTCCCCATTCTAATACCTGCGAGCTCTGCGACACTCAGACACCCCCGATCCTTCTGTGACGCTGCGGGACCTGGGGCCACGCTGACCCCGCGTGGGCTTCACCCCGGTTTAGCCTCTACAGTGGTGTCCCTCTGTGGAACAGACTTTTAAAAGTCCCAATTTTGTGCTCCGTTGCTCTGCCGCTTGCCAGGAGCCAGTCCCTCTCCCTGCAGTCTATCTTCCTGTCGCTTTGGAGTTACTTCTCCGCCGTTCCTACCTTTCAGAAAGTGGTTGATTTTCTAGAATTGCTGTTCTTCTCTTTGATCTCCCATTGGATTTGTAGGTGTTCAAATGGCTTATCAAATGTAGGTTTGATAAGCTATCTAGCTGATCTCCTGCTACCTGATGTAGTCTCAGCCTGCTACTTCTCATCCATCTTGACTCCTCCCTGTTAAAATGCCTTTTCTGCGGCACCTGGGTGGCTCAGTGGGTTAAAGCCTCTGCCTTCAGCTCAGGTCATGGTCCCAGAGTCCTGGGATTGAGCCCCGCATCGGGCTCTCTGCTCAGCCGGGAGCCTGCTTCCTCCTCTCTCTCTCTCTGCCTGCTTCTCTGCCTACTTGTGATCTCTGTCAAATAAATAAATAAAATCTTAAAAAAAATGCCTTTTCTGTGTCTATTGAGATGATAGTGTGATTTCCCTCCTTCATTCTATTCACTCTATTACTATTCTAATTTTTATTTCTATTAATTCTTCATTTTATTAATGTGCTGCATTACATTCCTTGATTTTCTTATGTTGAACTGCTGTTTCATTCCTGGGATAAAGCATATGTGGTCATACTATATAATCCTTTAATATGCTTTTGCATTCAGTTGGCTAGTGTTGTGTTGAAGATTTTTGCATTTATATTCATATTGGTCTCTTATTTTATTTTCTTGTGTTGTCTTTATATGACTTTGGTATTAGGATAATACTGGTCTAATACAGTGAGTTAGAAAGTTTCTTCTATTTGTTGGAGGTATTTGAGAAGGGTTGGTGTTAATTCTTCTGAAGTGTTTGGTAGAATCTACCAGTAAACCATCTGGTTCTGAACACTTTGGGGATGGTTTTTAGTTACCAATGTAATCTCTTTACTTGTTGTAGGTCTTTTCAGGTTTTCTGTTTCATAATGAATCAGTCTTAGTAGGTTGTGTGTTTCTAGGAATTTATTTATTTCATCCAGATTATCTAGTATGTTATATACAGTTGTTCATAGTATTCTCTTATACTCATTTTTATTTCTGTGAAAAAGATAATGATGTCTTTTCTTTTCTGGTTCTAGTAATTTGAGTCTTCTCTCTCTCTCTCTCTCTCTCTCTTTATTTTTGTCAATCTAGCTAAAGTTTGTCAATTTTGTCATTCTTGGTCAATAACCAACATCTGATCTTATTGATTTGCCTTATTGCTTTTCTATCCCTTATTTTATTTATCTTTTCTTGAATTTTTATTTCCTTATTCTAGTTTTGGTTTTAGTTTCTCTTCTTTTCCTAACGCCATAACGTGTAAAATACTCATTTGGGATCTTTATGCTTTTTTAAAAGTAGGTATTTACAGATATCAAGTTCCCTCTTAGCACTAGCTTTGCTGCATCCCATATACTTTAGTATGTTGAATTTTTATTTTCATTTATCTCTTAGTATATTCTAATTTCTTCTTTGACTCATTGGTTAAGAGTATGCTGTTTAATTTACATATATTTATGAATTTAATGGTTTTCTTTCTGTTTTGATTTTTAGTTTTGTTGATTATAGTCAGAAAAAAAATGCTTTGTATGATTACAGTCTTTGTAACCCTATTGAGACTTCTGGTCTAACATATGACTTATCTTGGAAAATGTTCTGTGCGCATTTGAGAAGAATATATACTATTCTTTTATTGGGTAGTGTGAACTGTTAGACCTAGTAAGTTTATTCTGTTTTTCAAGTTATTTCCTTACTGTCTTCTGTTTAGATGTTTTATTGAAAGTGGGGTATTGAAGTTCTTCCTTCAGTTCTGTTAATATTTCTTACATATATTGTGGGGCTTTATTGTTTGAAACATATATTATTATAATCATTGTGTTTTTTGATGAATTGATCTTTTTATTAATATATAATGTCTTTTGTCTCTTAGTTTTTGACTCAAAGTCTATATTGTCTGACATTACTATAGTCACTTTGGCTCTCTTTTGTTGGTACTTGTATGGAATATCTTCTATCTGTTCATTCCCAACCTATTTGTGTCTTTTGATGTAAAATGACTTTCATGTCGACAGCATGAATAGTTGGCTCATTTAAAAAAAAAAACAACAACTCATCCTGCCAATGTCTGCATTTTGACTGAAGAGTTTGAACCATTTACATTTAAAGTAGCTGATAAGGAAGGACTGACTTTGCCATTTTTCTCACATCATTGCTCATCTCTGGTGTGTTGATTTTTGATATATGTCTTGGAATTGTTTGTGGTGTCTTCCACTTGGGGGTACCTAGGCTCTGTAGGGCCAAATCAGGGAGATGCACAGTAAGAGATCAGAGGTTAGTTTCAACTGTTTTGTGGTAACAAGAACTTGGGACTTGGGAATAAGGCTGCCAAGGGGCTGAGAAACTCCTGACAAGGGAGATTTCAAGTTTGGCCATTAAAGAAAAAATAAAGTTTCAAAAGTTCTAAAATTGAATTAGCCTCAGGGGAGAAGTTTTTCTGGCTTTTCCTTGACTGCATCCCTAGGGTTTCTCTGAAGTTGAATAGATTTAGTTCCTCAGTGTAAAAGTCTCCTTGGGGACAATGAAGAGAAGAAAAGAGGGAGAAAAAAGTCAGAGGGAGAGATAATTGGGCTTCCACAACACTGTTATTAATGGACTTTCCCCTATGTACTCATATGAAAACAGTTTTCTCTTGCATTGAGAGTGAGGACAGCAGTAGCTTGCTCTGGCCCACAGAGCGTGCTCAGCACTAGTCAGGCAGGAAATAGCCTGGGATGATCCCTGGAGAGCTGTAGAACATTCTAGTTTAGTCTCTTTCTTTGGAGGTGAGTGTCTGTCAGGGTTCCCCTTTATGAAGGAGAGGATAAGAGGGGATTGGCACAGGAAGTTCTGGGCCTGGCTGCTCTCCAGAATAAGGACACCTACAGCCTGAAGAGTGGTGAAGGGGACAGCAGAGTGGTTGGGCTCATCTTCAAATCTGCCCTGAACAGCAGAGAGCAAATTCAACTCTTCCCTGACTCAATGCTGGGCATAGGCACAGACCCTTGCTCTTGTCAGGACACTCCTGTATCCTTTCCTTGCATCTGGTCCCGGCTAAACAAAAATTATGCAAGGAGACTACTGAGTGAGGGAATAAGAATATGAGAGCGAGAGCATGAGGATGTAAGAGTGAGAGAATGAGGTTGGAGAGTGAGAGTACATCTCTCCTAGTAAGTCTGTTCTTGATCCTGGCTACCCAGTTGTCATCTCCTCTCTGATATGCAGAGAGGGCTGCATATCAATAGGGCAGCATTTTAGTGAAGACTGAAGGGAGGAGAAGCAGAATTTCCTTCAAAAATTGGTCAAAGCCAGGATTGGATAAGCTTTGTTCACAGATTTATCCCTTAATTGATTGACTAATTAATTTATTCATTTAAAAATATTAACCGAGTGTCTAACAGTAGGCATGACAAAGTTTCTGCTTTCATGGTTGCTTACATTGTAAAATAGGAGACAGAAAATAAACAAAAAGTAAAAACACAATTTTAGTAAGGAGAGCAAAGATGAATAGATCCCGGTGAGCTGCTGGAGAGTAAAAGCTGGACTGTATTCTTTTAGAAAGGATCATGTGGAAAAACTCCCTGAATTTAAGCCTTTGAGCAAAGACCTGAAGGAAATGAAGGATGGATCCCAGAAACCCTAAGGGGCTTAGGTCCTTTGGTCTATTTTATTTTAGTGACAGCTAAATCTTTTTCATATGATTTTGGAGGAAAAATCTATTTGTTGGCTCTGGGGAGACTCTCCTTACTTTCTGTTAGATAGAGCCCTACACTTATATGTAGGTCTTGGGCCGAGTCCAGAGATCACATTTGGTGGCTTTGACACTCTGCTGGATCCAGGGTTTTGAGCCTCACAAAAGGGTGATGTTGAAATTGGACCTTTAGCCTCTTGTCTGCCAGTCGCAACATGACGTAGTGTGGGACAAGTGGAGGTTTAGGATGGCAGTTCCACCTGTGCCCTCCTCGAGTCCCTCCTCTGTCAGTCTGGTGGATTTTTGGTATTAGGCTTAGAAGAGTGAGGCCCCTGACTGATTAAGCCCAGGTGCTGGTTAGTCTGTCGCCTATGAGAAGTCACATTTATGAGGGAGAAAAGCAGGGCGCACATCCCCTCCCAAAAATAGGGAGGAAGAAAGTGGTAATTCACTCCAGCAGCTAGCTGACCTGAAATACTCAGTCCTTGCCCTCAAGATCTTACAGAAAGTCCTCAAAGAGTTGTCCATACCCATGCCTAGCTGTAACACAAATGATGACAGAAGGAAAAGAAAAGTTTTCAAATGGATGTAATGCAAATGGACCCTATGTCATGAAGAAACAAAGTAAAACACGTGCCAGCTCTGGGCAGGATTGGGCAGGAAGTCTTTTCTACAGTGTGTGATTCTGGAGCAGGACTCACAGACAGAATATATTTGGTGGACCACATAGTTTAGGGCATTCAAGATGGAAGGGAGTTAGTGGTAAAAAGGAATGCACTGGTCAGGAAGGTGACAGGGTGGCTAGTCACAGCACAGTGGAAGGCTGGAAGGCTGTGGATTGAGAGATGCAGGTGGTATACCGGGCAGGGGGCTATCTGTCTTGCCTATGTGCCTATATGCCATTAGCAGCTGGGCTCATCTTCTTGGCTAGATTTAATTTTCTTCTTATATAATGATTATTCTAAAAACAATGAATACTGTTATGCTGAAAATAAATAATAAATAAATAAATAAACAAACAAACAAATAAATAAATAAATAAAATCTTAAAAAAAAAAAGAAAAGTTTAGCAGTGATCATGTAAAGGGGACAATAGAACCTGAACCCTTCCTAGTCATGTTCTGGAGTCTGTGAACAGGAGGGGAATATTTTCTCTGCCTGAGTCTGTTTTTATTTTGGATCAGAAGCACTGTGATCTCTTTTTTACTCTTTAGATTTCACAAGGAACAACTGCTCAGAACTAAATGTTGGGGAATCACTCTAGTGCCACTGAATTCTATCTCTTAGGCTTCCCTGGCTCCCCAGAATTACGCCATACCTTATTTGCTACCTTCTTCCTCTTCTACTCAGTGACAGTCATGGGGAACATGCTCATCATTGTGATTGTCTGTGTTGATAAACGCCTGCAATCCCCCATGTATTTCTTCCTTGGTCACCTCTCTGTCCTAGAGATCCTGATCACATCAGTTGCTGTCCCCTTGATGCTCTGGGAGTTACTGCTTCCTGGGATGCAGGCAATATCTTTGACAGCATGTAGTGCACAATTATATTTGTACCTTTCTTTGGGCACATCAGAATTTATATTAATGGGAGCGATGGCTGTGGACCGTTACATGGCTATCTGTAACCCCCTGAGGTACAACATCATTATGAACAGCCACACCTGCATCTGGGTGGTCATTGTGTCATGGGTGTTTGAGTTCCTATTTCAAATCTGGCCTGTCTGTGCCACATTTCAGCTTACCTTCTGCAAATCAAATGTGGTAGATCATTTTTTATGTGACTGGGGGCAATTGTTTAAATTATCCTGTGATGACAGCCTTTTCACAGAGTTTATTCTTTTTTTAATGGCTGTATTCATTATTGTTGGTTCTTTGATTCCTACAGTCATCTCCTACACCTACATCATCCCCACCATCCTCAGGATCCCTTCAGCCTCTGGTCGAAGGAAAGCCTTCTCTACCTGTGCATCCCACTCACCTTTGTTGTGATCGGCTATGGCACCTGCTTGTTTCTGTATGTGAAACCCAAGCAAACACAGGCAGCTGAGTACAACAGGGTAGCATCACTGATGGTTTTAGTGGTGACCCCTTTTCTGAACCCATTCATCTTCACCCTCCGGAATGAGAAATTTATAGAGGCCTTTCGAGATGTCATGAAACGCTGCTGTCAACTCCTCAAGGGGTAGCTATGTCCTAAGGACAATCATGGACTCATCATCATGAACTGGAGTAATCTGAAAGCAATAATGCAATCTGAAATGATCATTTTCAACACCAAGTGGTTTGTGATGTACAAGGAAATTTTAAGACACTGATTGTGCTCTAACTTATAATCAGATGATTCCTGCATGGGAATCAGATATATTTGTTTATACACTCTTCCGTAGTTATAATACATCTTACAATATATATTTAAAAATAAAAATAGGGGCGCCTGGGTGGCTCAGTGGGTTAAGCTGCTGCCTTCGGCTCGGGTCGTGATCTCAGGGTCCTGGGATCGAGCCCCGCGTCGGGCTCTCTGCTCAGCAGGGAGCCTGCTTCCCTCTCTCTCTCTCTGCCTGCCTCTCTGCCTACTTGTGATCTCTGCCTGTCAAATAAATAAAATCTTTTAAAAAAAATATATATATATATATATAAGATATGTGATTTTTTTCATCTTTAGAACACTCATCTCTTTTTTTTGGCATTCTATGCAATCTTTATTTTTATAGTCTATTTTAAAATCTATGGTTTCTAATTGTTTTATTTTTATTTATTTCTTTGTTTCAAATTTTTATTTAAATTCTAATTAATTAACATACATTGTAATATTGGTTTCAGGGGTAGAATTTCGTGATTCATCACTTACATACAACACCCAGTGCTCATCACAAGTGCCTTCCTTAATGCCCATCCCCCATTTAGCTCATCCCCTGCCCACCTCCCTCCGTCAACCCTCCGTTTGTTCTCTATAGTTAAGAATCTCTTACAGTTTGCTTCCCTCTCTCTTTTTTGCCTCCGTACCTTATGTTCATCTGTTTCTTTCCTTAAATTCCACATATGAGTGAAATCATATGGTCTTTGTCTTTCTGTAGCTGACATACTTTGTTTAGCATAATACACTCTCGCTCCAGCCACATCAGCGCAAATGGTAAGATTTCATTCTTTTTGATAGCTAAGTAATATTCCATTATATGTATATATACACATATGTGTATTCCTTCCATATATATGTGTGTGTGTATATATATATCTGTATATATACCTTCCTCGAGGCCCCCTAGCGCCTGTGTCTCTCCCAGATTTCCTGGCCAAGAGTAGACCAGATGGTTTGTTCTACCTCCCTGATTAGCTCCCTCAGAACTCCTTTGCCTGCTTCTTGTGCATACCATGACATTTTTAACCTCTTCTAAAAATGTGGCAGAATCCACATGAAACATATATACACACCAAATCTTCTTTATTCGTTCATCAGTCAGTGGACATTTGGGTTCTTTCCATAGTTTGGCTATTTTGATAATGTTGCTATAAACATTGGGGTACATGTGTCTCTTCAAATCAGTATTTTTGTATCATCTGGGTAAATACCTAGTAATGCAATTGCTGGATCATAGGGTAATTCTATTTTTAACTTCCTGAGGAATCTCCGTACTGTTTTCAACAGTGGCTGTACCAGTTTGCATTCCCACCAACAGTGCCAAAGTGTTCCTTTTTCTCCACATCCTCACCAACATCTGTTGTTTCCTGTGTTGTTAATTTTAGCCACTCTGACAGGTGTGAGGTGGTATCTTATTATGGTTTTGATTTGTAGTTCCCTGTATTTGTATTTCCCTGATGATGAATGATGTTGAGCATCTTTTCATGTGTCTGATAGCCATCTGGATGTCTTTTTTGAAAAAAACATCTGTTCATGTCTCCTGCCCATTTCTTAACTGGATTATTTATTTTTTGGGGTGTTGAGTTTGATAAGTTCTTCATAGATTTTGGGTAGTACCCTTTATCACATATGTCACTTGCAAGTATCTTCTCCCATTTTGTAGGCTGCTTTTAGTTTTGTTGATCTTTTCCTTTGCTATGCAGAAGCTTTTTATATTGATGAATATCCAGTAGTTCATTTTTGCTTTTGTTTCCTTTGCCTCTGGCAATATGTCTAGTAAGAAGCAATGGCTGAGGTCAAAAAGGTTGCTGCCTGTGTTCTCCTCTAGGATTTTGATGGTTTTCTATCCCACATTTAGGTCTTTCATTCATTTTGAATTTATTTTTGTGTATGGTGTAAGAAAGTGGTCCTGTTTTATTCTGTATGTTACTGTCCCGTTTTCCCAATACCACTTGTTGAAGAGACTGGCTTTTTTTCATTGGATATTCTTTTCTGCTTTGTCAGGATTAGTTGACTGTAAAGCTGAGGGTCCATTTCTAGGTTCTCTTTTCTGTTCCATTGATCTATGTGTCTGTTTTGTGCCAGTAGCATACTGTCTTGATGATTACAGCTTTGTAATAGCTTTATAATAGCTTAAAGTCCAGAATTATGATACCTCCATCTTCGTTTTTCTTTTTTAGGATTGTGTTAGCTATTCAGGGTCTTTTGTGGTTCTATACAAGCTTTAGGATTGTTTTTTTCTAGCTCTGAAAAAATGCTGGTGGTATTTTGATAAGGATTGCTTTAAATGTATAGATTGCTCTGGGTAGTATAGACATTTTAACAGTATTTGTTCTTCTAATCTGTGAGCATGGAATGTTTTTCCATTTCTTTGTGTCCACTTCAGTTTCTTTCATAAGTGTAGAACACTCAGCTCTTTCAATGGGAAAAGCAAGGAAGAGTATAATTCATTCTCTGGCAGTTGACCTCTGTGGTTGTTTCTAGGTGCTGAGTCATCTTCCCATATGTTGTTCTGTGATTTCATGATTTTTCTCACTCACTAAGGCACCCTTTATTTCTTCTGCGAGTGACCCCACATCCAGCTCAGCCTCCAATCTTTCCTTGAGGTTCATGCCCCCCAGTTCCACCAGGGACACTACCTCCCTGTAGGTCTTCCCGACTGGTAGTTGTGAAAACAAACTCACTCCACTTCCTTGCCTCCTTCCCATCCTCAGGGCCAGATGTGTGTTAATCCAGGGAGGTCTCTAATTGGTGGACTTTCTCAGGGTGAGGAGGGAGGGTCTTGGAAAGACGCATGTTCTTATGTGGCATGTCTTCCGTTATCACACCAGCCCCAAATGTGGGAGGGCAATGGGCTGAGTTCTGGGACCTGAACTGATGAGGGTGAGCTGACCTTACTGTGCTCCTGGGCTGAGGCAGGAGTGCAGGGAGGGCAGAAAAGAGGTAGATCCTGATTACTTCTCTCCACATTCCTCACGTTGTTTAATCCTGACACAAGGCATTCTATTTTCCTTCTCAACTACATTTCTGGTGAGGTGGCAGCAAGAGGGGGACTAAGGAATAGTGTTGGGAGTGAGGTTCTGTCAGCTAGGTCTTTACATGGTTATGAATTCTACTTCATACCCTGCCTTACTGAGTCAAAAATAAAAGAAATTGTCCTGTTTCTAATTGCCAAAACCAGTTGCTTGTTTCTACAAATATCTCTCTGTAGCAGGGGAGATATTTTAGCAGAATAATCTTCTGTAAGTCTGGACAGTCTGTAAGGTTTCCTTAGAGCTGAATAGAGCAAATGGGGGAATAATTGGGGTGCAGCAACAGAGCTTCACATTTCTTATCCAGAGACTTTTGGCTACTTTTGTAGGGATGTAGAGATCATCTAAATATTGTAGATCTCCACCTTTTATTATCTGATGGGTATGTTGGAAATACCTTTTGTCAATCTGGGTTTTGTCTTTTGACTTTTTTAACTGAAATCTTCTGTCATGCAAAAGTGTTAATTTTGCTGTTGTCAAATTTAGTTTTTTTCTGTAATTTATATTTATATATATTGCTTTAAGAGTCCCTTTCCATTCAAAGGACTTAATAGTCACAGCTACAGACTCTGACAATGTAGATATAGTACAACTATTTTTAAAATAAGAAATGGGGGCGCTTGGGTGGCTCAGTGGGTTAAAGCCTCTGCTTTCGGCTCAGGTCATGATCCCAAGGGTTCTGGGATCGAGTTCCACGTCGGGCTCTCTGCTCAGCGGGGAGCCTGCTCCCCACCCCCCGCCTGCCTCTCTGCCTACTTATGATCTCGGTCTGTCAAATACATAAATAAAATCTTTAAAAAAAATAAAATAAGAAATGGGAAGGGCATATGCAAAGTTTTTTTTTTTTTTTTAAGATTTTATTTATTTGTTTGACACAGAGAGAGAGAGAGAGAGAGATCACAAGTAGGCAGAAAGGCAGGCACAGAGAGAGGAGGAAGCAGGCTCCCTGCTGAGCAGAGAGCCAGATGCAGGGTTCATGAGATCATGACTTGAGCCAAAGGCAGAGGCTTAGTCCACTGAGCCACCCAGGTGCCCCCAAAGCTCTTTTTTTAAGATTATTTGTTTGTTTGTTTATTTATTTATTTATTTCTGAGAGAGAGAGAGAGAGAGAGAGAGAACACAAGTGCAGGGAGAAGCAGGCAGAGGGAGAAGCAGGCTCCCTGCTGAGCAAAAGCCCAATGTGGGACTTGATCTCAGGACCCTAGGATCATGACCTGAGCTGAAGGCAGACACTTAATCAACTGAGCTGAAGGCAGGCATTTAATCAACTTTGAGGTTTCCCACAAATTTTTTTCTTTTGAACAGTTTTCAGTAATCATACTGGTGGAGAAAGTATTAGCAGAATCATTCTAGGACTATTGTATGTGTAATGTAAGTAAGATAAAGGCGATGAATAATTATGCAATATTCTAGTTCCAAAAAATAATATAGAAAAGATTAGGTAAATCCTCCAGGGTCTTGAATTTAAATTGTACATATCAAGGTAGACTTATTTTATATAGATAGGCACAGTTTTATATGTCCATATGCTGAGATTATGGTTTTGAAATACTGTTTCCCAATATGAGTAACTAGGACTTCTTGGAGAAAGAGCTCCTTCCTGCTCTGGGGCAAGAAATCTATAAGATGAGCTTGGAATATCTTTACATACTGGGTATAAGAGATTACTAGGGTTATGTTAAAAGGTGTCAGGAGCTGACTGGAGGAAACTTATACTGGCCAAGGATGAGAGAAGGAATACTTCAAAAATATATAATAATTGTAACCATTGGAAATCCATCAAATATATTTAAATCCATGAGTTCATAATGGTATTTAAAAAGCAGCCACCTTCAAAAGATAAATTCATTATTTATCAGACCCAAGTCTGATCAAGGCTCTGTGACCACCTACTAAGTTGCAGAAAGATATGCAGAGAACAGAAAGATCAGAAAGACATGTTTAACTGTGCCATGTGGATGGAATCATAATGTAGATGGTGGGAAACTCTACGGTAAGAAAACCTGATTATTCGACAGATAAACTGGAAGAAAATTAGTGAGCTGTAGGGAGAATCTGTAGGTTAAAGTAGACTTAAAAACATATCAGATAAAAAGATGTAGAATGCTAACATTTGTTATTAGGTAAATGTAAATTAAAACAACAGTCAGGCAGTGCCTGGGTGGCTTGGTTGGCTGAGTCTCTGCCTTTGGTTCTGGTTGAGCCGTTGCCTTTGGCTTGGGTCATGATCTCAGGGTCCTGGGATGGAGCCCCACATCAGGCTCCCTGCTCAGTGGGGAGTCTGCTTCTCCCTCTCCTTCGCCCCTACTCATGCTCTTTCTTGCTGTCTCTCTCAAATAAATAAAATCTTTAAAAAACCCCACAGCAATTGGATACCACTATATACCTACTAGAATAGCTAAAATTGTAAAGACTGACATTATCACATCCTGGAAAGGCTATAGATCATCAGAAATGTTTTTCGTTGCTGCTTGGAATGCAGAATATTATAACCACTTTGGAAGGCAGCTTGGCAATTTCTTATAAAGTTAAATATAGACTTAGCATACAGCCCAGAAACTTCTGAAATGAGTGTAAAATTTACTACCATATAAAAACAGGCATGAAAATGTTTATAGAAACTTTATTCATAATTGGAAATATCCAAAATATTCTTTGTTAGGTGAATGGGTTAAGAAACTACAATCTATACATAGAATGTGAATACTATTCAGCAATAAAAGGAGATGAGCTAATAACTCACATAATTACATTAAAAAAATCTCAAATGCATTTTGCCAAGTGAAAGAGGCCGGAACAAAAGGCTATATACTGTACAATTCAATTCTAATGATATTTTGCAATTAAAAAAACAAAAACAAAACCAAAAAACTAATAGGGATAGAAAACAGGTTAAGTGGATACCTATCTCTTTAGGATAAGTAAGGGGACAATGTTTGACTAGGGAAGTACAGGGTGTTTTGGGGCAATGGAACTAATCTGTTTGGCACTATAATGGTGGATACATTATGTATTTGCTAAACTCATCGGACTTTGCAATATAAAAATTGAAGCTTAAAGTATACAAATTGAAAAAAAAATCAACCAGGAGTTTGGGGGAATCCCAGGGTAAGATACAGACAAAAGAACTTACTGTGTGATGAATGTATGATACTGGCTCCCTGGAGAGGTTGGTTGAAAAGGACCTAAGAAACTTTGGATATCAGCATAGTTCTCAGCAAGTCCTGTACAATTTTGGAAAACAGTATTTTGCCTAAAAAATGAAAGGCTAAAGACAAAAGAGCTATGTATAATCACTGTACTCTAATTGGCAAAGTTGCTTTTGTAAAATAAATCTCCACATGAATTAACCATAATTAAGACTCTTTTACAAATATGAAACAATACTGGAAATCAGAAAACTTAAAAAAAACCTCAGAATACAAGTGTTCAGGGAAACAGGTGTGAAAAAATGTTAAGTAAATTCAGTAAATTGAAAAAACAGTCAAAATAATCTAAAGCAAGGGCCATATTACAGGGTCCTTAAGGAGGACTATATTTTGTGAAAATTTAATAAGTGACATTGAAAAGAGAATGAAAACAGCCAAAAAACCCTAAAATGAAAAGCAGAAAGGATCAGATGAAATGTGATAATTAAAAGAAATTAAAACACAAAATAACCAAAGACAATGCATGAATCTTGACAGATCTTTGATTTTTAAAAAAGCTATAAATGTATTTGGGAAAAATTTTAGAAAATTTTAATATGGACTATACATTTTATATTACTGGAGTAATGTTAGTTTTCTCATGTGTGATAATGCTATTCTTGTTACGTGGGAGGATGTCCTTACTCAACATAAAGTGTCATCTCAGTACCTGGAATGTAGTAGATATCTTTACTAATCAGGATGTGGATGCCTGAATATAGGAAGCATGGTGATCCACAGGACTAACCCCCTGAAAGCCATTTTAGGTGACTTTTGCAGAGGAGTGGTGAATAGATCACATAATTAGTCTCTGCACTGTGCTCACTGTCAGTCAGTCAGATAAAGAACTGAAAAATTAACTCAGATCTTTGGATTTCAAGATACACCGTAAAATTAACCTAAGGACTCCATTTGCCATCTGCTAGATGTCTCATCACAAACCCCGTTCCGGAGTTTCTCACGGTACGTTACCTACACCCATGGTCCCTGACAAGTCAAGAGCTAGTGTAAGAGGACCAGAGAATCTAAGGGTCATCTCAACAGGACAGATGTTCTCCCAATTTTCAAGACACCCTTTCTTCTTATTCATGAGATTATGGAAGCTGAATGATTTGGGATAGCTTACCTAACAAGTTAATACAAAGCTCAGGTTAAGATTCCTGAGGTTCTAACTCTCAGACTCCATCTCCCAAAATGGGATCTGAAAGAATAGTGACCAAGGAAAAAGACCTTCAGAAATTAATGGCAAATACTTCATTAAATATCCTTTAGAGGATCCTTCATCCTTAAGATTAGGGAATTACCTGCCTAATAATGCCCTGATAAATCTTATTTTATAAATAATCTGATTTTCTAATTTAAATTTAATTAGCCAACATATAGTACATCATTAGTTTTTGATATAATGAAACCCATGACAGAGTTGGTCCTCTGTGATGCTGCTAAGGATGGGGTAGTTACTTAATCCTAAACCAAGTTCCCGAAACTCAGAAGTCAACAACTTTATCACTTCAGAAGGGGAGAGTAAGAAAAGAAAGATGTTTTTGTGCTTGATTTGTGATGGGAGGAGGGGCATTATTAAGAGGTTGGAGAGTTACAGCAGGGAGTCTCTGAAGAGAAAATTCTGAGTGATTGTATGCCCTGATACATTACTAGGAGTTGAGTGAAGGTGAATGCCATCTAGCAAGGAGATAATTGCTTTCTTACAAAGTTTTCAAGAGAGGAAATAATTAGTCCCTTGTGAGTCAGTGCATAGAAACTTTTCAGGTGGAGAAAAATGTTTTTCCTAGTTTAAAGATGACTTAACACACTCACAGTTGCTCAAAGATGGAGAGCTTTCTACCTAGTGTCCAGTGGCATTTGGAGAAGACCCTTAATTAAGGATTAAACAATATGTTAACTAGACATTGACATCCATAACTCATGTTTCTGTGATGTACTCATGTGTACGCATTCATGCAAGTGTGTTCACACACCTCAGTGTAACCCATCTCTCCACTTCCAGCGCAACACCAGCAGCCTTGATCAGAATGTAACCCTGTACTGTAGGTCTGTGTTACAGATTGTGAGGGATGCTTCTTCTCCAATTACAGTGTCAGTGGCATTGACGTCAGAAGTGATCTAACTTGCTTCCTTGTGCTATTTAGGGCCCATTCATAACTATTCCTTTTTCTATTTTTCTAATCCCGACCTTTTTGCCATCTAGACCAAGGAAACAGGATGTTTTTCAAGGCTCTGTGACCTGAACTATTCATACAACACAGTCGTCCCTATGATTCCCTAAGCGTAAGAGAGAGCTCAGAGAAGGCACCTCTCTCTCTTTTTAAGAAAGAATTATTTACTTATTTCAGAGAGAGGAAGGGAGCAAGTAAGGGGAGGGGCAGAGAGAGAGAATCTCAAGCATCTCTGCTGAGTGCAGAGCCCAAGGCCGGGCACCAGCCTGAGATCATGACCTGAGCTAAAATCAAGAGTTGGGTGCTCAAGCAACTGAGCCACCCAGGTGCCCCAGAGAAAACATCTCTCTTAAATCTGCCCTTTCTTTAGCCCTTCCCCCTTCCCTAATCACCAAAACTAATTCATTCTCTCCTTCTGGTCGAGAATGGAGTGCATTCACTCTATATGATTGCCCTAGTAACTCTTATGGGCCCCGAGATGGGCCAAAAGATACGGATAAAGCATCAGGGAGGATCAAGATTCCTGACAAGCAGACAGCTGTCTCTTCCCCTAACATGCTACAGTTGAGTTCCAGGGACAAGAAGAAATAAGCAGCCTGACTTTCTATTTATGATCAACTGATTATTAATTTCCATTTGCTCCCCCAGCCATACTAAGAGGCACTATAAGAATACAAAAGGAGGGTGCCTGGGTGGCTCAATGGGTTAAACCTCTGCCTCCGGCTCAGGTCATGGTCTCAGGGTCCTGGGATTGAGCCCTACATCGGGCTCTCTGCTCAGCAAGGAGTCTGCTTCCCCCCTCTCTCTCTGACCGCCTCTCTGCCTACTTGTGATCTCTGTCTGTCAAATAAATAAATAAAATCTTAAAAAAAAAAAAAAGAATACAAAAGGAGTTAAATAACAAGGACAAAGAGAATGGGGAAAATGGTACAACAGATGATATTTTGCAGTTTATTTTTGATGTGAGAAAGCAGAGTCTCCAAGATAATAATAAGATGAAGGGGCGCCTGGGTGGCTCAGTGGGTTGAGCTGCTGCCTTCGGCTCAGGCCATGATCTCAGGGTCCTGGGATCGAGTCCCACATCGGGCTCTCTGCTTAGCAGGGAGCCTGCTTCCTTCTCTCTCTCTCTCTGCCTGCCTCTCTGCCTACTTGTGATCTCTCTCTGTCAAATAGATAATAATAAGATGATGCAATGCAAATGAAATTTCTGCTAAGGGAAAAATGAAAAAACAAAAAAACCAAAAAAACCCCTAAACAACCCAGTAATTGCATTTACTCAACAGAGCTCTTAAAAGCTTCAGCACATGGAGGCATCAGCTACCATTGAAGGTGAAGGGAAGGTTTAGGGGTTAAAATGGGAGCAGTGGTTAAAAGTTGGCATACACAGCAATTGGGCACTGAGAGTCCCTTGTATTTTGTGAGTCACCAAGGAAATATCTGTTTCACAGGTAGGGTGCTGGTTATCTCACTTTGCCAAGGTCTGTCTCAGTTTTAAAAAACAGAAAGTCCCACATCCTGGAAACTCCCTCTGTCCACCGTCCAGCCAGGGCACTTGTTCACGCTGTCGACATTTCACCCACCCACCACAACACCTGGAAGAGACAAGACTTTATTCTCATTAAAAAGAATTAAACTTGGAAAGTTCTAGATTTTAGAACTATAGATATAACATTTATAGCTTAAAATAAATGACCTTGCAAGTGCTGCAGATAATGATTTTGAAGTTACAAATAAAATTTTGCAAACAGATGAATTTATAAATACAGAATCTGAATAGGGATGAATGACTGTATCATTCTCTTTTTAAAATTTTTATTTTGAATTTTGAGTTTATTTAGAGGCCAGGGACCCATGTATTCTTCCCTTTCATCACTGCAATCATATATACAAAATTACACATTATTTTAACATTATCACAACAAACCATAAGCTTTTCCCTACTCTTAATTTTCATAACATATTCTTTTAATAAATACCTACTATATGATAGGCACTAATGTGAAAGCTACAGATTGAATAATATTTCATCAGGTAGTTGTCTAATGTGGTTTATTCAACTTCCACTAAGAGTGGACATTTACTTCTTTTCCAATTTTTCCTTTTACAGATTAAAAAAAAGATCAAGAAAGAGCTATTATTCTCTTATTGATGGATTTTTGTTTTGTATCAGTTTCTATAATGAACTAAACCACTGTGAACATTCTAATGGGAGTCTTTGCGAGGACACATGTTGCCATTTTTCTTGGGTGCATACCTGGGAGTGTAATTGCTACAGTGGAGGGGAAGTGTATACTTAGCTTTGAAGTTTCACTTGTGGTGAGCACAGCATGATGAGTAGAGAAGTTGAATCAGTACACCTAAAGTTAATGTAACATGATGTGTCAACTATACTAAAAAAAAAAATTAAAACTGACAACATTTTTTTCCAATGGGGGTTTTACTAGTTTTCATTTTTTTTTCCATGGCTACTGAGCTACTGTGGCTTTAAACAACATTGGGAGGATATCTTAGAGTAACACAAGTAGAGAAGCTGGTTGGGCTATACAGGTTTTGAGGGAAAGAGTCCACTCTCCTCAGATTTCCTCATCCAGTGACCTTCCTTCACTGTTCCCCAACAGTCCGTACATGAGCCCACACAGCTTCTCAGAAGCTAACAGTGTCATTACTGACTCCTGATATGTCAGTGCATTTCTGGGATCTGCACAGGGTTAACACTAAAGTGAAAATTTCAATGGGCCTCATTTTTCTTAAGATTTATTTATTTGAGAGAGAGAGAACGTATTCAAGAAAGAGAAAGAGAGTATGCTCAGGTGGGGAGCAGAGGGAGAGAATCTACGGAACATAGAGCCCAACATGCGCCTCTATCTCAAGACCCCAAGATCATGACTTGAGCCAAAACCAATAGTGGGACGCTCAACTGACTGAGTCACCCAGGTACCCCTGGGCCTCATTTCAAGAGATTTTGACTGATAGATTTTTTTGGAGGATGATTTGATAACAGCTATTAAATTTTATATAGTAATTTAGGAAGTTATAGCTGTCCAAATATACAGGATTACATGTGAAGATTTTTATAGTAGCAGCTTTTTTCTTTACTGGTAAAGAACTGGAAGAGTCAGCCACTTAAAATGTGAGAGTATATTATTGCTAATTTGCCAAGGCTTAATGTATGCACACACATGCATGTAACAAAAAAAGTAGCATGACAATACTACTTTAGCATGACTTACTAAAATAGCAAATAAAGACCATATATAGATAAACTTGTATATGCATAGAATATTCCTGTACGGACACAACAGAAACTAATAGTACTGTTTACTCTAGGAGATAGATCAGGAAAATCGGGCACTGGTGAGAGAGACATTCGCATCCATTTTATATCCCTGTATAAAATTTTATTTTTACCTTGAGTTGTGCTAACTTTATGATAAATGGAAAGTGTTTTATTAGTGTAAACATAAATATTTCAATGTTACTTTGCTATTTTATTCAGCACCCCGCCATCCTCACTTTTATACACTACTTTTTCTGTCAGTTCTCTGTGTTGGTTCCTAAGCCCTTACCTCTCACTTCAAGTAGCTTGGGAAGGTGCCCTGGTAGCATTTGAAGACCTAGAAGGGAAAATGTGGCGGAAGAGCCACAGCTGGAATGCATGCACGTTACAGAGATGGGAACCGGGTTGTGGCATTAGCAGAACCTGAGACTGGTTTGCAGGGCATATCCTATGTCTCTCTCTCTTTTTAAAATTTAATTTTTCCAAGATTCATTGTTTATGAGTTCCCATAACTATGATAGCAGAGTATCTTGTAGAGAGGGAGTGCAGAAGTCATCTGAATAATATGGGATTCTTAGGGCTTTGAGATGAAAAACTTTTTGACAGAGGCTATTTGTTGGCCTCTGGATTTTTTTGTTTGGTTTTGTTAAAGATTTTATTGATTTATTTGAGAGTGGGAGAGAATGTGCAAGAGAGCACCAGTGGGGAGCAGCACAGGGTTGGGGGTTGGGGGGAGGAAGCACCAGCAGGCGGAGGGGCAGAAGGAGAGGCAGGCTCCTAGCTGAGCTGGGAGGCCAACTTGGGGCTTGATCCCAGGACCCCGAGATCATCACCTGAGCTGAAGGCAGATGCTTAGCTGACTGAGCCACCCTGTTGGCCACTGGGTTTCTGATTTTTGGTAAGTGTCTTGGAGCCATTTGTGGTGTCTTCTGCTTATGGGTTGCTAGGGCTCTTGCAGGGTTAATTGGAAACAGAAGCACAGAAGAGAGCAGGGGGGCTGGCTGCTTACAGGACAGACTGTTCGGTGGTCATCAGGACTTGGTGACTGGGTTGAAGGCAGCCTGGGCATTGAGAAACCCCTGATGAGGAGACTTCAAGTTTGCCCATGACATAAAACTTCACCATGTTCTAAAACTTGATTAGCCTCAGGAGGGAAAGGTGAAACTTTCTCTGGCTTTTCCTTGACTACATCCCTAGGGTTTCTCTGAACTTGACAAATTTAGTTTCTCAGTGAATAACTCCCCATAGGGACAGACAGAAGAAGAACAGGAGGGGGAGAGACAGAGGAAGACAACTGGACTTCCACAGCATTATTACTACTGGGCTTTTCCCTGAGAAATTGTATGAAGACTGTTTTCTCTTGCACTGAGAGCAAGGACAGCAGCAGCATGCTCTGGGCCACAGAGTGTGCTCTGTACTAGTCAAGCAAGAGTAGCCTGGGCTGATCCCTGGACAGCCATAGACATTCCCACTCAGGCTCTTTTTCTGGAGGTGAGTGCCAGGGCTCCCATCTATGAAGGAGAGAGTAAGAGAAGATCAGGATGGGAAGTTCTGGGCTTCATTGCTGTCTAAAATGAAGACATCTTCAGCAGAGTGTGCAGAGTGGGCTAGGAGAGCTATGCACTGGAGGAACCCAAATGAAATCCTCCCTCCACAGCAGAGAGCAGATTTAGCTCTTCTCAGTGCTGGTGGTAGACATAGCTCTCTGCCATGACCTAAGACTCTGCTCTCTCATTTGTCCTTATTCCTTGTTTATGTAAGCTTGCCATTTTGTAGGGGATCTCCAGGAGGAGAGCTCACAGATTGACCAGACAATGCCTTAGTGAACAGTGAAGAGAAGGTTCTATTTTGTAATAGGAGGAAAAGCAGGTCAGGATGGATACTCTTTTTTTTTTTTTTATTTTTACTTGTTTATTTTAAAGAATTTTTTTTTTTTTATTTCCAGCATAACAGTATTCATTATTTTTGCACCACACCCCGTGCTCCATGCAATCCGTGCCCTCTATAATACCCACCACCTGGTACCCCAACCTCCCACCCCCCGTCCCTTCAAAACCCTCAGATTGTTTTTCAGAGTCCATAGTCTCTCATGGTTCAACTCCCCTTCCAATTTCCCCCAACTCCCTTCTCCACTCTAAGTCCCCATGTCCTCCATGCTATTTGTTATGCTCCACAAATAAGTGAAACCATATGATAATTGACTCTCTCTGCTTGACTTATTTCACTCAGCATAATCTCTTCCAGTCCCGTCCATGTTGCTACAAAAGTTGGGTATTCATCCTTTCTGATGGAGGCATAATACTCTATCCCCAGGGGTACAGGTCTGTGAATCACCAGGTTTACACACTTCACAGCACTCACCAAAGCACATACCCTCCCCAATGTCCATAATCCCACCCCCTTCTCCCAAACCCCCTCCCCCCAGCAACCCTCAGTTTGTTTTGTGAGATTAAAAGTCACTTATGGTTTGTCTAGGATGGATACTCTTTACTCATTCACTGACTTGTTTGGAGAAATGCATTGAATAAATACTGAAAGTACATATGTGCTTATCCTGTGTCAGACTCTGTTCTAGGCACTGGAGATGTGACAGTGAATAAGACAGACCACGGTACTTCAATTTCAGCTATTGATGAGAACCAATAAGAAGAAAATGCTGCCTCTAAGAGGATAGAATGTGAAGACATACTTGTACTATTTTAGAGAGGGTGACTATAAGACCCATGGTTGGAGACTTCTGAGCAAAGACCTACATGTGGTGAGGGAAGGAGCCCAGGTATACTAAGTGGATCAGTGTGATTCATTTTGGTGTCTTTGACACTTTTCCTTTTTGTAAGGACTCTGGAGAAAATGGGAGGACATAGCAGATACCTGGGGACTTTTCCAAGCTTCTCAATGGGATGCAGACCATAGCTGGTTGGAAATAGAGACAGGCTGCCCATTTGGAGATCTTATTTCTTCACTGAGACTAGAGATTTGAGACATGAGGATGGCAGAGAATGTTTCCTGGTTTCTTGTCTCCTGATGCCAGGGTGGAGATTGTATAGGACAGGTGGGAGATGGGGATGAAAGTTCCAGCCTCTTTTCACTGCTCTGGACCTCTTCTCCCTGCTGTCATCTGGTGACAAAAGGAATGATTTCAGAACTAAGGGTTACCAACTGGAAACAAATGAGGTTCTTCCTACGAAGAGGAGGCACAGTCATTGAAATGAGAGATAGAGATGTCTTTCGTGATAAGAATAAGGAGAAACAAAGTAGAATACTCTATTCCAGGGAGCCAGCTCCCCAGAATACAGGGAAAGACTCAATAGTTTGTCTCAAAATAGCTCTTATTTTATGATAGTTTCCCAGGTAGACCCTACCTCTCTGCCAGCTGGCTCTAACAACAGACTGAAGTAATGATTAAGATAACTGAAGTGAGAACTTCAAGTGAACATAAGGCAAATAGAGCTCACATTCAGTGGAGATGAAGGGAAGAAGTTACCATATCTGGGTGGGATTGGCAGAATTCTGTAGGACATGGACATAAGGGGCAGAGAATATGGTTTAGGGCATTCAGGAGGGAAGCATTGGTGTTATAAATGTGCTCATTATAGTTAGGGAAGCGGACAGGGTGGCAGCTCAGAGCAGAGTTAGAGGCAGAAGGACCAGTGGGTTGAAAGATGAGGGTGCATATGGGGGGGTGGTTGTTGGTGACTAATGCTCACCTTCTTGCATATGTATATTTATTCTAATATGTATTTTCTTCATAAAACATTTCACATCAACCTTGTACAGAGAATACTAGAAGATGAGCCCATTGTCATGATGTGGAGCCCAAGAGCAGAGATAATACTTCCTCGACTTGGGAATAGCTTCAGTCCTTTGAAATCAGAAGCATGTAAGCTTGCCTTGGTTCTCTAGATTTCATAAAGGGCAAGACACAGGACTAAATGTTGAAGAATTATTCTAGTGCCATTGAATTTTATCTACTTGGCTTTCGTGGCTCCAAAGAACTACACAATATTCTTTTTGCCACATTCTTCCTTCTCTACTCAGTGACAGTCATGGGGAACATACTCATCATTGTGATTGTCTGTGTTGATAAACGCCTGCAGTCCCCCATGTATTTCTTCCTTGGCCACCTCTCTGTCCTAGAGATCCTGATCACATCAGTTGCTGTCCCCTTGATGCTCTGGGGGTTACTGCTTCCTGGGATGCAGGCAATATCTTTGACAGCATGTAGTGCACAATTATATTTGTACCTTTCTTTGGGTACGTCAGAGTTGGTATTAATGGGAGCGATGGCTGTGGACCGTTATGTGGCTATCTGTAACCCCCTGAGGTACAACATCATTATGAACAGCCACACCTGCATCTGGGTGGTCGCTGTGTCATGGGTGTTTGGGTTCCTATTTCAAATCTGGCCCATCTATGCCACATTTCAGCTTACCTTCTGCAAATCAAATGTGGTAGATCATTTTTTATGTGACCGAGGGCAACTGCTCAAATTATCCTGTGATGACAGCCTTTTCACAGAGTTTATTCTTTTTTTAATGGCTGTATTCATTATTGTTGGTTCTTTGATTCCTACAATCATCTCCTACACCTACATCGTCTCCACCATCCTCAAGATCCCCTCAGCCTCTGGTCGGAGGAAAGCCTTCTCTACCTGTGCATCCCACTTCACCTTTGTTGTGATTGGCTATGGCACCTGCTTGTTCCTGTATGTGAAACCCAAGCAAACACAGGCAGCTGAGTACAACAGGGTAGCATCACTGATGGTTTTAGTGGTGACCCCTTTTCTGAACCCATTCATCTTCACCCTCCGGAATGATAAATTTATAGAGGCCTTTCGAGATTTCATGAAACGCTGCTGTCAACTCCTCAAGGATTAGCTGTGTCCTAAGGACAATCAAAGACACATCGTCATGGACCTGAGTAGTCTGAAAGCAATAATGCAATCTGAAATGATCATTTTCAACACTAAATTGTTTGTGATCTACACGGAAATTCCACAAAATTCTTCAAGAGAATTTTAAGACACTGACAGTGCTCCAATTTATAATCAGATGATTCCTACAATGGGAGATCTCATTATTATTTTTTAATTGGATATATATTCTCGTACATACTTCTGTAGTTATAATATATCTTATAGTATAAATTTAACAGGTGTAAATGTGCAAAAATATATGTGATATTTCTTTGAACACTCAGCTTTTTTGAATGGGAAAAGCAAGAAAGAATATAATTCATTCTGTGGCAGTTGACTCCATGATTGATTCTAGGTGTTGAGTCATCTTCCTATATTTTGTCCTGGGCTTTCATGATTTTCTCACTGCCTAAAGCACCCTCTATTTCTTTTGTGAGTGACCCCAAGTTCAGCCTCAGGGGGTCCAACCTTTACTTGAGGTTCCTGCCTCCAGGTCCTACAGGGATGCTACCTCCCTGTAGATCTTCTCAAGTGGCAGTTGTAAGAGTGAACTCATTCCACAATCTTGCCTCCTTCCCAATCTCAGGGAGATGTATGTTAATTCAGGCATGTCTCTAATTGGTGGACTTTCTCATGGTGAGGAGAGAGGGTCTTAGAAAGAGGCATTTTTCTTATCTAGCATGATTTTCATTATTTCCTGAGCCCCAGATGTGGGAGGGCATGAATTCTGGGACCTGAACTTAGAAGGGCAAGCTGACCTTGGTGTGTCCCTGGGATGAGGCAGGAGTGCAGAAAAGGGGCCACCCCTGGTCGCTTCTCCCTACATTCCTCACATTATCCAATCGTGACACAGGGCATTCCATCTCCCTTCTCTCTTAGCTACATTTCTTTCTTCCTTTCCCCCTCCCCCTACAAAGACAGAGTTTACCAAGCTGTCCTCCGGGTCTATAGGGAGCTTCCTAATCCATATCTCACTTTCTATATTGTCTAGTCCCAGCCCCTTTCCTGTCACACTGCCATTGTCAATATTTCTGCCATTCTTATGTGGCTGAGTAGAGGTCAAAAGACTGTGCACATGAGACTGCCTCCCAACATAATACATGTATTTATTCTGAACTCTGTTCTATGTGCATTTGACAAGAATATATATTCTGTTGTTTTAGGATGTTCTGAATATAGCTGTTAAAATTTACCTGGTCCAATGTGTCATTCAAAGCCACAGTTTACTTCTTGTATCACTTAAAGCCACTGCTTACTTACTGATTTTCTGTTTGTATGATTTATCCTTTGATGTAAGTGGGGTGTTAAAGTCTCTACTATTATAGTATTAGTATTGATTATGTCAATATGTGTGTTTGTTAATAGCTGCTTTATGAATTTGGATGCTCCTATGTTGGATACATAAATATTTACAATTGTATCTTCATGTTGGATTTTTCCCGTTATGATTATATAATGTCCTTCTTTGTTTCCTATTACATCTTTGTTTTAAAGTCTATCTTGTCTGATGTACTTATCATTACCCTAGCTTTCTTTTTACTTCCTTTTGCATGAGCAATGCTTTTCCAGCCCTTTATTTTCAATCTGCCTTTGTGTTTAGGTCTTAAATGAGTCTCTTGTAGGCAATGCATGGGTGGGTCTTGTTTTTTTATTCATTCTGTCACCCTGTGTCTTTTGATTAGAGACGTTAGTCCATTTACATTCAAAGTAATTATTTATGGGTGTACTTATTGCTCTTTTGTTACTTATTTTTTAGTTATTTTTGTAGTTCTCTGTTTCTTCTCTTGCTTTCTTCTTGCATGGTTTGCTGGCTTTCTTTAATCAGATAGTTGGATTCCTTTCTCTTTATTTCTTGCATATCTATTACTGGTTTTTGATTTGTGGTTACTATTTGGTTTATATATGACATCTATGCATATAATAGTATATAGTAAGTTATGGTTGCTTAAATTTAAACCCGTTATTTACTCCTTTCCCCATCCCCTTAACATTAAGGAATATGGCATTGTACTTTACATCCTTTTATTTTGTGAATCCCTTGACTGATTTTTATAGGTGTACTTAATTTTTTGCTTTTGTGTTTCCTACTTTTCCTACTCCTGCTTATGGTCTTTGCTTTCCATTAAGAGACCCCTTTTCATTTCTTGTAGTGCTGAGTTAATCGTTACGAATTCCTTTAACTTTTGTTTATCTGAGAAACACTTTATCTTTTCTCTTATTCTGAATTATAGCCTTGCTCGATGCAATATTCTTGGTTGTAGGCTTTTTTTCTTTTAGCACTTTGAATATACCCTGCCGTTTCTTTCCAGCCTGTAATGTTTCCGCTGAAAAATCAGTGGATAGACTTATGGGGCTTCCCTTGTATATAATTGTTTTATTTTCCTTTGCTGCTTTTAAAATTCTCTCTTTATCACTACTTTTTGCCATTTTATATTTTAATTTAATTTAATCTAATCTAGTTTTATAGATTTATTTATTTATTTGAGAAAGAGAGAGAGTAAGCAGGGGGAGGAGCGGAGGGAAAGAGAGGAAGAGCATCCTCAGGCTGACTTCCTCCTGAATGTGGAGCTCAATGCAGGGCTCAATCCCATGACCCAAGATCATGACCTGAGCTGAAGTCAGATGCTTAACCAACTTAGCCACCCAGGCACCCCTTCTTTGTGCCACTATAAATACTATGTATTTGGGTGTGGACCTTCTTGGTTTGGTTAAATAAGGGGCTCTCTGTGTCTCCTGGATCTGAGTTTCTATTTCCTTCCCCAGATTCAGGAAGTTTTCAGCTATTATTTCTTCAAATAAGTTTTCTGACCTGTTTTCTCTTTTTTCTTCTTTTGTGATCTGTATAATGCAAATGTTATTCTGCTTGATGGTAATGCTCAGTTCCCTCTTTTTTTATTATTATTATTTTTCTGTCTCCCATTCAGCTTGATTGTTTTCCTTGACTTTGTCTTCCAGGTCATTGATCTATTATTCTGCCTCCTCCAGTTTGCTATATATTCCTTCTAGTGTATTTTTAATTCCAGTTATTGAGTTCTTCATGTCTGATAGATTCTTGTTTATGTTTTCTATCTCTTTGTTAAGGTCCTCCACTCTTTTTACTCAAGTCCAATGGGTATATTTATGACCATTGCTTTAAATTCTTTATCAGGTATATTATTTATCTCTGTTTTAATCAGCACTCTTTGATTTTGTTGTGTTCTTTAATTTGGGACATATTCCTCTGTCTCCTTTTGTCTCTCTGTTTCTGCATGTTAGGAAAGTCAGCTACCTGTGCTGCTCTTGAAAGTAGTGGCATTATGAAGAAGAGGTCCTGTAGTGACCTGCAGAGCAATGTGTCTTGTTCAATGGAACCTGGCACTTCAGGGGTATCTTCTATGTGTGTGGCATGTGCCCTGCTCTTCTGGCTGAGCCACTTTTGCCTTCAGTCCATTTGTCTGCAATGATTCTGCCTGTTGTGGGAAGGGTTTTGTCTCTTTGTTGTTATTAGGCTTGTCTGGACCTGCCATGGCTTACATTGAGTCAGAGCAGGTGTTTGCCCAAGAGGTGATAGCATTGAACTACAGGGCACTTTCTCTGTGTTGTTTCCTGAGGAGCTTTTGTTGGTGGGTGGGGCTTGGAGTCAGAGTAGGTGGTTTCCCCCCCATTGCTGTGGCTATAGTCAGATTGGTGTGTGCCATTATCATAGTCTGTTTATTTTTGAATTGGATTAGACATATCGGTATGAATCTCTCTCTCTCTTTCTTTCTCTCCCTGTATGTATGCATATACATGCATATGGATGTGTGTGTGTGTGTATTCTCAATTTTTTTTTTTTTGAGTGGTAGTTCAATGACTAACCCAGTAACAATGATTACCCTTTAGGCCCTGATCACAGTCCTAAATGACCATTTAAACCATAAGAAGCAAATCCTCCAGGATATATGGCTAACTCCAGGTCTGGGGCCAGAAATAAACAGGATGAGCTTGGAACATTTTGTCATACCAAATATCAAAGCTGACTAGGGACATGTTAAAAGGATTCAGGGTCCAAACTGAAGAGACTTTCACTAGTCAATATGGGACAAGTTGTAATTTGAAAATACAATGATTTCAGTCATTTAAAACCCATCAAACATATTTAGAACCATGAGTTCATAATGATATTTACAAGTTATTCACCTTCAAAGGAGATTAAGGAAACCTATTTATTATTTTGAGATCTGATAAATGGAAAGACTCAAGTATTTATTTTGGGTAAATATACAGTAAGTGAAAATATCGAAGTATTGTAGATAATTAATGAAACATGATATAATTAGAATATCATCATTTAGCAATGCCCAATGATGTTTATACATCATGCATCAACTGTTGCTAACATCACAGAAAAGAGAAAAATAGATCTTATGTGTCCTTGGATGAAATACTGTAAAAGACCTTCATTTTTCAAAACTAGAGGAGTTTAGTCTTATCAGTCCTCTGAATTCAACTGCCAATTTACAGGAAAATATATAGAGAACTTTACTTACTATATCATAAGGATACCATCACCAAATCCAGATTATAGACAACTACTGTCAAAACACCTAGTGATTTCAACAGATAGATTATAAGGAAAAGAAAGGGATGCTGAAAGGATCTACAGATTAAAAGGACTAAAAGGATACATGAAATTTTTAAAAAATGGTCAAAACTAACTAAGCTATAGTATGTAGTGATATAAATTTGGGTGATAAAAGAAACATGGTGAAGTGATTATTGCAAAGATAGCTACTTTTAGGGAAATAAGGATTATAATTGTAATGGGATAGCACAGGAGGTTCTGAGGTCTCTATGAATGTTCTTTCTTTTTTTTGATCTGGCTGGTAGCTATAAGGGTACTTATCTCATGATAAATTAGATATATATTTGCTTTGTGTAGTGTTTCTATATCTGTACTTTATATCAAAATCAAACAATTAGAAGGATTTCTGATTTCCATTTAAGGAGCTTGGAAGTTGTCACTGTTGTCCTCACAACAGGAATAAAACATGAAGAAACTGAAAATCAGCATACTTTCTTAAATCCATCAGAGAATTAAGGTCACTGGGCAAACCAATGTTCCTCAAATTGGAAAGACAAGCAAATACAATGAATCACAGTGTACTGGAGCAGAAAATATGACACAGAAGTCCATTGCTGGAACTAGTTTGAGGTTAGAAAGTACTTGACAAATTGTTGTAGGCTCTGTAAGGACAAACTTGGAGGCTAAAACTTTCAGAGAATCCCAGTGTTAGGAGGGCCCCCATGCATTTGTGAATTGTATGTCCATGATCCTTGTCAGGATCTCAGAGTGAAGGTCAGAGAATTCAGAGTCCTATCAATTAGGTGAAGGGTGAAAGTAACCATTCTGAAATACACCAAGGAATTTGAAAACGTTCTGAAATATGCCTGGCTTTAAGGAAGACTATTTTATCAAAGCCCAAATACCTTGGATTTTTCCCAGAGCCTAACCAATTTGGGTTATGGCCCAAATTCCCAATCTGGGAAATAGCCAACTCCAGTCTCTCTGTCCCTCTGTTTCACCAAAGTTACAGAGAAGCTGAAAGTCACAACCCAGAGACACAGGTTCACTACAAGTCTGAGACCTAATCATAGGACTGTAGAATGTTGAATGCTTCACTCCCTCCACTCCTTACCACCACATCAGTAGGGCTTCTGTATGATAGCAGGGGATTACAACAGCAATAACTTTGAGTCTAAGACTTTACTTAAGAAGGAGATTCTAGGGAAACACAAAAACAACAGATGAGACAAAAATAAGAACAAGAGATTTATTTTAGTCTCTCACATCTATGGCTACATTAAACAGTAAACAGCACAATTCTGATCCAGATAAACATAAAACCTCACATATAAGACCTGTTTACCTCAGGTCTTTTTACCCATTATGTAATGTCCAGCTTCCAGTGAAATATTACAGGGCATACTAAAAAAAACAAAAAAACAAAAAAACAAGCAAAACAAAGTATGAAGAGACAGGGCAAACATTAGAATCAGACTCAGATGTGGCAGAAATGTTGAAATGATCAGACTAGGATTTTAACATACCTGTTTAACATGCTAAGAGCTCTAGTAGAAGATTAGACAAAATGCAAGAGCCAATGGATAACATCAGCAGAGCAATGGAAACTAAGGAAGAATAAAAATGAAGTGGTAAAAAAGGCCCAACCTAAATAAAAATAAAGAATGGCTTTAATGAGCTTGGCAAAAGAGTGCACATAGTTGAGGAAAGAATCAGTGAGCTTAATGATATGTCATGAGAAACTTCCAGAACTTAAATGCAAAGTGAAAAATGAATGAAAAATGTAAAACAGAGTATCTAAGAATTTGGAACAATTATAAAAACAATTACAAATCTTATGTGTCATGGGAATACAAGAAGTAACAGATAAATTATTAGAAGTAATAATAACTGAGAAATTCCTAAAATTAATGACAGACATCAAACCACAGATCCAGGAAGCTCAGAGAATGTGAACAGGATGAATAGCAAACAATTTACATGTATGCCTATCATATTTGAAGTGCAGAAAATCAAAGACAAAGACAACATATTGAAAGAAGCCAAAAGGGAGAAAACACTTAACCTACAGAGGAATAAGAATGGGAATAAGAATGGGAATTACATTAGAGTCCTCTTCAGAAAACATGCAAGCCAAAAGGAAAGCAGAGTAAAGTACTTAATGTGTTGATGAAAAAAAATCCACCATTATAGAATTCTGTATCTTGGGAAATTATTCTTAAAAAGTGAAGAAATACTTTCTCAGACAAATAACATTTTGTTTGTCACCAGTAGACCACCCTTGTAAGAGATGTTAAAAGAAGTTGTTTATAGGGGCACCTGGGTGGCTCTGGATTAAAGCCTCTGCCTTCAGCTAAGGTCATGATCCCAGGGTCCTAGGATCAAGCCCCGCATCAGGCTCTCTACTCAGCAAGGAGCCTGCTTCTCTGCCTGCCTCTCTGCCTACTTGTGATCTCTGTCAAATAATAATTAAAAAAAAACTAAATAAAAAAAGTTGTTTACAGAGAAGGAAAACAATATTGTTCAGAAATTGAATCTACAGAAAGAAAGGAAGAACTTATAGAAGGAATAAATTTAGGTAAAATATTTAATTTTTCTTATTCTTACCTGATCTCACAGATAATAGTTTGTTAGAATGACAGAGCAGCAACATATTGGATGATTCTAGCTTATGAATAAGTGAAATGAATGACAGCAATGTTTAAGGGATGTGAGAGAGGAGTTGGGGATATTCTGTTATAAGATACTTGCACTACCCATGAAGTGCTATAATGTTACTGAGAAGTGATTATATCAAGGTCACAGGATATAAAGTTAGTATACAAGTCAATCACTTTCCTATGTACTTGCTTTAATATATATCAACAATGAAAAACTGGTATTTGGAATTAAAAACACAACACCATTTATTTGAGCACCAAAAAATATTTAGATGTAAACCTAACAAAATTTGTGCATGATCTGAGAAAAACCACAGAAACTTAAAAGCTCTGATGAAAAATATAAGAAGATATAAATAAATGGAGAAATACCCCATATTCCTGCACAGAAAAAACAGTATTATTAAGATGTCAATTCTTCTCAACTTGATTTATAGATTCAATGCAATCTCAACCAAAATCCGAGTAAGTTATTTTGTAGATAATGACAAAGTGATACTAGTATTTATATGGAAAGGTGAAAGGCTTAGAATAGCCAACACAATTCTGAAGAAGAACAGAATTGAAGCTACTAACTCTACTCAACTTCAAAATTTATTATAATATAACTGTAGTTATTAAGACATTGTTTTATTGGAGAAATAACAGAAAAATATATTAGTAGAATAGAATAGCATAGAAATCTCAGAAATAGACCCACACAAACATCATCAACTGATCTTTAACCAAGAACAAAGGAAATTCAGTGGAGAAAGGATAGTTTTTTCAACAAAAGGTGTTGGAACGATTGGATCCACAGGGGAAAAAAAAATCTGGATGCAGATTTTATACCTTTCATAAAAATAAACTCAAATTGGATCAGAGACCTAAATGTAAAATGCAAAAGAACAAAACATCAGAACCTAACAGGAGAAAAGTAGGTGACCTTGGGTTTGATGAATAGTTTTTATATACAACACCAAAAGGATGATCCATGAAAGAAAAAATTGAAAAGGTGAACTTCTGCTCTAGGAAGGACTGTTATGAGAAAGAAAAGACAAGCCACAATTTGGGAGAAAGTACTTGGCAAATGACATGAAATATCGGACATGTACACAAAACATACAAAGAGCTTTTAAAACTCAACAATAAGAACAAATAACTCAATTAAAAATGAGCAAAAGATCTGAACAGTTACCTCACTAAAAGACATATGCAGATAGTAAATAAGCATATAAAAAGATGATCAACATTCTATGTCATTAGGAAATTACAAATTAATACAATAATGAAGAACCACCCCACACCTAGTCGAATGAGTAAAATCCAAAACACCAAATGTCGGTGAGAATGTGGAGCAACAGGAACTCTCATTATTGCTGGTGGGAATGCAAAATGGTACAGCCACTTTGAAAGACACTTTGGCAATTTCTTACAAAGCTAAGTATGCTCTTGCAATACAACCCAGGAATTATATCCCTTAATACATACACACATGAGTTGATAGCATGTCTGTACAACCTTGCACATGAATGCTCTTTGTAGCTCTATTCATAATTGCCAAAAATTAGAAGCAACCAAGACATCTATTATGGGTTGTATTATGTCCATCAAAATTCATATGTTGAAATTATAACCTCCCAGTATATCAGAATGTGAACTTGAGTGGAAATGGGGTTGCAGTTGTACTTAGTGAAGATGAGGTCATACTGGAGTAGTGTGGTCCCTAATCTTATTGACTGGTGTCCTTATAAAGAGAACACTGTGTGACGAGACATGGAGAGAGAATGACTTGAGAAGGTGGAATATAAACCAGATAGCAATATAGAAGTATCAATAAAGCCAAATGGAAAAGAATAATATGATCGATAAATCCCTCACAAGAATGAGCAACTAAAAAACAGAAACACAAATCACTAATATTAGAAATGGAAACAAGGGATGTCACAATAGTGCTATAAACTGTAAATGTATAAAAATGGATATCATGAACAACTTTATTTTGATAAACTTGACAACTTAAATGAATTAAGCAAATCACCTGGAAAACACAAACTGAAGCAGAAGTTTTGAATAGTCCTATAGTTCCTAAAGGGATTTTACCTATAAATAAGTACTTCCTCACAAAGAAAACTCCTGGCCTAGATTTCCTCACTGATGGATTTTTCCCAACAATTTAGGAGGAAATAATACAAACATTTCCCCACAAAATAGGAAAGGGGGGCTTATTTTCCAACTCATTTTATGATAACCAAAATTACTTTGATGCCAAAACCTGACATGGACCTTACCTAAAAGAAAATTATAGGTCAATATCTCTCATTAATAGAGAGGCCAAAATCCTGAATTAAAAAGCTAATCAATATAACCCAATAACTTAAAAAGAATAGCCCACATACCTCAGTATTCCCTCCTAATCTTTCTTTTCAGCACTGAGGCAATCACTATTGGGGTTTCTTTAACTACGATTATTTTTAATCTATTCTAGAATGTATGGCATCTCACCATATGCAATTTTTTTCATATCTAAAATTTCATTTATTATGAAGCACATGAATTCATCCACATTGTGTTCTATCAGCATTTTGTTACTTTTCATTGCTGAGTAGTATTTCCTTGTATGACTATAACATTCCCTTGTTGATGGATATTTGTTTTCTGTCACACAATTAGTTATAATGATTAATGGCATGATGAACACTGTAACTGAAGTATTGGAGAAGACATACATTTTGATTTATTTTCAGCAACTACCTACAAAGAGAATTGCTAGATCATAGGGAGATAGATATTTAAGTTTATAAAAAATGAAACTTTTTCCAAAGGAGTTTTATTCCTTTATATTCCTTTCTCCTTCTCCATTTCTACTCTGCCAATGTCTAGTTGATCATACTGGAAGGATAGCTAGAGAAATGGAACCATGCCTGGAATTAAGAAAGTTGATTGTTTAATGAAGGTTCTGACACAGAAGACCCTCTTCAGATTTCCTCATTTGGCAGCAGCCCTCCTTCACCGTTCCCCAGCAGTCATCACATGACCCCACATGGCCACTCAGAGGCTGAAAGGCACATAGTGGGACAGAGGTGTCACGGGCAGCTGTCAGCACAGTTCCTGTGGGGGTGAGGCCCTGAGGGATGGGTCTCTACTTCACAGTATGATTGGTGGCTCCTGTTTTGTTAGTGGCATTCTAGGATCTGCATGGGGTAACAATACTAAAATAGAAATACTCTGACCAGAGGATCTGGGCATAGGCTCAATGCAATCTCATTTAAGAAACAAAACAAATGATGGGCGCCTGGGTGGCTCAGTGGGTTAGGCCGCTGCCTTCGGCTCAGGTCATGATCTCAGGGTCCTGGGATCGAGTCCTGCATCGGGCTCTCTGCTCAGCGGGGAACTTGCTTCCTCCTCTCTCTCTCTGCCTGCCTCTCTGCCTACTTGTGATCTCTCTGTCAAATAAATAAATAAAATCTTAAAAAAAAAAAGAAACAAAACAAATGAGCAAAGGGGGGAAAAAAGGAGAGAGAGAGGCAAACCAAAAATCATACTCAACTGCAGAGAAAAACTGATGGTTTCCAGAGGTGAGGTGGTGGGGGGATGGGTGAACTAGGTGATGGGGATTAAGTAGTGCCCTTGTCGTGTTGAGCACTGCATCATGTATGGAAGTGTGGAATCACTATATTGTACAACTGAAACTAATATTACACTGCATGTTAACTCATTGGAATTTAAATAAAAAATTAAAAAGAGATTATAAATTAATGTAACTTTTTGGTGGTGACTTGATAACAGCTAATAATTTAATACAATTACAAAGTTATAGGAATGCCTGGGCAGATAAGTGTCTGACTCTTAGTTTTGGCTCAGATTGTGATCTCTGGGTTTAGAGATTGAGCCCTGCATCAGGCTCTGCTCTCTCTTTCTCTCTGTGGAGTCTGCTTCACATTCTCTCTCTCTCCCTCTGCCCCTCCTACTCATGTGCTCTCTCTCTCTCTGTAAAATAAATAAAGGAATCTTTAAAAAAAGGTTTACTTGTATGACTTTTCAGACATGAGAATATTTATTGCAACAGCAATATAGACATGAAAAATTGTAGAAAATGAAATATTCATCAGCATATTAAGTAACCATCAGTGTTTTTGTAAGTGAATATTTGTAAAGCTCTCACTTAAAATGTGATTCACATAGCATCATTAGTAAGGAAAATTTATTTATTTTTTATTTTATTTATTTTTTATTCTTAAATATTTATTTATTTATATTATTATGTATATTGTTTATATATATATAATATATCATATATAATATATTATATATTTTACATTATATATATTTATATATTATATTTATTTATTTATTTATATTATTTATTTTTTATATTTTATATTTTATTTTTTTATATTTTTAATATAATTTTAATTTTTCAGTGTTCCAAGATTCATTGTTAGGAAAAGTTTAATACAGCACAAGCATACATGCACACACATATATATGAAAAAGTAGCCAGAGAGTGTATTTATTTATTTATTTTTTAACTTTTATTTTGTTTTAACATATAATGTATTATTTGTTTCAGGGGTACAGGCCTGTAATTTGTCAGTCTTACACAATTCACAGCACTCCCCAATGTCTATCACCCAGCCACCTTCTCACCCTCTCAACCCCTTCCCCTCCAGCACAGACAGTATATTTATTAAAATATCATTTACTTTAAAATGGTATGTACAAATGTTCTTATAAACACACAGAATACTTCTCTGTGAATACAGTAGAAATGTATAATAATAATTTATAATATTTATCTCTAGCAGATGGATTCTCAAGATAATCAAGCAGATAGGGAGATGGATATTGCACTTTACATTATATCCTTCCATTTGAACTTAAAATTAAGATCTAATTTTATGAAAAATGAAATTTGTTTTACAAAGTTTAAGAAGAGATATTTTAAATGTGATTTTGCTATTTTACCTAAGTCCAAGCCATCCTCACTTTGTATTTTGTTGTTGTTGATTCTGAATATCTTCACTTTCACCCCTCAATTCAAGCAGCACAGGGAGGTGACCCGAGAGCATTTGAAGATTGAGAAGGGACATGTATGGCTGAACAACCACAGTTGGATAAATGTTGGAGGGCCTGGAATGGGCTGTAGACTTAACAGAATGTAAATTTGGAGTAGGTGGCAGGTCCTCTCTCTCTCTTACATGCTGTCATAACTGGACAAAGGGTATGTGGTGGAGAGTGTGCAGATCCTCTGGGAAATACGTGTTTCATGAAAACTTGGAGATGATGAAGAAGATTAACTGGACTCTAGGTTTTTATGTGTGTCTTTTGTAGGGATTAGGGGACTCATCAACTTGGGGGTAGCTTAGGCTCTGCAGGGATAAATGGAGTCAGGGAGAAGCACAGAGCAGATGAGGGGGCTGACCAGTCAGAGCTTGGTTTTTGTGATGAGTAAGGGTCTAGGAGGAAGGCAGCCTGGACATTGAGAAATTTCTGACAAGCAGTTTTTAAGTTTGCTCGATGCACATAACTTTTTCAGGAGGTAAAACTTGATTATCTGGGCACCTGGGTGTCTCAGTCAGTTAACTGGCTGCCTTTGGTTCAGGTCATGATCCCAGGGTCCTGGGATTGAGTCCCACATCGGGCTCCCTGCTCAGTGAGAGCCTGCTTCTCTCTTTCCCTCTTCTCCTCCTCCCTGCTTGTGCTCTCTCTCTCTCTCCCCCAAATAAATAAATAAAATCTTAAGGAAAAAAAAAAAAGTAAAACTTGATTATCCTCAGAGGGAAGAGTGAAAGTTTCTTCAGCTTTTCCTTGACTATATCCCTAGTGTGTCTCTGAGCCTGTGCAAATGATTCCTTAGTGTATAATTATCCTTGGGGTCAGAAAAGGTAGAGAAAGAAAGAGGCAGAGAGAATGAGGGAGGGGAAGATAGGTGGATTCCTCTCAGCACTACTTCTGGACTTTTCCTAAGCTCCTCTGTGTGGACGGTGTTCTTTGCCACGAGTGGAGACAGTAGGGGCTGTGTCTGCCTCCTACGCATGGCTCTTTACTAACCATGGGTAGTCTAGGTTGATGCCTGAAGAGCAGTAGAACTTTCCAGTCCAGTCCCCATCTCTGGAGGTGAGTGTCTTCCAGGTATTCCCTTCAGTGAAGGACAGAGTAGAAGAGCATTATCATGAGAGGGTCTAGGCTCTGTTGCCATATAGAACAAGGACACCTAGAGTCTGAAGAGTGGAGTAAGAGAGCTGCAGAGTAGATGACTCTCCATCAGATCATCGCTCTGTAGCAAAGGGCAGGTTGATGGTACCTAGTACTGGCAATGGGCATACTCTGTGGCATCACCCAAGTCTGTGTTCTTTCATTTTTCATTCTGTCTTCTTTATATCTGCTTGCCATCTTGTTGGGGATCTCCTGGAAGACAGAATGCAGACTGACTGGGTGGTGCTTTGGAGAAGAGCGAATGGAGGGAAAGATAAATTGGATACTTTTTGTTTCTTCTTTGATCTATTAATTGATATATTTATTCAAAAATATTTATAGAATATATACTTTGTCATAGTCTGTTCTTGTCACAGGTGTTAATACAAGAAATGCAAAGAAGTTGCTTCAAGGTACTTTATTCTTATGTGGGGTTTTGATGATAAAGTAAGAAGCAAGTGCATCCTATATTTGAGGTATTGATGCGAGCCAACAGAAAGAAAAATACAGTCTAAAGAGGTTCAAGAGTGAAACTGTGCATGTGTTGTTTGGAGAGGATTGGGGGGAAGGGTCTGTGGATATCTTTAGGCAAAATTCTGCATGTGGAGAGGGAAGGAGCCCAGTTCTTTTGAGGAACTGAGTATGATCTATATCGGTGACTTCTATCATTTTTGCAGACCCTAGGGCTCTGGAGAAAATGGAAGGTCCTAGATAAGTGGATGTGTTCTTTGGAATTTTCCAAGTTGCTCAATGGGACTGACCCCATGGCAGTTTGGTTAGAGGGATGGGCTGCCCATTTGGAGGTGTTGGGTCCCTGCTGGAAGTAGAGATTTGAGACCTGGAGAATAAGGAGGATTTTGCCTCTATATCACAGGTGTTTTCTTGTCTTCTGGTTCTAGATTGGATTACAGATAGGAGTTCCTTCAGGACCCTTCCCTCCCTGGTGTCAATTACTGACCAGGGGAATCAAGATATAAGAGTTAGAGGTCACTAATGGAGAGCTGGGGAGTCTTTTTCTGCTTGGAGGATATACATTCACTGAAATGAGAAATGGAGGAAGGCTTTTATCATGAGAATAGGAGGAAGAAGTGGATAATCCCCTCCAGGGAGCCAGCTCTCCAGAAGTCAGGGAAAGACTCAATGTTTTGTCTCAAAATAGTTCTTTCTTATGACAATGTCCTAGAGAGTTCCCACTTGCTAACAATACCACAAAGTTGACAATATAATTGAGGGAGAAACTTAACCTGAATATATGCAAATGGAGCCTATGTTTAGAGGATATGGAGGAGTTAACCTGTCTGGCTGTGATTCGCCAAGATTAGGATCAGCTACATTTATAATGTTGAAATGTAGCAGGATTTTTTCAGGATGTGGATATAAGAGGCAGAGAAGACGCTTTAGGGCATTCAAGATGGAAGAGTTGGTGGTATAAATGAACACGTTGTGGCCTGGGAAGTAGACCCGGTGATAGGTGAGAGCATAGTTGGAGGCAGGATGCCTGGTGAATTGAGAGACAAGGGTAGAGACAGAGGTGCATGAGTTTTCATGCCTAGGGTGTGGCGTTGGTAGGTATTGCTGATTTACTTTGGCATATATATTTACACTCATACATTATACATGTCCCTCATAAAACATTTAGCACTGATCTTTTTTTATTAATTTAGATTCAATTAGCCAAGGTATACATTGGTTTTTAGATATAATGTACAATGATTCATCAGCTCAGTATGATACCTGTCGCTCATCAAATCAGATGACCTCCTTAATGCCCACCCAGTTACTCCATCCCCTCACCCACGTCTCTTTCCTCAACCCTCAGTTTGTTTCCCAGAGCCAATAGTCTCATATGGTTTTTCTGCCTCTCTGATTTCTTCCCATTCAGTTATCCCCTGACCCCTGTGGCCCTCTGCACTATTCCTTATGTTCCACATATGAATGAAACCATATGATAATTGTTTCTTTGATTGACTTATTTCACTTAGCATAATACCCTCCATTTCCATCCATGTTGATGTAAATGGTAGCTACTCGTCTTTCTGATGGCTGAGTAACATTCCATTATATATATGAACCACATTTTCTTTATCCATTCATCCGATGAAGCACCGATCTTGTATTGAAAATAATACCATTGTGTTGTGGATTCTAGGAATATGATATACTTGCTCAAGTTGGAATTGTCCTTAATCTTTTTGCAATCACAAGCCTGTTTTCTCCCCTTTGCTCTTTAGATTTCACAAGGAACAAGAGCTCAGAACTAAATGCTGATGAATCACTCTAGTGCCACTGAATTTTATCTCCTTGGCTTCCCTGGCTCCAGAGAACTACACCATCTTCTCTTTGCTACCTTCTTTTTCTTCTACTTAGTGACATTAATGGGAAACACAGTCATCATTGTGATTGTGTGTGTTGATAAACGTCTGCAGTCCCCCATGTATTTCTTCCTTGGTCATCTCTCTGCCTTGGAGATCTTGGTTACTAGTATCATCGTGCCTGTGATGCTTTGGGGATTGCTTCTCCCTGAAATGCAGACAATCTCTCTGGCTGCATGTGTCACCCAGCTCTTCCTGTACCTTTCTCTGGGGACCTCAGAGTTTACATTGCTGGGAGCGATGGCTGTGGACCGTTATGTGGCTGTCTGTAACCCTTTGAGATACAACATCATTATAAACAACCGAACCTGCATCTGGGTGGTCATTGTGTCATGGGTGTTTGGGTTCCTTTTTGAAATCTGGCCAGTGTATGCCACATTTCAGCTTACCTTCTGTAAATCACACGTGGTGAACAATTTCTTTTGTGACCGAGGGCAATTGCTGAAACTATCCTGCAATAATACCCTTTTCATAGAGTTTATCCTATTCTTAATGGCTATTTTTGTTCTTTTTGGTTCTTTGATCCCTACAATCATCTCCTATACCTATATCATCTCCACCATCCTCAGGATCCCTTCAGCCTCTGGTCGGAAGAAAGCCTTCTCTACCTGTGCATCCCACTTTACTTGTGTTGTGATCGGCTATGGCACCTGCTTATTCCTCTATGTGAAACCCAAGCAAACACAGGCAGCTGATTACAACAGGGTAGCATCACTGATGGTTTTAGTGGTGACCCCTTTTCTGAACCCATTCATCTTCACCCTCCGGAATGACAAATTCATGGAGGCCTTTCGAGATGTCATGAAACGCTGTTGTCAACTCCTCAAGGGGTAGCTGTGTCCTGAGGACAATCATGGACTCATCATCATGGACCTGAGTAATCTGAAAACACTAATTCATACTGAAATGATCCATTTCATCACCAAGTGGTTTGTAATATACAAGGGAATTCTACAAAATTCTTCAAGGGAATTTTAAAACACTGACAGTGTTCCAGTTTATAATCAGATGATTTCCTACATGGGAGATCTCATTATTTTTAACTGGATATATATGTCTATACACTCTTCTGTAGTTATAATCTTACATCTTACAGTATAAATTTAACAGAAGTAGATATACAAAATATGTGTGATTTTTTTTCCAGAACACTCAGCTTTTTGAGTGGGAAATCAGGAAAACTGTAACTCATTCTGTGGTTGACCTATGTTTTGTTTCTAGGTGCTGAGTCATCTTCCCATATGCTGTCCTGTGCATTCATGATTTTTTCAATGCTTAAAGCACCATCTATTTCTTTCATGAGTGACCCCACGTCCTGCCTCAGATTCCAACCTTTACTTGAGATTCCTGCCCCCAGGTCCTACAGGGATACTACCTCCCTGTAGATCTTCCTGACTGGCAGTTGTGAGAACAAACTCCACAACTTTGCCTCCTTCTCAGCCTCAGGGCCAGATGTGTGTTAATCCAGACATGTCTCTAATTGGTAGACTTTCTCAGGGTGAGGAGCAAGGGTCTTGGAAAGAGGCATTTTCTTATCTGGCATGACTCCCATTATCATGCCAACCCCAAATGTGGGAGCGCAATGGGCTGAGTTCTGGGACCTGAACTGACAAGGGCAAGCTGACCTTGCTGTGTCCCTGGGCTGAGGCAGGAGTGCAGGGGGGGTAGAAAAGTGGCAGCCCCTGGCACTTCTCCCCACAGTCCTCATCTTCAACCCTGACACAGGGCATTTGATTTCAGTTCTCCTCAGCTACATTTCTGTTTTCCCTTCCCTTCCCTGCCTCACAGCGACCAAGTTTACCAAGCTGTATTACAGCTTTACATGGAGCTTCCTAATCCACATCTCAGTTCGTATATTGTCTCCTCTCGGACCCTTTCCTGTCACACCATGATTGTCAAAATATTTTCCACTCTCATGTGGCTAAGCAGGGGTCAAAAGACTGTGCACATGAGATTCCCAATACATGTATGTCACGACCTCACCGAAGAGGTTAGGGAAAAAGAGATGTGATCTACATAACTGAGAAATAATGTTTTGACTGGAATGTGTAAGACTATGTTAACCAAGGGAACCATGCACAATCATAGTTGTATTGTTAATAATGTTTCCAACTGGGGATATGAGTTAACATTTCTGAAATTCTGTACATGTGTAGTACAGAGGAATGAATAAAGTATAACAAGTAGTGGGAACTGGGTCTGTCACTGTGGATAGGTGAGTTACAGAAAAGCAAGAGAAGGCAAGAATCAGGCATATGGTACTGGATTCATGTTGGAGCATCTGTATGTATGCATATTTAGATAAATATATATATATATCGATAGATATAAATGTGGATCAATTAATGTGTGATATAAATAAATGATATAAGAAGTGACTTCTTTTTCAAAAATATTTTGGCTTGTCTATTACCATTTTCTTTCCATATAAATTTTAGAGTCAGTTTGTCCAAAACTCAAGAAAGCTTGCTGGGATATTGATTGAGACTGTATTGAATGTATACTTAAGTTATTAAAGCTCTACAATGTAAGACTCCCTACATTTATGTATGATTATAAATTTTCTGCCTCACCATGGGGTGGGTAGGGATTCTTTGAAGATAGGAGGTCAATCGCTGTTCTTTCTTCTGTCTTTGATACTCTTTCTTTAGGTCTCGTTTCAAATGTAGGCATATTTGTCTTTCCTCTGTGGCACTAGGCTTGCTCCTGAGTCTTCCATCTATATGAACCAGTGGGTTTTCCTTCACATTTTATACCTTTATATTATCATGATACCATTGTATAGAACTGTCTGTTAGGCTTTACAACCCCTCAGATGCCATATACTTTTATCAGGCCATTCTAGTATTTTAGAGTCCTTATCCATTTTTCTTGCATTCCCCAGCCCTTCCAATATGATTGCCAATACTGTGTTTGGACACTGTGCCTGATGTCATGTGTCACTCTCAGGTACATCAGCAGTAGTTAGCAACTGTGTGCTGTATATTATTGGCTGTGAATCAGAGGAGTTGACCCAATCCTGGAGATTTTCCTATTCACATGCCATATCTGAACAGTTACTCTTATACCAAAATATTCATATAATTCACTATTAATAACTCTTAAGAATTAAAAAAAGGGACAGAAACTTTATTGATAATCATAGCAGCATTATTCACAGTTGTAAAGAAAGAGAAATGACTCCAAATCTATGAACAGATGAATGCATAAAAAAACATGGTATAGACATACAAAGAAAGTTTATTCAGACAGAAAAAGCAATGAAAAGAATTTCATAGACACATGCTCTAACATACATGATCCTTGAAAACATTGCCAAATGAAATAAGTCAGACAAAAGAGAACAAATACAGTGTGGTTCCATTTATGCAAGATACCCAGAATAGTGAAGTTGATATAGACAGAAAGTAGAATAGTGAGTAGCAGGAGCTTGGGGAGGGGTAAAATAGGAGGAAGTAATTAATGGGTACTGAGTTTCAGCTTAGGATGGTTAAGTGTTCTGGAGACCAATAGTGGTAATAGTTGCACAACAATGTGAATGTACCTAATGCTACTGAATTGTATATTTAAAATGGTTAAAAGTGGTAAATATGTGTTGTGTATTTTTTTACCACAACTAAAAAGAAAAACTATCAAATAGTTTTAAATGATTTGTATAGTGAATCATCAGACTGTTGCTCTTCCCCTTCTGATCCATGGTGCTCTTCATACTCTTCAGGGGTAACTCTGTTCAACTGTTTCTTCTGCTAAAATACATTTAAAAATAAGGCTGGAGAGTCCAGGATGGCAGAGGAATAGGAGACCTTACTTTCCTCTGGTCCCAGGAATTCAGATAGGTAGCTATCAGACCATTCTGAATAGCTGGGAACTTAACTGGAGATCTAAGAAAAGAATGTTTGCAACTCTACAGATGGAGAAGTGACCACTTTCTGCAAGTTACAAGGTGTGGAGAAGTGAATCTGAGGCAACCTGTGGGAAGATAAACCACAGGGGTAAGGGAGCCTCTGTAAGCCAGATACTGGAAAGCTATATAGTAGCAGAGTGCAAAATCGGAATGTAGACGACTGCTCCAGTGAAGGAAATCCCTGCCTGAAAGGTGCTCAGGGGGTAAAATGGGGGCAGAATCCTAGCTGGGACAGTGTGGTCTCAGGATCCTTGGGGTCACAGGAAGACCAGGGTACCTGAGTATGACAGTTCCCAGGCATGGGAGTGGAGAGGCTGGCTGCAATCAGGAAGCCCAGGAGCAGATGCTTAGCTTGTGATTGGCATAAACCATGAATTGTGGCACAGTAGGGTGACTGTTCTCTGAGCTGGGGCCCAAAAATGGCAGAACTGGGGAGACCTCTCTTCCTCCCCTAGGAGGAGCAGCACTGGAGCACACCAGAGGGTTCTGAAGGGTTTGGAGATTTGAAACAGAGTCACATAGAAATATAGAAATGCTCAGTCGCAGGCTGGGTTAGCATGGAGTAAGGAGGAGACAGGAGTGAATGACTGCTTTTCCCTGAGGGTGCCCTGAGGAGTGGGGCCCTGGGCTCTCTGCTCTGGGGCTGCAGTTGGGGAGGCTGCCATTGTCATTCTCTTCCTCTAAAGTTTCTACACATAAAGCCTTCAGCGAACAAAAGCTACAAAGAGCAATCTGGAGCCACTGAGTTAGCCTGGCCCTATGGCAAGGGCAGTGCAATTCTTTTTCTTTTCTTTTCTTTTCTTTTCTTTCTTTCTTTCTTTCTTTCTTTCTTTCTTTCTTTCTTTCTTTTTTTTTTTTTAAGATTTTTTATTTGTATTGACAGACAGTGAGAGAGGGAACACAAGCAGGGAGAGAGGGAGAGGGAGAAGCAGGCTCCCTGCTGAGCAGGGAACCCGATGCGGGACTCAATCCCGGGACTCTGGGATCATGACTGGAGCCAAAGGCAGATGCTTAATGACTGAGCCACCCAGGTGCCCAAGGGTGGTGCAATTCTGCTTGAGGCAAATACACTTGAGAATCAAAGTGACAGAACCTCTCCCCCAGAAGATCATCGAGAATATCCACCCAAGACGAAGTTTACTGTTCACTGAGAACTATAAAACTCAAACGCTAGGGGCAAACAGTAAATAAAATTCACCCCCCCGCCATGATTCTTTAGTCTTTCAATTTTAATTTTTTTCTCTTTATATTTTCAACCAATTTCTTATTTTATCAACTCTTTTAAAAAATCTTTTCTAATTTTTATTTTTACAGTTATACTCTATCCTTTCATTGTATTTAATTTTGTTTTTGTATATATATAAGTTTTTCTTTCTTTATAGTTGTGGGATGGAGTTTCTTCTAACTGACCAAAATACACCCAGAATCTATTGTATAGCTTTGTTCTCTTCACCTGTCTGACCATATTCTCTCTATTTTTTTGTTAACATTATTTAAAGTTTTTATCTTTACAGTTACACTGTATCCTTTTTTAAAAGACGATTTTATTTATTTATTTGACACAGAAAGAGAGATCACAAGTAGGCAGAGAGGCAGGCAAAGATAGAGGGGGAAACAGGCTCTCTGCTAAATGGAGAGCCCAATGCAGGGCTCAATCCCAAGACCCTGAGATCATGACCTGAGCTGAAGGCAGAGACTTAACCCACTGAGCCACTGAGGCACCCCATATTGTATCCCTTCAATGTATTTAATTTTGTTTTGGTATATATATATTTTTTTCTTAACAAATTTGAGATGTTGTTTCTTCTAAGACACTAACCAAAATACAATCAGGATATAGTGTAATGCTCTATTCTGTTCACCTGTTTGTTTATATCTCCTTTTTTCTCTCTCTCTCTTTTTATCTTTTAATATTAAATTTGATTTTTGCAATTATATTCTACCCTTTCATTGTATTCAATTTTATTTTTGTACATATATAAGATTTTCTTTCTTTACAAATTTGGGATCTGGTTTTCTAACAAACAGACCTAAATATACTCATGATCCAGTGTATTGCTCTATTCTGTTCACTTGTCTGATTATATGTTCTTGCTCTTTTAAAAAAAAACAACAACTATTTTTTAATTTTTTTCTGGGTTTGGGTCTCTCCTGATTTGTTTAGTGTACATTTCTGTGGGGTCATTGTTGCCATTTTGTTCTCTTGTTCATCTATTCTTCTCTGGATGGAATGACAAGATGGAAAATCTGACCTCAAAAAAGAAAACAAGAGGCAGTACTGACTGCTAGGGAACTAACCAATATGGACATAAGTAAAATGTGGGAACTGGAGTTCAGAATAACGATTAAAAACATACTAGCTGGTCTTGAAAAAACATAGAAAACCCCTTTATGGGGAAATAAAAGAACTAAAATCTAATCAAGTCAAAATTAAAAAAGCTATTAATGAGATGCAATAAAAAATTGAGGCTCTACCTGCTAGGATAAAAGATGCAAAAGAGAGAGTTAGTGATATAGAAGACAAAATGAAGGAGAATAAAGAAGCTGAGAAAAAGATAATCAACTACTGGATCACGAGGGGAGAATATGAGAGATAATTGATACCATAAAGTGAAACAATATTAGAATGATTGGGATCCCAGAAGAGGAGGAAAGGGAGAGAGGGGAAGAAGGCATGTTGAAGCAAATTATAGTAGAGAGCTTCCCTAATCTGGGGGGAGAAAATAGGTATCCAAGTCCAGGAGGCACAGAGAAACCCCTTCAAAATCAATAAAAATAAGTCAACACCTAAATATAAATAATGAAACTTGCAAATCTCAGAGACAAAGAGAAAATCCTGAAAGCAGCTCAGGATGAGAGGTCCATAACCTACAAGGGTAGAAACATTAGACTGACAGTAGACCTATCAGGTCTACAGAGACCTGGCATGATATCTTCAGGGTGCTAAAGGAAAAAATATGCTGACAAGAATATTGTTTCCAGCTAGGATGTCATTCAAAAGAGAGGAGAGATAAAAATCTTCCAGGACAAACAGAAACTAAAAGAATTTGTGATCACCAAATGAGCATTACAGGGGATTATATCTATCTATCTATCTATCTATTTTATATATTTTATATACACATACACACATATATATCTCCTATAAAATTATATATATTTTATATATATGTATATATATACATACATATATATATATATATAAAATTTCATGTTCAGTTAGCCAACAAATAGTACATCATTAGGTTTGAGGTAGTGTTCAACGATTTTTAGTTATGTATAATACCCAGTGCTCATCAAAACATATACCGTCCTTAATACCCATCAACTGGCGATTGTATCCCCCCACCTCCCCTCCCTTCTGTAATCCTCAGTTTGTTTCCTGGAGTCCTGAGTCTCTCATCGTTTGTCTCCCCCTCTGACTTCTTCCCCTTCAGTTTTCCCTCCCTTCCCTGATGGTCCCCCATTCTGTTCCTTATGTTCCATATAAGAGTAAAACCATATGATAATTGGTTTTCTCTTTTTGACTTATTTCACTTAGCATGATTCCCCCCAGCTGCATCCATGTTAATACAAATGGGTATTCATCCTTTCTGATGGCTGAATAATATTCCATTGTATATATGTACCACTAGCTGTCAGGGAAATACAAATCAAAACCACAGTGAGATATCACCTTACACCAGTTGGAATGCAAAAATTAACACCAGTTGGAATAGCAAAAATTAACAATGCAGGAAACAATTGTTGGTGAGGATATAGAGAAAGGGGAACTCTTTTACACTGTTGGTAGAAATGCAAGCTTGTCTAGCCACCCTGGGAAACAGCATGGAAGTTCCTCAGGATGTTAACAATAGAGTTACACTATGACTCAGCAATTGCACTACTAGGTATTTATGCCAAAGATACAAATGTAGTGATCCAAAGGGGCACCTGCACCCAATGTTTATAGCAGCAATGTCCACACTAGCCAAACTATGGAAAGTGCCAAGATGTCCTTCAACAGATGAATGGATAAAGAATATGTGGTGTACATATATATTATTCAGGCATCAAAAAAATGAAATCTTACTATTTGCAATGATGTGGATGGAACTGGAGGGGATTATGCTACTCGAAATAAGTCAATCAGAGAAAGGCAATTAATTATATGATCTCACTCATAAATGGAATTTAAGAATCAAAACAGAAGATCATAGAGGAAGAGAGGAAAAAATAGAACAGATGAAATTAGGGAGACAAACCACAAGAGACTCTTAGTCATAGGAAACAAACTGAGGCTTGCTGGAGGGGACAGGGGATGGAGTAACGGGTGATTGACATTAAGGAGAGGACATGATGTAATGAACACTGAGTATTATACAAGACTCATGAATGACTGACTCTACCTCTGAAACCAATAATACATCATATGTTAATTAATTGAATTTAAATTAAAAAAAAAATAAATAATGGGGAAAAAAAGTGTGTCCTGTCTGACTAATTACACTGTTGGCTTTCTGAGTCCAAAGACTAGATCTGACGCTTCTTTGCAGCCTTCTGGGTCTCAGGCCATTGCTGCATGTTCAGTTGCATCTGCCTCTCTATTCTTCAAACCACTGGAACAGTTAGAATCTTTATGTTAAAATTCAGTAATTATCTTCTTCCAGTTGCATTGTAAACAACAACAACAAATACAGCTATTTCTTGGCTTATCAAGTAGTTTTTCCTTTAGTTAATAATTGCCTTATTTTGAAATCTGCTTCAATGGTCTCTCCTTTTTTCCTGCTTGTATGTCTTTACTGATATCATAAACCTAACAATAAATTATTCCTTGTTTTTATGCTCTGTAGGCCCTTACTTGGTTTGCTTCCAAGTTTGGATGAGGCAAACTCTTCAGCATCCCTCTAACAGAGAACTCATCTGAGGTATGCTATTTTGGATGTTTTTATTCCAGCATTACACTTTATTGTCACTTTGGCCAGATAAAAACACCTCCACACCAGCCACTGGGGGTGCTTTTCCTGCAGATCTCCATAACTGTCCCATGGGGACCCCCCAGTACTCAGTATATCTTACCCTGGTCTCCAGAATCAATGCAGTTTGACTGAGCTGTGGCCAAAGGCTAGTGAACATGAATGGAGACTCAGCCCAAAGCTGCAGGCAAAAGAGAATCCACAAACTTGGGCATCAGTTTCTTCCTTTGGGAAAGCAAAAGGGAGGTTGTTAGCATCTTGTGTGGTGCAGTGCATGGTTTAGAAGACAAACAAGCTTAAGCATTTGGCCACAAGAGGGCTCAAGAAGAAAGTGTATCCATACAAGTTCTGAAAAGCCTCTGAATCACTAGAATCACTTGGAATCACTAGCTGGGCAGCTAGAAGGTCTTTTTTTCCTGATGTCAATCAGTCATTTATCTAATCCATTAATCCAGGAGTGAGAAATGAAATATTATTCCACCATAAAAAAGGGAATCTCATCGTTTTTCAACAACATAAATAACAAGATAGTGACATGGATAAACCTTGAGGACATTACTCCAAGTGAAATGAGTCAGACAGAGAAAGACAAATACTGTACAATCTCACCTACACGTGGAATTTAAAAAGCCAAATTCATGGAATATAGAATAGACTGGTAGTAGTCAGGGGCTGGGAAATGGGGGAAATTTGGAGATGTTGGTCAAAGAGTACAAATCCCTGGTTCCAAGATGCTTGAAGACTGGGATCCAATGTACAGCTTGGCGACTATGGTAAACTACAGGGCATTGTATACTTGAAAGTTGCTAATAGAATTGATCTTAAGTATTCTCCTTACAAAATGAAAAGTAATTACGTGAGGTCTTGGATGTGTTAACTACTTTATTATGGAAATCAATTCACAGGATACATGTGCATCAAATTATTCATGGTTGCATAATTGCACAGAGAAAAATCTGGAAGGCAATGTAGGTAACATTGCTAACAGGGTTGTTAGGAGTAGGAGTGGGAGAAGTATTTTTTATTGCATAGGGTTTCCCCCCCCCCCCAAAGATTTGTTTATGTATGAAAGAGAGAGAGAGAGAAAGAGCGAGTGAGCCAGGGACGGAGCAGAGGGAGAGGGACAAGTGGACTCTGTACTGAGCATGGAGCCAGATGTGGAGCTCATCTCAGGACTACCTGAGCCAAAACCAGGAGTTGGGTGCTTAAGTGACTGAGCCACCCATGCCCCCCTATTGCATAGTGTTTTCTATTGTTTTGGTATGTGCTTCTTGAGAATGTATTGGGAATGAAATTATGTATTATCAATTTAAAAATAAAGGAAGTAAAAATACTCTATTTTCCCAGTGTCTTAGAGTTAACTAAACTCCTCCTTTTAAGGGCCTGGAAGGTTTGATTGCCTATGCAAATATCTCATTATTTTTAGCAGATGAGTATTTGCTTAATTCCAAATACTCTATAAAATTGCTGTTTAGCTGAATGTAGAAAATGGGATAAAAATAGGGGAGGGGTTATGGAGTTTCACGTTTTTCTACCTGTGCCTTTGGTCCCTTTCTGATGACATACAGGGATTCTTTAGATATTGAGAGGACTTATCCAATCTTATATGCATGTTGGAAATATCTTTTATCAGTCTAGTTTTGTCTTTTATTTTTTTAAAAGGCTTTTAAAAATTTTAATTCCAGTATAGTTAACACACAGTGTTATATTAGTTTCAGGTGTACAATATAGTGATTCAGTGCTTCTGTACATTTCTCAGGGCTCATCACAAGTGTACTCACGATCCCCTCCACCTATTTCACTTATCCCCCTACCAGTTTTCTTTCTCTAGTTAAGAGTCCACTTGTTGGTTTGTATTTTTTCTTTGTTTTCTTTCTTAAATTCCAAATATAAGAGAAATCATATGGTATTATTCTTTCCCTGACTTATTTCATGTAGCATTTTACTCTCTAGATCCATACATGCTCATGGCATGATTTCATTCTTTTTACGACAGTATATTCCATTATATATATATATATATATATATGCTTCTGCATATATATATCTATATAAGTATATATAGATGTATGTGCATATATGCTTCTTTGTATACAGATATCTTTATCTCCCTCTCTCTATAATGTATATATGCTTTTTTTAATCTCTTCATTTATGGATAGACATATAGGCTGCTTCCAAAATTTGGCTGTTGTAAATAATACTATAATAAACGTAGGGGTGCATATATCTTTTTGAATTAGTGTTTTAGTTTTCTTTAGGTTAATACATAGTAGTGAAATTACTGGGTCATATGGTAATTTTATCTTTAATTTTTTTGAGGAACCTCCATACTGTTTTCCACAGTGGCTGCACCAGTTTGCATTCCCACCAACATTGCCAGAAGGTTCCTTTTCCTCCACATCCTCACCAACACTTGTTTTATCTTGTTTCTTATTTTAGCCATTCTGACAAGTATGAGGTGATATCTCCTTGTAGATTGATTTCTATTCCCTGATATGAGTGATGCTGAACATCTTTTCATATGTCTGTTGACCATCTGCATATTTTCTTTGGAGAAATGTCTGTTCAAGTCTTCTGTCCATTTATTTTTACTTTTTTATTATTCTGTTAAATTAGCCAACCTATAATACATCATTAGTCTTTGATGTAGTGCTCAATGATTCATTAATTGCCTATAACACCCAGTACTCATCTGGTGTACTCAGATGAGTACTGGGTGTTATATCACAACTCCTACCCTCCTTAATACCCATCAACTGGCTACCCCGTCCCACCACCCACCTCCCTTATGTAACCCTTGGTTTGTTTCCCAGAATCCAGAGTCTCTCATGGTTTGTGTTCCTCTCTGATTTCTTCCCATATTTCTCTCCCTTCCTTTATGGTCCTCCAGACTATTCCTTATGTTTCACATATGAGTGAAACCATATGATAATTGTCTTTCTTTCTTTGGCTTATTTCACTTAACATAATCCCCTCCAGTTCCATCCATGTCAATGCAATGGATAGGTATTCATCCTTTCTGATGGCTGGTAATATTTCATTATATATATGAACCACAGCTTCTTTATCCATTCATCTGTTGAGGCACTTCTTGGCTCATTGCACGGTTTGGCTATTGTGGACATTTCTGCTATGAACACTGGGATGCATGTGCCCCTTCTTTTCACTATATCTGTATCTTTGGGGGTAAATACCTGGTAGTGCAATTGCTGGGTAGTAGGGTAACTCTATTTTTAACTTTTTGAGGAACCTCCATACTGTTTTCCAGGGTCACTGTACCAGCTTGCATTCCCACCAGCAGTGCAAGAGGTTTCCCCTTTCTCCATACCCTCGCCAACATTTGTTGTTTCCTGTCTTGTTAATTCTTCTGTCCATTTTTAATTGGATTATTTGTTCTTTGGGTGTTGAGTTTTAAAATTCTTTGTACATATTGGAAACCCACACTTTGTAGGATATGTAACTTGCTAATATATTCTCCCATTGAGTAGGTTAACTTTTAGTTTTGTTGCTTGTTTCCTTTGCTGTGCAGACACTTTTTATTTTGTTGTTGTCCCAGTAGCGTATTTTTGTTTTTGTTTCCCTTGCCTCAGGAGACATATCTAGAAAACTGTTGTTACAGTTGATGTCAGAGAAATGACTGTCTATGCTTTCTTCTAGGATTTTTATGGTTTTAGGTTTTACATTGATGTCTTTAACCCATTGTGAGTTTATTTTAACATATGGTGTATGAAAGTGGTCCAGTTTCCTTCATTCTTTCACATGTTGCTGTCCAGTTGAGGATAGTGTCTCTCCCTTTGCATAGTAAGTGTGGGTTTATTTATTAGGTCCTTATTCTGTTCTTTTCATCTGTGAGTCTAGTTTTGTACCAGTACTGTACTGTTTTGATTACTATAGCTTTATAGTATCCCTTGAAATCTGGGATTGTGATTCTCCTACATTTGTTCTTCTTTTTCAAGATTGCTATGCCTGTTCAGGGTCTTTTGTGGTTCCATACAAAATCTGGATTATTTGTTTTAGTTCTCTGAAACATACTTTTTTTTTTTTTTTTTTAAACCGGATTGCAGTCAATCTGTAGATGGCTTTGGGTAGTATGGACATTCTAATATTTGTTCTTTCAACCCATGAGCATGGAATATCATTCCATTTGTTTATGTCCTCATCAATTACTTTCATCAATGTTTTAGAGTTTTCAGAGTACAGGCCTTTGACCTCCTGGGTTAAATTTTTCCCTAGGTATTAATATTTTTGGTGCAAATGTAAATGGGATTGTTTTCTTAATTTGTCTCTGCTACTTGATTATGATGTCTAGAAATGCAATGAATTTCTGTATATCTATGTTGTATCTTGCAATCTTACTGAATTCATTTATCAGTTGCTAGTTTTGGGGGGTCTTTAGGGGTTTGTATATTTAGTATCATGTCATCTGCAAATAGTGAAAGTTTGACTTCTTTCTGACCAGTTTTGATGCCTTTTATTTCTTTTCTTATCTGATTGCTCTAGCTAGAACTTTCAGTACTATGTTGAATAAAGGTGGTGTGAGTGGACGTTGTTGTCTTGTTCCTGACCTGAGGAGTAAATTCTCAGTTTTCCACCATTAAGTCTGATGTGAGTTGTAGTTCTTTCACATATGGCCTTTATTATATGGAGATACATTCTCTCTAAACCTACTGTATTGAGGTTTTTTATCATGAATGGTTGTTGTACTTTGTCAAATGCTTTTTCTGTATCCTTTGAAATGACTGTATAGTTTTTGTCTTTTCTCATGTAGAAGTGATGTATTACATTAATGGATTTGCAAAGATTCAACCACTTTGGATCCTAGGAGTAAATCCCACTTGATCATGGTGAGTTTTGTTTTTAAGATAATGTTAGATTTCATTTGCTAATATTTTGCTGAGGATTTTTGAGCCTATGTTCATCAGAGATATTGGCCTGTAGTTCTCTCTTTTTTTGTAGTGTCTTTTGTAGTGTCTTTATCTGTTTTGGTATCATGGAAATGCTGGCCTCATAGAATGCATTTTGAAGGTTTCCTTTGGCTTCAATTTTTTGGAATATTTTGAGAAGCATAGGTTCTTATCTTGCTTTAAATGTTTGTTAAAATTCACTTGTGAAACTCTCTGGTCCTGGCTTTTGTTTGTTGGGACTTTTTTGATTGCTGATTCAATTTCATTGCTGGTAATCAGTCTTTTCAAATTTTCTATTTCTTCTTAATTCAGTTTTGGGTGGTTATGTTCTAGGTATTTATCATTTCTACTAGGGGGTCCAATTTGTTGACATATAATTTTCATAATATTCTCTTCTAATGCTTTGTATTTCTGTGCTGTTGGTTATTTCTTTTCTTTCATTTTTGATTTTATTTGAGTTCTCTCTCTCTCTTTCTCTCCACCTGTTCCTCCTTCCCACTCTTTCTCTTTTTCAATTGGTCTTGGTAAAGATTTATCAATTTTGTTGATCTAGTCAAAGGATCAGCTTGTGGTTTCATTGATCTGTTCTATGATCGTTTAGTTTCTATTTCATTTATTTCTGTTCTAATCTTTCTTTTCCTTCCTTCTTCCCTCTTCCTCCCTCCCTCCCTTCCTTCCTTCCTTCCTTCCTTCCTTCCGTCCTTCCTTCCTTCTTTCCTTCTTTCCTTCCTTCCTTTCTTCCTCCTGTTTTTTACTTTATTTGGTCTTCATTTTCTAGCTCTTTTAGGTGTAAAGTTAGGTTGTTTGAGATTTTTCTTGCTTTTTGAGGTAAACCTGTATTGCTACTAACTGGGTTCTTAGAATAGTCTTTGCTGCTTCCCAGAGATTTTTGGACTGTTGTGTTTTTATTTTCATTTGTGTCCATGTATTTTTTAATTTTTTCTTTGATTCTTTTCTTGACCCACTCATTGTCTAGGAGCCTCTTATTTAGCCCCATGTATTTGTGACCTTTCTGATTTTTTCTTGTGGTTGATTACTAGTTTCGTAGTATTGTGGTCAGAAAAGATGCATGGTATGACTTCATTCTTTTGAAACTTGTTGTGTGGCCTCATGTGATCCATTCTGGAGAATGTTCCATATGCATTTCAAGGTTTTTAAAAATGTATTTGATGGATAGATGAGAGAGAGAGAGAGAACAAGGGAGAGGCAGATGGAGATGGAGAGGAACAGAGAGAATCTCAAGCAGGCCCCCTGTTGAGCATGGAGCCCAAAGCAGGGCTCAATTTCATGACCCTAAGATTATGATCTGAGATGAAATCAAGACTCAGATGCTTAACTAACTGAGCAATCCAGGTACCCCTCTATATGAGCTTTAAAAGATGTGTACTTTGCTGTTTTTGGATGGAATGTTCTGAATATATCTGTTTAGATTTATCTAGTCTAATGTGTCATTCAAAGTCACTATTTCCTTGTTGATTTTCTGTTTGGATGTTCTATCCATTGATGTAAGTGAGACGTTTAAGTTCCCTACTATTATTGTATTATTATCAAATGCTTCCTGTATTTTTGTTAATAGCTGCTGATTATATTGGGTGCTCCTATGTTGGATGCATAAATGTTTACAACTGTTATATCTTCTTGTTGGATTGTTCCCTTAATGATTATATATTGTCCTCCTTTGTCTCTTGTTACAGTCTTTGTTTTAAAGTCCATTTTGATTTGATGAGGACTGGGTGTTATGAACTATGAACTATGATTCATTGAACATTATATCAAAAACTAATGATGTACTATAACTTGGCTAATTGAATTTAAATAAAAAAGGAGGTTTTCTAAAAATATAAAGTCTATTGTGTCTGATACAATTATTACTACTCTGGTTTCTTTTCACTTCATTTTGCATGAGCAGTGCTTTTCTATCTTTCCTTTTCTACCTGCATGTGTCTTTGGGTCTGAAATACGTTTCTTGAAGCAGCATACAGATGAGTCTTGCTTTTTCTTATCCATTCCATCACCCTATGTCTTTGGATTAGAGCATTTAGTCCATTTACATTCTAAATGGATTAATTATTGATGGGTATGTACTTACTGCCATTTTGTTACTTGTTTTGTGTTTGCAGTTTCTCTGTTTCTTTCTTCTCTTGCTGTCTTCACATATGGTTTACTGGCTTTCCGTAATGATATGCTTAGATTCCTTTCTCTTTATTTTTTTGCATATCTATTACTGATTATTGAATCGTCATTACCATTAGGTTTATATATAACCTGTTACACATATAGCAACCTGTGGTAAGTTGTGGTTGCTTAAGTTTGAACCCATGCTTTATTCTTATCCCCATTCCCCTCCATTTTAGGTATATGGTGTCATATTTTACATCTTTTTATTTTGTGAATCCCTTGACTACTTTTTGTAGATATACTTAATTTTACTGCTTTTGTGCTTCCTACCTTTTAACTCCTGTTTATGGTCTTTCCTTCCTAATCAAAGAGTCCCCTTTCACATTTCTTATAGGTCTGGTTTAGTGGTCATAAATTCCTTTAACTTTTGTTTATCTGGGAAACACTTTATCCCTTCTATTATTCTGAATGATAGCCTTGCTGAATTGAGTATTCTTGGTTGCAGGCTTTTTTCTTTCAGCATGTTGAATATATCATGACATTTCTTTCAGGTCTTCAATGTTTCTGTTGAGAAATCAGCAGATCGCCTTGTGGGTTTTTCCCTTTTATGTAATTGTTTTCTTTTCACTTGCTGCTTTTAAAATTCTCTATCACTACTTTTTGCCATTTTAAATACCACATGTATGGGTGTGGACCTCTTTGGGCTGATTATGTTGGGGGCTCGTGTACCTACTCAGTCTAGGTTTCTGTTTCCTTCCCAGATTCAGGAAGTTTTCAGCTATTATTTCTTCAAAGAAATTTTTTACTCTTTTTCTCTCTCTTCTTCTTTTGTGATCCCTATAATGAGAATCTTATTATACTTCATCATGTTGCTGAGTTCCCTCAGTCTGTATATATTTATTATTATTTTCTTCAGTTCAGCTTGATTGTTTTCCATTACTTTGTCCTCCAGGTCACTGGTCTGTCTTTCTGCTTCCCCTGGTCTGCTTTTTATTGCATCCATATATTCTTTCAACTATTGAGTTCTTCATCACTGATCAGTTATTTTTATATTTTTCATCTCTTTGTTAAGAGTCTCATGGAGGTCCTCTACTCTTTACTCAAGTTCAGTGAGGATCTTTATGACTTTCATTTCAAATTCTCTATCATATATATTACTTACCTGTGTTTCATTTAGCTCTCTTGCTGTGATTTTCTCCTGTCCTTTCATTTGGGACACATTCCTGTTTCCTTTGTCTAACTCTTCTGCCTTTCCTTGTATTAGGAGGGTCCACTAAGTCTCCTGTTCTATTTTGTTTGTTTTAAGATTTATTTATTTATTCTATATCTCCTGTTCTTGAAGTTCTGGCCTTATGAAGAAGAGGTCCTGTATTGCCCTGTATGGCAATGTGTCTTCTTCATCAGAACCTGGCACTTCAGGGGTGTCTTCTATGGGTGTTAGGTACACCTTACTGTTGTGGCTGAGCTGCTTTTGCCTTCAGTCTGTTCATCTACTCTCTTTGGAGAGCCATATGCAGGAGGGTTTGATCTCTTTTTTGTTACTGGGCCAATCTGGGGCTCTCTTGAGCATAAATTGAGTGAGATCACTCATTTGCCCAAATAGTGGTAACACCAAACTGCAAGGGACTTTCCCTCTTTTGTTCCTTGAGAAACTTGTTGGTATGTGTGGCCTACAGTCAGACTAGGTGTTTGCCCCCTTCTCACCTTCTCACTGCTGCAGTGTAGTCAGATTAGTGTGTGTGGTTATCCAAATATCTTTATTGCTAAATTTTAATTAGGTTTATCATTATGAATCTCTCCTCTTTACTCCCTCCCACCCCACTCCTTGTTTGTGTGTGTGTGTGTTTGTATTTTCTATGTGTTTTTCAGTGTGCTAGTTCAGTAACCAACCCCATAACAATCAGCATGCCCTTTGGACCCAGATCATGATCCTAAGTTATTAAACCATAAGAAACAAATGTTTTTGAAGAAATGTCTGATTCCAGGTCTGAGGAAGGAAATCAATTGGGTGAGCTTGAAAAGTTTTGTCATACCTGATAACAAAGATTACTAGGGACTTTATTTATTTATTTATTGGCATATAATATATTATTTGCTTTAGGAGTACAGGTTTGTGAATCATCAGTCTTACACACACACCACCTTAGGAATTCACAGCACTTACCATAGTGATACCCTCCCCAATGTCCATAACCAGCCCATCCCATCCCCCTCCATCCCCCAGCAACCCTCAGATAGTTTCCTGAGATGAAGAGTCACTTATGGTTTGTCTCCCTCCCTGGTCCCATCTTGTTTCATTTTTTCCCTCCCTAACCCCCATAACCCCCTGCCCTGCCTCTCAAATTCATCATATCAGAGAGATCATATGATAATTGTCTTTCTCTGGTTGACTTATTTCACCTAGCATAATACCCTCCAGTTCCATTCATGTTATTGCAAATGGCAAGATTTTGGGGTTTTTTGATGGCTGCATAATATTCCACTGCATATATATGCAGTGGAATATTTTATATATATAATATTCCACTGCATATATATATATAAGACAAGATATAGTTTAAAAATACACTAATCTGACTACACTGCATTTATATTATATATATATATAATATATATAATATATATAATATATATATATATCTCACATCTTTTTTATCTGTTCATCTGTTGATGGACATCTAGGTTCTTTCCATAGTTTGGCTATTGTGGACATTGCTGCTATAAACATTTTGGTGCACATGCCCCTTTGGATCACTACAGTTGTTCTTTAGGGTAAATACCCAGTAGTGTTGTAGGGTAGTGCTGGGTTGTAGGGTAGCTCTATTTTCAACTTTTTGAGGAACCCTCATACTGTTTTCTAGAGTGGCTGCACCCGCCTGCATTCCCACCAACAGTGTAGGAGGGTTCCTCTAGGGACATTTAAAAAGGATTCAGCATCCATTCTTCCTCATATCAGGGAGATCATATGATAGTTGTCTTTCTCCGCTTGACTTACTTCACTAAGCATGATACGCTCTAGTTCCATCCACCTTGTCGCAAATGGAATGAAACAAGATGGGATTGGGAGGGAGACAAACCATAAGTGACTCTTAATCTCACAAAACAAACTGAAGGTTGCTGGGGGGAGGGGGGTTGGGGGAAGGGGGGTGGGGTTATGGACATTGGGGACGGTATGTGCTTTGGTGAGTGCTGTGAAGTGTGTAAACCTGCCGATTCACAGACCTGTACCCCTGGGGATAAAAATATATTATATGTTTATAAAAAAAAAAAAGAATTCAGCATCCAAACTAAAGGGACTTTCTCTAGCCAGTATAAGACAAGATATAGTTTAAAAATACATTAATTACAATCATTTTAAACCCATTGAAGATAGTAAGATTTATGGGTTCATAATGATACTTAGAAGTTGTTAACTTTCAAAAGTGATTAAGGAACCTTATGCATTATTTTGAGATCTGATAAATGGAAATATCCAAGTAATTATTTTGGGTAAATGTATAGTAAATGAAAATATCAAAGCATTCTAGATACTTATCAAAAAAATGTTAGAATTAGAATATCACCATTCAACTACCTAACCCTCAATGAAATACTAGTTTTAGAAGTCATGCAGCAACTGTTTCTAATATCATGGATAAGAGAAAACTAGATCTTATGTGTCTTTTGGTGAAAACTGTAACAATCCTTCAATTTTTTTCTTTTTCTTCTTCTTTCTTTTTTTTTCCCCCAAGAGAGGGTGGAGAAAGGTGGAGGGAGAGGGAGAAACAAAATCTTAAGTAGGCTCCACACTCAATGCAGAGGCCTTGAAGGAGCTCAGTCTCATAACCCTGAGATCATGTGCTGAGCCAAAATCAAGAATTGGACAGTTAACTCCCTGAGCCCCTCAGGTATCCTTAAAATTTCTTCATTTTATGAAAACTGGTGGAGCTTAGTCTGATCAAGCCTCTGAATTCAACTGCCAATTTACAGGAAAATATGTGAAGAACAGAAAGATACATTTAACTATAATGTGAGGATAAAATGGCCAAAATCCAGATTATGGGAAGCTACTGTCAAAACACCTTATGAATTCAACAGATAGATTGTAAGGAAAAGAAAGGGATGCTGAAGGCATCGCAGATTAAAAGGACTAAAATAATACATGAAATTTTAAGAAATGGGCAAGACTAAGGCATAGCACTGTATATAAATTTAAGTGATAAAACCATTAAGAAATGCAGTGAAGTGATTATTGCAAAGACAGTGACTTTTGGGGAAGTGAGAATAGTAACTGCAGTGGGGCAGGTAGATCTAGGGGATAGGATACACCCAGGTCCAGCTTCTTTGTCTCTTTTGTTTGACCAAAGGTACAGGGATGTCTCTCCAAAGGTACAAGCCAGGGGCACAGGCTCACTAAAAGACTGAGACTGAATCATAAGATTGTAGAATGCTAAATGATTCACTCCATCTACTCCTTACCACCACTTTGGTGGGGCTCCCTTATAATAATAGAGGTTTATAACAGAAAGAACTGTGAGTCTAAGACTTTATTTAACAAGGAGATTCTAACAAAATTAACAATCATATTGGACAAAAAGAAGGATAAACCAAGAAACGGGCTCTTAATTATAGAGAAAAAACTGTTGGCTATCAGATGGGATGTGGATGGGGGGAATGGGTTAAATAGGTGATGGGTTTTAAGGATGCAGTTGTTGTGATGGACATGGGGTGTTGTATGTAAGTATTGAATCACTGAGTTGTAGAACTGAAACTAATATTATACTATATGTTACCTAGGTGGAATTTAATAAAAACAAAAACAAAAACAGGATGGAGGTTCTAGGGAAAGTCAAAGACAACAGGTGAGACAAAAATAAGAACAAGAGATTTAATTCATCTGTGACACCCATAGCTACAGTAAACAGTAAACACAGTTCAATTCATTTGCAGATAAACATAAAACCTTACATAGACCTGTTTTCCTCAGTTCTTTTTGTCCATTCTGTAATGTCCAGTTTCCACTGAAACATTACAAGGCATAGTAAAACAAACAAACAAACAAACAAACGGAAGAAAACAGAGCATGAAGAGACAGGGCACATGTGAGAACCCGACTCATATATGGTAGAAAAGTTGAAATGATCAGACTGGGTTTCTAAAATAAGTCTATGTTTGAATAGTACATAAAAGCTAATGATGTACTATATGTTGGCTAATGCACTTAATAAAAATAAATAAATAATTAAAAAATAAATAAAATAACTGTATGTTTAAGAAACTAAGGACTCTAGTAGAAGAGCAGGCCAAATGTAGGAGTCAATGGGTAATATCTGCAGAGCAATAGAATCTATGAGAAAGAATAAAAATGAAGTGCTAAAAAATGGAAAGAAAAATTAAAAATGGCTTTAATGAACTCAGCAAACAGGTACATAGTTGAGGAAAAAATTAGTGAGCTTTACAATATGTCATTAGAAACATCCAGAATTAAAATGTAAAGGGAAGAATGAATGAAAAAGATAAAACAGAGTATCTAAGAGTTTTGGAATAATTACAAAAGTCATATCTTATGTGTCATGGGGATATGAGGATGAACAAACAAACAATTAGAATAATGACTGAAAACTTTCTATAGATAATGAGGGTGGAAAAGAGAGAGAGAGAGAGAGAGGCAAACCAAGAAACAGGTGCTTAACTATGAGAACAGACCGTCAAAACACTTGAACTCAACAGCTAGATTGGTCTGTGTGGGGGATGGGTGAAGTTGGTTATGGGGATTAAGGAGTTGTGATGTTGTGACGATCACTGGGTGATGTATGGAAGTGTTGAGTCACTATATTGCACACCTGAAACCAGTATTACACTCTATGTTAAGTAAGTGGTAATTAAATAAAAACTCAAAAACAAGAGATTATAAATTAATGCAACTTTTTGAGAGTGATTTGATAACAGCTAAGAATTTAATACAATTAAGAGAAATTGGAGGGGGAGATGAACCATGAGAGCCTATGGATTCTGAAAAACAATCTGAGGGTTTTGGAGGGGCGGGGGTGGTGGTTGGGTGAGGTTTGGTGGTTGGGTGAGGTTTGGTGGTTGGGTGAGGTTGGGTGAGCCTGGTGGTGGGTATTATGGAGGGCACATATTGCATAGAACACTGGGTGTGGTACATAAACAATGAATTCTGGAACACTGAAAAGGAATTTAAAAAAATTAAAAAATTAAAAAAAGTTGGACAACTTTTCAGATATGAAAATATTTATTGCAAAAGCAATGTAGACCTGAAAAATTGGAGAAAATGAAACATTCATCAGCATGTTCATTAAATATTGATCAGTATTTTTATAAGTGAATATTAAGCCATCTCTTAAAATGTGATTGACAGATCATTTTTTTAAAAAAGATTTTTAATTATTTGAGAGAGAGAGTGTGAGAGAGCATGAGAGGGCAGAAGGTCAGAGGGAGAAGCAGACTCTCCATGGAGCTGGAAGTTTGATGCAGGACTGCATCCTGGGAGTCCAGGATCATGACCTGAGCTGAAGGCAGTCGCTCAACCAAATGAGCCACCCAGGCGCCCAACAGATCATTGCTAATGTGGAAAAGTTTAATAGCTGCACAAGCATTCACACACACACACACACACACACACACACACACACATACATGCACGCATGCACATAAGAAGAAGAAGGTAGCAGGACAGTATATTTATTAAAATATCATTTACTTTAAAAGAATATATACAGATACTCTTGTAAACACAGAGTAAAGTACTGTATGAATGCATTAGAAATTTATAATAAATATTTATTATCATATTTAGTTCTAGGAGATGGGCCAGGAGAGTCAAACAAATGGGGAGAGAGATATTTACACTTTACCTTATATCCTTCCATTTGATTTTTAAATTATGCCCTGTGCTACTTTTATGAAAAATGCCATATTTCTTAAATTGTAAAAGTGAATATTTTAAATATGCTTTTGCTGATTTATTCAGCATCCCAGCCATCCTCGCTTTTATGTAGTATTTTGTTGTTGTTGCTGTTGATTCTGAATATTGTTTCTTCACTTTCACCCCTCAATTCAAGCAACACCTGGAAGTGACCTGAGAGCATCTGACAATTGAGAAGGGAAATGTATGGCTGAACAACCACAACTGGATAAATGTTGGAGGGCCTGGAATGGGCTGTGGACTTAACAGAATGTGAATTTGGTGTAGGTCACAAGTCTTTCTCTTACCAGGCTCTCGTAACTGTGGGCGGAGGGTATGTGGCAGAGAGCGTGCAGAGATCCTCTGGGAAAGAGGTGCTTCATGAAACCTTGGTGATGAAGATTTAGTGACCCCTAGGTTTTGATGTGTGTCTTTTTTAGAGATTAGGGGACTCATCAGCTTGGAGGTAGCTTAGGTTCTGCAGGGATAAATGGAATCAGGGAGAAGCACAGAGCAGATGAGGGGGCTGACCAGTCACAGCTTGGTTGTTGTGATGAGTAAGGGTCTGGGAGGAAGGCAGCCTGGACATTGAGAAATTTCTGACAGGCAGTTTTTAAGTTTGCTCGATGCACATAATTTTTTCAGGAGGTAAAACTTGATTATCTGGGCACCAGATCAGTCAGTTAACTGGCTGCCTTTGGCTCAGGTCATGATCCCAGGGTCCTGGGATTGAGTCCCACATCGGGCTCCCTGCTCAGTGGGGAGCTTGCTTCTTCCTTTCCCTCCAATCCTCCTCCCTGCTCGTGTTCTCTCTCTCAAATAAATAAGTAAATAAAATCTTTTAAAAAAAGAAAGTAAAACTTGATTATCCTCAGAGGGAAGAGTGAAAGTTTCTTCAGCTTTTCCTTGACTACATCCCTAGTGTGTTTCTAAGCCCATGCAAATGATTCCTTAGTGTATAACTATCCTTGGGGACAGAAAAGGTAGAGAAAGAAAGAGGCAGAGAGAACGAGGGAGGGGAAGATAGGTGGATTCCTCTCAGCACTACTTCTGGACTTTTCCTAAGCTCCTCTGTGTGGACGGTGTTCTTTGCCATGAGTGGAGACAGCAGGAGCTGTGTCTGCCTCCTAAGCGCGGCTCTTTACTAGCCATGGGTAGTCTGGGTTGATGCCTGAAGAGCAGTAGAACTTTCCAGTCTAGTCCCCATCCTGGAGGTGAGTGTCTTCCAGGTATTCCCTTCAGTGAAGGACAGAGTAGAAGAGCATTATCATGAGAGGGTCTAGGCTCTGTTGCCATACAGAACAAGGCACCTAGAGTCTGAAGAGTGGAGTAAGGGAGCTGCAGAGTAGATGACTCTCCATCAGATCATCGCTCTGTAGCAAAGGGCAGGTTGATGGTACCTAGTACTGGCAATGGGCATACTCTGTGGCATCACCCAAGTCTGTGTTCTTTCATTTTTCATTCTGTCTTCTTTATATCTGCTTGCCATCTTGTTGGGGATCTCCTGGAAGACAGAATGCAGACTGACTGGGTGGTGCTTTGGAGAAGAGCGAATGGAGGGAAAGATAGGTTGGATAATTTTTGTTTCTTCTTCGATCTATTAATTGATATATTTATTCAAAAATATTTATAGAATATATACTTTGTCATAGTCTGTTCTTGTCACAGGTGGTAATACAAGAAATGCAAAGAAGTTGCTTCAAGATACTTCATTCTAATGTGGGGTTTTGATGATAAAGTAAGAAACAAATGCATACTATGATTTGAGGTATAGATGCAAGCCAACAGAAAGAAAACTACAGCCTAAAAAGTTTAGAGAGTAAAACTATGCATGTGTTGTTTTGGAGAGTATGGGGGGGAAGGGTCTGTGGAGAGGATATTTTTGAGCAAAAATCTGCCTGTGGAGAGGGAAGGAGCCCAGTTCTCCTGAGGAAATGTGTATAATCTATATCAGTGTCTTCTATCTTTTTTGCATACCCTAGGACTCTGGAGAATATGGAAGGTCATATAAGTAGATGTGGTCTTTGGAATTTTCCAAGTTGCTCAAAGGGACTGACCCCATGGCAGTTTGGTTAGAGGGATGGGCTGCCCATTTTGAGTTCTTGTGTCCCTGCTGGGAGTAGAGATTTGAGATCTGGAGAATAAGGAGGATTTTGCCTCTATATCACAGGTGTTTTCTTGTCTTCTGGTTCTAGGTTGGATACTGGAGTACAGATAGGAGTTCCTTCATGACCCTTCCCTCCCTGGTGTCAATTACTGACCAGGGAAATCAAGATATAAGAGTTAGAGGTCACTAATGGAGAGCTGGGGAGTCTTTTTCTGCTTGGAGGATATACATTCACTGAAATGAGAAATGGAGGAAGGCTTGTATCATGAGAATAAGGAGGAAGAAGTGGATAATCCCCTCCAGGGAGCCAGCTCTCCAGAAGTCAGGGAAAGACTCAATGTTTTGTCTCAAAATAGTTCTTTCTTATGACAATGTCCTAGAGAGTTCCCACTTGCTAACAATACCACAAAGTTGACAATATAATTGAGGCAGAACTTAACATGAATGTAATGCAGCATCCTCTATGTTAGAAGATACAAAATAACCACATCTGCATGTGATTGGCTAATTTTGGGATTTGCTATTCTAATAACTGTTGAAATTAGCAGGATTTTGCAGAAATAGATAAAGGAGGCAGGAAAAACACTTTAGGGCATTTGAGATGGAAGTGTTGGTGGTATAATTGTGATCAGGAAAGGACAGGGTGGCACATCAGAACAGAGTGCAAGGGAGGATGGCCGGTGAACTGAGAGACAAGGGTAGAGGGTGGGTGTGGTTAGGGTAGACAAGGTGTACAAGGGTAGACAGGGGTGGGTGTGTTTTCATGCCTAGGATGTGGTGTTGGTGGCTATTGCTCATCTTCTTGGGCTTTTAATTTACTTTCAAATTTATTCATGTCCTACATAAAACATTTAACACCAAGTTTGTATAGAAAATAGTAGTAGTACGTTGTAGAGTCTAGGTGTGGCTGGTATTTCCTCAATTGGAGTCGTCCTTTATCTTTTTGCAATCAAAAGCCTGTTTTCTCCCCTTTGCTCTTTAGATTTCACAAGGAACAAGAGCTCAGAACTACATGTTGGTGAATCACTCTAGTGCCACTGAATTTTATCTCCTTGGCTTCCCTGGCTCCAGAGAACTACACCAACTTCTCTTTGCTACCTTCTTCTTCTTCTACTTAGTGACATTAATGGGAAACACAGTCATCATTGTGATTGTGTGTGTTGATAAACGTCTGCAGTCCCCCATGTATTTCTTCCTTGGTCATCTCTCTGCCTTGGAGATCTTGGTTACTACTATTATTGTGCCTGTGATGCTTTGGGGATTGCTTCTCCCTGGAATGCAGACAATCTCTCTGGCTGCATGCGTCACCCAGCTCTTCCTGTACCTTTCTCTGGGGACCTCAGAGTTTACATTGCTGGGAGCGATGGCTGTGGACCGTTATGTGGCTGTCTGTAACCCTTTGAGATACAACATCATTATGAACAACTGAACCTGCATCTGGGTGGTCATTGTGTCATGGGTGTTTGGGTTCCTTTTTGAAATCTGGCCAGTGTATGCCACATTTCAGCTGACCTTCTGCAAATCACATGTGGTGAACAATTTCTTCTGTGACCGAGGGCAATTGCTGAAACTATCCTGCAATAATACCCTTTTCATAGAGTTTATCCTATTCTTAATGGCTATTTTTGTTCTTTTTGGTTCTTTGATCCCTACAATCATCTCCTACACCTACATCGTCTCCACCATCCTCAGGATCCCCTCAGCCTCTGGGCGGAGGAGGACCTTCTCTACGTGTGCATCTCACTTCATTTGTGTCATATTGGCTATGGCAGTTGCTTGTTCCTCTATGTGAAACCCAAGCAAACACAGGCTGCGGATTACAATAGGGTAGTTTCGTTGATATTTTCAGTGGTTACTCCTTTCCTCAACCCTTTTATCTTTACCCTCCGAAATGACAAAGTAATAGAAGCCCTTCGGGATGGAGTGAAAAGATGCTGTCAACAATTTATTTATTTATTTTATTTAATTTTTTTTAAAATTTTTAAATTTTTAAATTTTTTTAAAAGGTTTTATTTATTTATTTGACAGAGAGGAATCACAAGTAGATGGAGAGGCAGGCAGAGAGAGAGAGAGAGGGAAGCAGGCTCCCTGCTGAGCAGAGAGCCCGATGCGGGACTCGATCCCAGGACCCTGAGATCATGACCTGAGCTGAAGGCAGCGGCTTAACCCACTGAGCCACCCAGGCGCCCCATCTGTCAACAATTTAGTATCTAATCTTGTCTTAAGTATTGTTATGAATTCTAGAATGCTCTGATAAGTACTTACTTATCTTTTAGCTGCATCTTAGTCACCATCAAATAATGTGTGCAACAAAAGCCTTTTAAATTATGGCCATGGTTTTTAACATGTTTGGTTGTTACTAAAAATTTACCTTATGATAAAGTTACATATATGGATACAGATACAGATACACATGCCCTTCTGAAATTATGATATATTTCACAATAAAACTTTAAAAAAATCAAATGGAAAAATAATATGTGTGATATTTAAGTTTCTGAATAAGAAAGGGTGGGTATTATAGAGGGCACGGATTGCATGGAGCACTGGGTATGGTGAAAAAATAATGATACTGTTATGCTGAAAATAAACAAATTTAAAAAAAAAAAAAAGAAAGGGTAGAAAAATTTTCTCCCACTGCAGAATGGGATGACTACTGGATTCTAGGCCATCTAAATCCTCTAAAATGTCCTGTGCTTTTGGTCCTCTGTGTAAACTTCCCGTTACTTCCCTGGCTCAAACATATTCTCTCTCTCTCTCAATCTCTTCTCTCTCTTTTTAGCAGACACAACAATACTTTATTCCTTCAAGTTGATGAATATGACATTTCTAATTTCAGTCATGGAAATGCAGACCTAAGGTGGTGCCTCTCAAACTTTAACATGTATTTCTGTCACATGGGATCTTGTTGAAATGTATGTTCTAATTCAGTTGTCTGGACCAAGGCTTGATAGTCTACATTTCTAAACAGCTCCAGCTGATGTTAATGCTGTTGTGGGGGGAAGGATATCCTCTACCCTTGATTTCCTGTCCCAAAGTTCTCTTGCCTTAGTACTTTGCTGCATATTTTCTTGGCTGGCAGAATTTAGAGAATGATGTCATTCCACAATTTTGGACACCTTTACAATCCTAGGAGTGGTTATCTTTAAATACAGACTCATCTCTAATAGGTGGACCTCCTCAGGGTGTGGGAGAAAGAGTTAGGTAAGTTGACATTCTCTCACCTGAAAGTACCCAGATCATGTTGCCTGCAGCCAGAAAGGATGTGGGACAATGGGGCTTCTGTGCCAGAAGCTGGTGTGACAAGGGTCCCTGGGATCAAGGGGAGTGCAGAGAGTACAGAAGAGGAGGAAGCCTCTCATCCTGGTCACATCCTTCAGTCTTTCCAAGGTCCATGTTACCTGGCCCCTGCTTCCTGTCCCTTTCAGTTTTTCATCCTCTCCTGCCCACTTTGTTTCCTGATTTCTCTTTGTAGCTCTCTTCCTGTGGCTTCAGTTCCCCCATTCACTTCTGGGTTCCCTATTACCTTTCTCCCTCGTGCACCCAAGCTTATTGTGCTGTCATCCATCTTCCCACCAGGAAACCTTGTGCCTCTTTCCTAGTGCCACCAACGTCACTCACGCTTTCTCTAGTCAGCCTGACTTTGGTCTTCATCAGTGATTCCATTTCTTATGTCATAAACACAGTCTCATCCACGATGGCATTTTTGTAATAATGAAATATTGTTAACCAAATGGGATAACTGGAGGAGACTGGTTAAGTAAATTGTTTCATTCGTAAAATGAAATATTATGCAGCTATAAAAAGAATAATAAAACTCTTTCTGTAATGATAAGAAATGATCCCCAAGCTGTACTTTTAAGTGAGAAAAGCAAAATACATTGAACTTAGTATTTTACTTTTGTATAAGAAAGCAGTAGAAATAGGGTATATTTATATTTGCTTGTGGACAGCATCATAAGAAATTAAGACGTGGTTCCCTGTGAAATTGTGGTGGTGGGAATGGGCAGACAGAATGGAGAAAGAACAAGATTTTTCACCCTTTGCCTTCTAATACCCTATTATTTTTGTAACCATGTATAGGTATTACCTATAAAAATAATCACATTTTGTTTATGTTTTTAAGGGATGTAGTAATTCAACCTCTCATCTTTTTATTTATTCATGTATTTTTTTTCCTTATTCAGGAATACCTGGTTATTTATATGAATACATTTCTCTAACTGGAAGATGTTTGGTAAGTGGAGCCTTCTGTTAAATTAAAATATTTTGGGAAATATTATCGGGCCATAACATAGAAGCTAGGAACTCAAGAAGAATATCAGGAGAAAGAGGCCTGTGTATAAATGACTGTACACTTGCTTGAACCTAAGGCCTCAGTTAGTATATCTGATAGGGAAGAAACATTCCTTTCAGAAAAGAGAAGAGGCTGTCCCATTCTAAAGAATCTTGCTCTGAGACAAAATACTTACTTACCTGTGTACTAGGTAGTAAGTGTCAGAAAGAACTATCCATTTAGAGTTCCATACCCCAAAGCAGTGTAGCCCTGAGGTTAAACACGGAGAAGCCCAGTGCCTATACTCCCTTATCCCCCCAACTTTGCAGACAAAAGCTTTCTGCTATGCTAGATACTTCTCTCTACCTCCAAACACGGACTATAGAAATGCTTGGTTTATTTGTATAATGTAAACAATAATCATGGTGGTAACAACCAGTATTTCACATTATGGATGTCAGGAGCACCTTTCACATCTAGCCTTAGGGGCTCCCTGTTGATTTCACCAGACGGACCTACGTGGCATCCAAGTCCGTACATGGACAACCCAGAGGTTCTGAGGAGTTGGTCCCGATTGAGTGCAATTGACCGATGCAAGTAGAAATGGGTCCATCAGACAGAAAAAAAGGAAAAATTATCTACCAGTTTCTACTTTCATGAGACACAGTTTATACACCTTCTAAGATGAGTTGTTCCAAAGATCAAGCAATTCATTGCACTTAATGGTAGCAAACTTGATAAAACATCATTTTATTGGTTTTACAGCCTTCCATTCTTTTTTTTAAAGATTTTATTTATTTATTGGACAGACAGAGATCGCAAGTAGGCAGAGAGGCAGGCAGAGAGAGAGGAGGAAGCAGGCTCCCCGCGGAGCAGAGAGCCTGATACGGGGCTCGATCCCAGAACCCTGGGATCATGACCTGGGCTGAAGGTAGAGGCTTTAACCCACTGAGCCACCCAGGTGCCCCACAGCCTTCCATTTTTTATATCTTTTGTCAGTCATACCTGCCCTGAAGGACTGTATTCCCCAGTGAAAACTCATAAGTCCTTGGCCTCCTGAGGAACCCAAGCTAAGATATACTGCTTAACTCTGGCACTTAATTCTTATAACTAAACAAAGAAGAACTCATTTAAATCATAAAAGAACTCCCTATGGTAACTACTATTATGACCCAAGGAACTCTGGCACAGAGATAATAAGTGACTCATCCAAGGCCACATTGCGAAGGCCCAGGATCTAAACCTGGGTGGTCTGGCTTCTGTTTCTTCTCTTAACCACTCTGCTGGATAGACTACACTGCTGAATTACAAAATGCTAAGTGTATCTTTATCTGACCTACTTGTTAATTATTCTTGTATCAATCAGGGTAGTCTAAGTTACATCATGGTAAGAAGTAATCTCAAAATCATTGTATCCCATAACAACAAATGTTTATTTTTGTTCTAATTTTTTGTCTGCTATGGGTCAGTTGCTCCTCTGCTCCTTATCATCTTTATTATAGTTTAGACTAATGGGATAGTCTCTTACTGGGATTTGGCTGGTCCTGAGATAGTGGGGAAAGATTATGGTAAGTCATGGTCAGATTTCACTCACCTAAATAAGTTAGAAGGCCAAGCCTGCTGTCAGTAGGAATGACTAATTTCTTTCTTCTTTTATTTTTTTTAGATTTTTAAAATTTTTATTTATTTGACACAGAGAAAGGGATCACAAGTAGGCAGAGAGGCAGGCAGAGAGAGGGGGAAGCAGACTCCCCACTGAGCAGAGAGCCTGAGGTGGGGCTCGATCCCAGGACCCTGAGATCATGACCTGAGCCGAAGGCAGAGGTTTAACCCACTGAGCCACCCAGGTGCTCCAGGAATGCCTAATTTCAATCCAGAACTATAAAATTATATATATCTGAAAAAAGTAGCATTATATGTTGTAATTTTCTTTATTATAGTCTTTTTCCTCCATAACCTAGATATATACTTATTAGTAGTTTAAAGAAGGGAAAAAAATCTCACAGAACATTATTTTCGATCCTAAATGTTTACGAACGCACCACTCAGGGGGAACTGGACATCTATATGCAAAAGAATGATTTTGATCTCTTACCTCACAGCACATACAAAAATTAACTCAAAATAGAACAAAGACCTACATGTAACAGCTAAAAGTATAAAACTCTTAGAGGAGAAAACACAGGGAAAATTTTCCTGACATTGGATTTGGCACTGACTTCATGGATATGACAACAAAAGCACAGGCAACAATAGGAAAATTTGAGAAATTGGACCTCATGAAAATTAAAATCTTTTGTGCATCAAAGGATGCTATCAACAGAGTGAAAAGGCAGCCTACAGAATAGGAGAAAATGTTTGCAAATCATATATCTGATAGAGGACTTGAGTCCAGGATACATAAAGAACACTTACAACTCAACAATAAAAGACAAGCAATTCAATTTAAAAGTGGGGAAATAATCTGAATAGACATTTCTTCAGGGAAAATATACAATGATGAATAACCACATGAAAAGGTGCTTCACATCATTTATGATTACAGAAATACAAATCAAAATCTCCATGAGATACCATTGCACACCCAGTAGGATTGCTGGCAACAAAAGTTGGGAAAATAACCAGTGTTAGTGAGAATCCCATATACATCACTTTTGGGAAGGTGTCGTAGTACAGCCACTTTGGAAGAACTTAAGGATCCTCAAACGATTAAACATAGAGTTATCTTATGAGCCAACAGTTTCACTCCTAGGTGTATACCCAAGAGAAGTAAAAACATGCATCCACACAAAAAGTTGTTCATGAATGTTTATAGTAGCATTATTCATAATAGCCAAAAAATGGCAACAACCTACATGCCTATTAGCTGATGAATGAATAAATAAATAATGGAATTTTTTTCAGCCATACGAAAGAATAACTGATACAATGCTACAACAGGGATGAACCTTACAAGCATGTTAAGTATAAGAAGCCAGTCACAAAAGACCAATATTATAGGATTCTATTCATATGAAAGTCCAGAATAGAAAACTATAGAGAGACAGACAATAGACTAGTGGTTGCTTGGGGCTGGGGGGAATGCAGGGATAGGTCGGTGATAGCTAAAGGGTGCAGGCTTTCTTTTTCAGGTGATGGTTGCAAATATATGTGAATATACTCAAAACTGTTGAATTGTGCACTTTAAATGGGTGAATTTTGTGGTATGTGAATTATGTCTCAATAAAGTTGCTAAAAAATAGTATGTGAGATGGTGAAAAAGTTCTTTGAAGAAAAGTGAACTAGGAGTGTACAAGACCATCTGTTGAGGGAGTCCTGAAATTTCAAGTAAGTTTGTCAGGGAAAGCTTGAGAGATTGTAGTGAGGCATTTGGCTACCTTTTGCAGAACATTCCAGGCATAGCAAACAAAAAATGGAGAGGTCCCAGGGAAGGTACAAGCAAAGATGCTGGAATGGAGTGAGTGAAGGGGAGTGTAAGAGAAAATGAAATCAGGAGGTAATCAGGATTTAGATCCTGTAAAGCCTTGTAAGCTTTTTATAGACTTTGCCTTTTCCAAGAGTGAGTTGGAAACTATTGCAGGATGTTGAAAAGAGTGACAGAATCTGTTTAATGTATTAAGATTATTCTGAATGCTACATAAGACAGTTGATTAGAGAACAGTAAGAGAGAAGGAAGGAGACCACTTAGAAGGTTATATCAGTTAGCTTCTGCCATAGAAGAGCCAAGCATAAACTCCAGTGCCATACAACAATGAACTTTTATTTTTAATGCATTAAGATTTCTTTTTATCTAGGCTAGGCTCAGCTGGAGGCTCTGCTAATCTAAGATGGGCTTGTGTACAAGTCTAGGATTGTATGGCAGTTGGTTGACCTAGGTTGGGCTCACACTGATGTCTCAAGTGGGATATCTCTCCTCTTCCTGGCACCAGCAGGTTTGCCTGAGCCCTTCTTGCTATGACAGTGGCAGAACACAAGAAAACACAGATGGAAACACCAAAGGCCTCCTAAGGCCTGGGCTCAGAACTAGCACACTGAAGTTTTAGTTTCATTCTATTGGTCAAAGTCAGTTACATGGAAGAATCCAGAATCAATGTATGGAGAAGCACTGTACTTGAGGAAATGGGGGAAAGAAAGGATTGACCAAGACAGACTTAATGTTTCCCTTTGTTGTCTGAATTTTCAGCAGGCTTCTTCTTGAGTCTAGACCCTTGATATCCCTTTTCATAGATTATTTACTTTAGAACACTTATAATGGCAAATTCTTTTCCTGCATCTTTTTCAGGCTCAGGAATAGCTCAATGTGCTCACCCTGTTGATCAACCTAAGGTACACCTAAAAAATTGACCCATGGATTTAGCTCTTTGTAGGTTATTGATGACTTGGATTGACAATGCAATGACCTCACAAGAGAAATTCTTGTGAAACACTTTTTCTGTCAGTCTGGAACTCAGGGAACATTGTCTAAATCTTTTATATCCTCAACTTCTGAATGTTTTGCTGATCCTCATGCTTTATTTGAAACATACATCCCCTAAGGGCCTCCACAGCACCTCTGATGTCATGCCTTTTTTTTTCACTGAATGGGGGTTAGATGTCTTTCTTATTTGTTATTACTTGCTCATAACCATTATGCATTCCCCCACTTCCCTGCTTTAAGTTTGGTCTAGCTTTGAAACTGTTGCTCTACCCACTTATTTATTTATTTATTTATAAATATTATTTATTTTTGGCTCATTGCAGTTATCTGTAAACCTTTGGACCATTTTAATTAAGTTTTTTGAAGATTTTGTATCTAGATCACCATCATTTTCTATACTTCTACTGTTAGCTAATGCTGGTTGTTTTCACCTACCACTTCTACTGTTAGCTAATGCTGGTTGTTTTCACCTACCACTCTCTTTCTCCTTCGTTCTGTTACAAACATACTAGCCTCCTGATATTTCTTGAACACACTAAGTGCAGTCTTGTTCCAGGACCTTGTATGCTCTTTCCACCAGATGGAATTATCCAAGATATTTGCGTGAAGCAGTCCCTCACTTCCCAAAAATTATTTCTTCAAAGTCTCCTTAAGAAACCTTCCTCTAAACACTAAATGAAAAATAACAAACTTCCATCTTCACTCTGATAGTCCTTATCTACCTATCATTCTTCATTTTTCTTAATGGTACTTATTATCACATAATATATGTCAATTAATTAATTATTGTTACATCCCACTAGAATGTATGCTTCATAAGGGCAGATACTTTGTTTTATTTTCTGCTGTACCCTCAGTACCTAAAAACAGTGCTTGGCACTAAGTTTTTTAGAGATTAGGTAATTTTTCCAAGGCTTCTAAAACAAAGATTCTACTAACAGGTGTCTAAATAAAAATGTATGTTTTTGACTAGTACATTCTACGTCCTTTTGGCAGTATCATGGTAATGCAAGATAGTTCTAGGTAAATGATGCAGTATTAATCAGAGACCAGCATGCAAGAGTAAGAAGAAGGATATTGAACATCATATCATCTGTTTGTAGCTTCAGGGCTTTGGAACAAAGAAGCAGAGCTTCAGGCAAAACAGTAGCTAACAGGATAAGGGTCAGAGTGAATTATTCTACAGTAAGTGAATTATACATTAGGAGAAACAACTGGTGGCATGCTTGGTTTACTGAAAACCACAAGATAAATCATGTCACATTATCATAAAGTATCAATTTTATTGATTATATGTAATTAAACCTGGTGCATATGAAAGCAAATATAGACACACTTACTAAACTTTGTAATAGACATTAAATAAGATCTAAGTAAATTAAGATATATCAAGTTCAAGGATAGAAAGACTTAATATCATAAGGATATAGACTCCACCCCAAAATTGCTAGAACTCATACAGGAATTCAGCAACATGGCAGGATACAAAATCAAGGCACAGAAATCAGTTGCATTTCTATACACTAATGATGAGACAGAAGAAAGAGAAATTAAGGAATCAATCCCATTTACAACTGTACCCAAACCGATAAAATACCTAGAAATAAACCAAACCAAAGAGGTAATGAATCATTATTCTAAAAACCACAGAACACTTTTGAAAGAAATTGAGGCAGGCACAAAGAAACGGAAAAACATTCCATGCTCATGGATTGGAAGAATAAACATTGTTAAAATGTCTGTGCTATCCAGAGCAATCTACACATTCAAAGCAATCCCTATCAAAATACCATTGACATTTTTTACAGAGCTGGAACAAACAATCCTAAAATTTGTATGGAATCAGAAAGACCCCAAAACCAAAGCTGAGGGCTTCACAATGCCTGACTTCAAGCTATATTACAGAGCTGTGATCATCAAGACAACATGGTACTGGCACAGAAACAGACATGTTCATCGTGGACCAGAATAGAGAACTCAGAATTGGACCCTCAACTCTATGGTCAACTAATCTTCGACAAAGCAAGAAAAAACATCCAATGGAAAAAAGACAGTCTCTTCAATATATGGTGCTGGGAAAATTGGACAGCCACTTGTGGAAGAATGAACCTGGACCATTTTCTTACACCGTACACAAAGATAAACCAAAATGGATGAAAGACCTCAATATGAGACAGAAACCATCAAAATCCTAGAGGAGAACACAGGCAGCAACCTCTTTGACCTCAGCCGCAACAACTTCTTCCTACACAAATCTCTGAAGGCAAGGAAAACAAAGCAAAAATGAACTATTGGGACTTCATCAAGATAAAAATCTTTTGAAAGGCAAAACTAGTAGTCAACAAAACTAAAAGGCAACCTACAGAGTGGGAGAAGTTATTTGCAAATGACATAACAGATAAAGGATTGGTATCCAAGATCTATTAAGAACTTCTCAGACTTAACATCCAAAAACCAAATAATCCAGCCAAGAAATGGGCAGAAGACATGAACAGACACTTCTCCAAAGAAGACATACAAATGGCCAACAGACACATGAAAAGATGATCAATATTATTTATCATCAGGGAAATAGAAATCAGAACCACAGTGGGATACCACCTTACACCAGTCAGAATGGCTAAAATTATCAAAATGGGAAACAACAAGTGTTGGCAAAGATGTGGGGAAAAGGGCACCCTCTTATACTGTTTTTGGGAATGCAAGCTGGTACAGCCACTCTGGAAAATGGTTTGGAGGTTCCTCAAAAAATGAAAAATATAGCTACCACATGGTCCAGCAAATTGCACTACTAGGTATTTATGCCAAAGATACAAATGTAGTGATCCAAAGGGACACCTGTACCCCAGTGTTCATAGCAGCAATGTCCACAATAGCCAAGTTGTGGAAGAAGCCCAGACATGCATTGATAGATCATTGGATAAAGAAGATCATATATATATATATATATGATCTCAGTCATTGGAAAAGATGAATACTAACCATTTACATTGACTTGGATGGAACTGGAGGGTATTATGTTGAGCCAAAGAAGTGAATCAGGGAAAGACAATTATCATACAGTTTCACTCATATCTGGAATATAAGAAACAGCATAGAGGATCACAGGGTAAGGTAGGGAAAATTGAATGGGAAGTCATCACAGAGGGAGAAAAACCTTGAGAGACTCAACTCTAGGAGACAAACTGAGAGTTGCTGGAGAGGAGGTGGGTAGTGGGATGGTGTCATTGGGTGATGGGCATTAAGGAGGGCACATGATGTGATCAGCTGTGGCTGTTATACACAATTGATAAATTATTTAACACTACATATGAAATTAAGTATGTACTATATGTTGTATTATATATTGAATTTAAATTAAAAAAAACCCTAGAAACCTATATTCTTCAAAAGACAGCTCAGATGTGGTGAAATGGGAAGTTATAGTCTGGGAGAAAAGATTTTCAAATAATGTAACAAATGAAGTATAATATAAAAAACTTCTAAAAATCATTTTTAAAAGTACAAACAAATCAGTGGAAAAATAGGCAAATTTATTACAGATACACATTTTACAGAAGAGGAAATATATAGCCAATAAACCTGTAAAGAAACATCCAACCATAGTAGTTGGAGCAGAGACTGCTAGGTGATCACCAAACATTTCTTCTTTTTGTACACATAGTTAAAATAAAATTTCCACTCTCCCCTGAAGGTAGGAGTGGCCATATGAGTGGGTTCTAGCCAATGGTAGGTGAGTAGAAGTGATGTACACAACTTCCACATCTGGTACCAAAGACTTCTTCATGCATAATCTCCTCTCTCTCTTTCACTTATGTCCTTGAGGCCATATGTTGAAGATAGAAAAAATTCATCAACATAGGTCCTTGAATGATTCTGTCGAGCAGAGTCTGTGCTACCAGCAGGCATAATATGTGACTATACATTAATGAAAAATAAACTTTTATTATGATCAACTACTGAACATTTGTAGTTTTCTATAGCACCTAACACTACTTTAAATAATACATTAATAATTAGGGAAAATAGATGAAGGCCATATGTCAATAAATAATAATCTCATATATTTCTATTATATATTTTTGATGGGAATGAAAATTGATGTAATCTCTTTGGAAACTATTTTGCATTATCTTAGAAAATTCAAAATTTGCATACCCTATTACCCAACATTTCTCTATTCAGGATATACTCAAGAGAAACTCTTATATATGAACACCAGAAGAATGTTCTTGAGAGCACGGTTCGTGTTAGCAAAAACCTGTCAACAATCCAACTGTACACCAACTAGAACAGCCATGGTTTATATTGTCACACAGCAGAATATTATACAGCATTAATGAACGTCAACAATATAAATGAATCATTTAACATGAAATGAAAAAAACAAGTTCTAAAAGATTCCTTACATCATAATGCCTTTTTATAAGGTTAAAAAGAGTACATAAAAATTAGACAGAAATGAATTTTTAAAAACTGAATGATGAACACAGGAATCAGAATGGTGGTTGCCTGTGTGGTGGGGAGACAGAAGGGTGGAATAGGAGAAGACCATACAGGTAGATATAAACTGTTATAAAGATTCTAGCTTTCAGGGATGCCTGGATGGCTCAGAAGGTTAAGCGTCTGACTCCTGGTTTTGGTTCAGGTCATGATCTCAGGGTTGTGAGATTGAGCTCTGTGTAGGGCTCCCCCCAGGTGTGGAGTCTACTTAAGATTCTTTCTCTCCCTCTGCCCCTTCCTCAACCCTGCTCACATGTGTTGTTTCAAAAAAAAAAAAAAGAAAGAAAGAACAAGATTCTAGTTTTCATGTTGCACAGTTTCATGGGTATTATTACCTGTATGTAATATGTATGGTTATCTATGGGTGTTTTATATATATATATATATATGTGTATATATATATATATATATATGTGTAGATATATATTTACTACCATAGACTCATATATATATATGCATATGTGTGTGTATATATATGACAAAACAAATGCATAAAAAAGACCCGTTGGCATGTGTCAATTATGGGAATGTCCTACAAATGAAGGGTTTTGATTAGTCTAGTCTTTGTATATGAAGTTGAGCAAGATTGTGGCTTGAGAGATACTCAAATACCTCTGCTACAAGACTCACTGGCCACTAGTGAGGATACCTAAGAGAATCATGAGGACCCCCTGCAGGAGTTATAGTCTCTATGAGAGTCTACAGTAGGTAAGAGTGGAGGGTAAGACTTTTACTGCATTATTGCTCAACCTGTGCTAAGGGGAGACTCAGGAAGTGAAGCAGGACTATTCAGAAGGCAGGTTACCAAAGGATATGGCTTCTGAGGGTGGGAGTTGGCAATATCAGGGAAAATAGGCAAAGGTTACCTCTACCTCATGTTTTTAGTCATGAATCGGTCCTGATCTGTCAACATCTGAGGATGGGGGTCAATGACTTTGGTCATGGGAATACAGCTCACACAGACAGGATGGGTAATGTGAATGTAAGCCAGAGCCATGGAAAGTATGGTCTTGACAGTCACAGAATTTTTGATGCACCTTTTCCTGACTTGGACACAGTTTTATTCAGATATTATAAATGCGTGAAGAGAAATTCTGAGAAATTAAGTGGCTCTCCTACATTCAGCTTTTAGGACGTTGAAGAGTACTTCTTGGATAAAAATCTCAGCTTCAAATCTTCCACAAATTGCTTCCCCTATGTTTATTGCCATTGAAGTACATAGTGGGCATTTTATTTAATATACACATGAATTTTATGAGAGGAGTATTACTGCCTCATTTTATAAAGAAAAAAAGGGAAAGAAAGAGTAAGAAATCTATACAGATTTACATCGCATATTGGAAGCAAAGTCAAAAACTCTAATCAAGGGGCACCTGGGTGGCTCAGTGGATTAAAGCCTCTGCCTTCCTTCGGCTCAGGTCATGATCGCAGGGTCCTGGGATCGAGCCCCACATCAGGCTCTCTGCTCAGTGGCGAGCCTGCTTCTCCCCTCTCACTCTGCCTGCCTCTCTGCCTACTTGGGATCTCTCTCTGTCAAATAAATAAATAAAATCTTTAAAAAAAAACAACCTCTAATCAAGGGGTTTACTAAATTTCTATTGCTTTAGAAAAGCCCTCATACATACCACTGCTGTCCAATAAGGTCATATTTATCTACCCTCTTAAGGATCCAGCAACCCTTGTAGCCCCCAATAATGAATTTAAAACCAAAGGGTCCATATTCCCTATACGCTCCCGACTCCCACCCCAGCCTGCTGGGCCTCTTTTAAAACTTTCACAGAAGTGTGCCTTCATCTTGGAGGAAATTTGGGCTACTAGGGGAATTACTAGATATCTACATTTCCTGACTATTGAAGTCTGAATTGTATTCTGTCATAAAACAGGAAGTGTGGCAACACACTTCTCCCTTCTCAAAACAGAAGGTTTGTGGTTTTCTTTCTGTTGTCTGGATTCTGGGGCTTCCTTTGTTGTAGAATTCCGTTTTCTTTACTACCATAGACTCAGCCTCTCCCCCTAATACTCACCTCAACTGCAACATTTATTCTTTGCTAACACCACATCCAGTCTACCCCAAACACTAATTATTTCTGGTAACCTCCTTCAAGCAACTTCTTCTTCTTCTTCTTCTTCTTTTTTTTAAATTTTATTTATTTATTTTTATTTCTTTTCAGCGTAACGGTATTCATTGTTTTTGCACCACACCGAGTGCTCCATGCAATACATGCCCTCCTTAATACCTGCCACCTGGCTCCCCCAACCTCCCACCCCCTGCCCCTTCAGAACCCTCAGGTTGTTTTTCAGAGTCCATAGTCTCTCATGGTTCATCTCCCCTTCCAATTTCCCTCAACTCCCTTCTCCTCTCATCTCCCCGTGTCCTCCATGTTATTTGTTATGCTCCACAAATAAGTGAAACCATATGATAATTGACTCTCTCTGCTTGACTTATTTCACTTAGCGTAATCTCTTCCAGTCCCGTCCATGTTGCCACAAAAGTTGGGTATTCATCCTTTCTGATGGAGGCATAATACTCCATAGTGTATATGGACCACATCTTCCTTATCCATTCGTCCATTGAAGGGCATCTTGGTTCTTTCCACAGTTTGGCGACCGTGGCCATTGCTGCTATAAACACTGGCGTACAGATGGCCCTTCTTTTCACTCCATTTGTATCTTTGGGGTAAATACCCAGTAGTGCAATTGCAGGGTCATAGGGAAGCTCTATTTTTAATTACTTCAAGGAACTTCTAACACTTAAATGTATTTTCTCATTTTTTAAAAAATTATAATTGGACAAAAATTATGAGGCCCAGGAATATGAGAACAGAACTTAGTTTTGTAATAAACAATAAAACAATAATTTTCTTTGACACACATCTGATGATATACACAGTAATTGTGGTATGTTGTTATGAGAAACAAATGATGAACAATTTACTTAGGTGACTATAATTTCCATTAGTTTAATACAGTTTTCCCTTATGGCTTAATTCTTATTACTCCAAACACACAGGTGTCTGTTTTTTCCTTTCCATTTACTGAGAAGAGTATGTGGCTGATGTTTTGTTGCAAGTGCAGAGAATAGTCAGGATGCCTGAAGACTTTCTTGTCTTTATCTTGCCTTTATTCCAGTATGGCTAAATTAACTGCATTTCCTCCTGCATATGATTTCCATTTGTCCCTGGTGTTCCCTCTCTACTATATGCCTACTTCTTGCCTATACACTATGTTTCCTTGAATAGTCCCCCTGTTTTTTACTCCTTGCTCAACTAGTTCTAGGTTGGTGTGATGCCAATTAGTTTAAGGGTGTGACATCTTTGGGTCATGAGGCTGTACCAGGTAGCAGGGTTTCTCTAAACGGCAGACACCGGAGACGCTATGACCACCGGAGACCAGGAGACTATTATAATTCTTAGAATAAACTCAAAAAGCATGGTCAGGTAATAAAGATATACTAAAATGGAGATTCAGGTCAAGACCAGGAGAATTTAAGCCCGAGTGTCTCTTCAGGGCTTTGCTGAAAAACACTGATTAGTTTGGTTGGTCATCTTGGCTCTCTGGTTATTTTCAAAAAAATTCCCTGGGAAATTCCTGCCCTGGCCAGACCACTGTCCATTCCTGTGAACAATGCTTTCTTTGCTCCAAGGTTGGTTCCATGAACCCTTCCCTAGGCCTGGCCTCAATTCAGACTGAGGAGGGCCTCTGCTATCCCACCTGGGGTTCAGGGGGAACACGGGACTCTTGACCCATGAGAATGAGGGTCTCTTGGGAACAGAGGTCAGGAATCTGAGTTTCTTTCTCTTCCACCCTTGCTACCCTCTAAATAATGTCTTCACCTGCTCAGTCTGCAGTTTCTCCTTGGTCATAGGGACATGTGTTCTGAGGATAAAACAGAGCCTGGCAACAGTCAGAACAGCCTGTTGATCAGTCAGAAATGCTCAGTTCTGTGGAAATAGACTTTGTCACTATATCAGCGAAGTTGTTTCCATAAAATGACCCTGTCTTCTCGAGATGGCTTTCACCCAGTCCCCCAAACCAGAAGATCATTTCCCTACATAGGCAGAGACCTCTCATAGTAGATAGATGGAGAAAGGGATCACTGACTAGATGGCTGGTGCAGATCTAAAAAGAGTCAATGGTGTGACACCACAGGAAGTGGAGTCTTGGGGATGTTGCAGGCTCAGAATGGGGAGTTTAGCTCTGTTGTGCCTTTGTAAGTATATTTATGGAGGGGCTGTGGAGCCCAAGCCCTAAGGATTTGTTAGGACCTCTGTCAGTGATCTGTGGAAAACTGATACACTAATTTGATATTCTACATTTCCTGAATCAATCCCAATTATATTCTTTTTGCTTTTTCCAAAAGTGTATTTGTCATTACTATCAGAGGCCACAGAGAACTGCAATCATTTGGCTGCCTTCTCACAGATCCAGCGGAAGGTGATGTCACACGGTGCAGCATCGTATGTCTTTGTTAGGCCTATAGTCACACAGTTGAAATTCTCATGCTGATTGCTAATGCTGAATGGGAGAGAAAGTGTGGCAAAGGTACATCGTTTCAGCCATGCCTTTTACTGATTCCAGTCTCCCCCAACCCCATCCCAGCTCCACACGCGCCCTTTCCTGTGAGCTCTCCTGTGAGCTCTCCTGGGAGCATTTGTGGACTCACGGTCTTGGATTAACTCACTCTTGTGGTTGGTTAGAAACATCTCATCTGTCTTCTCCTCTCAGAAATAGTGTTGTACATAAACAATGAATCTTGGAACACTACATCGAAACTAATGATGTATTGTATGGTGACTAACATAACATAATAAAAAAAAATAATGTTTTAATACTGCATAGGCTAAGTTCACAGCAGGAGGACTGAGAGGCAGAGAAAAGACGTTGCTCCTCCTTTCGTAGGCCCCGATTGGCTTTAGGAGAAAGTGTGTTGGCCTCTTCTCCCACCTCTTTTTCTGTCATTGAATCTTATTGGAAAGAGTTTGAGTTCATGAAAAGGTCATGAGTTTTGGAGTCAAGTGGATGTGTGATTAGATTGTGGCTCTCCTGCTTCCCAGCTTGGTGATATTCAGTCCATTTTTAAGCCCCCCAGCCTCAATTCGACTACTAAATGAGGATGAGTAAAATCTTTTGTACAACATCTTTGTGAGCACTGTACGAAATGACGTGAGTAAGTGCTTAGCAAGTGCCTGGCATTTAGTAGACTTTGAATGAATCTTAATTTCCTTCTTCCTGTGAGAAGCCCAGTTTTAGGCTGGGGAACTGACTTGCTTTCTGTCTGACTCAACACCTTCATATGTACACCAGGAATGTCATGTTCACCACCAGTGTTTTACATAAAGAAGCCTCTTCTGGGGAATTTATAAAAACTTAGTGATAAAGTATGGTCTGTGGGTTAAAAGACACTTCGGAGATATATCAAACAAATAGCATGTATATGGATTTGTTCAGATCTTGATTTGATCAAAATAACTCATATGAATACTCTTTTCTCTACTTAAAAATGTTTGACGTCTTTCTTTTTAAGTTTACAAAAAAAACATGTCTCTGGAAATAGATGAGTTGGAAGAAAGGAGAGGAATAAAACAAAAACCAAGTCTCAACCTTTGTGTTATTCCAGGACAAACCCACTGAATCTCAGGTCAGGTTTCTTAAGGTGAACTAAGATCCTTAGAAAAATGTGAAATATTCACATACTTGCCATTAAATATGGAGTTGTCAATCCAATGCCATCTGTTCTTTGCTTGCTGGTTTAAGCCAATAAAATACTTTTCAGCACCAGTTTTGTCCTGGAGAAATTTCTAGAAGTTTAAAAAAGTAGTTCAACAAAAAGTTTTTTTTTTTTTTTCGCTGCTGTCTCCCTTTGATAGCAGGCCCTGATTATATCTGATTCTGGGAACATGGAAGGCTGGTAAAGGACTCTGTGGCTGGCTATAGCTGGCACTCACCATAACCCCTAGAGTAGTTTTCGGTAGGCACAGAGCATCAGGATCACTGGGGAGTCTTGTTAAAACAGTTTACTGGGCTTCTGGTTTAGTAAGTAGGTCTGGTGTAGGGGACTAAGAATTTACATTCCCAACAAATCTCCAGGTGAGGCTGATGCTGCTTTTCAGGGATCACACTTTGGAAATGAAGAGGAAGGGTACTATATGATCTAAAAGAGCGTGTTTTTGAATACTTCTTCTTTTTTTTTTTTTTTTAAATTTGGAATGCCTCTCTGCATAGGCTTATTTCATTGCCAGAAATTTTACATTCCAAATGACGTTGGATCAAGTGAATCTCTTGAGTACATAGCAAGGGAATATAGTTAGGGAGATTTAAAAAGTGTGTTGAAAAAAAAAGTGTGTTGAGAAAAAAATGTTTTTTTTTTTTTGTTTTTTTTTTTTTTTAGTATTTGCTAAATTGATATCAATCCATGATACAATAGTTTCTTTATTAAGCTAATGAATCACAAATCACCCCAGTTAGAAGTTGGGGAGTCCCTGGGCTCTTTCCTGTACTCTTCACATACCTCCTGTAATCAGTGGATATCCAAGTTCACTTGGATATTCCCTCCATCCCCAGGGCTGTTAACTTTATTCCTCCTTTTCCTATATTCTCCTTCCCGGAAATATCTCATTTCATTATTCTTTAAAATTAGTTACCATACTTCCTCATTTAACAAAGATTTCTTGAGTGTCCAGGGAGCCATTGTACAAGGCTGAGGAATATGGAAACAAATTGGTTTCTCCTTAAAGAAATTGTGATCTAAGACAAGGGTTGGCAAAGTACAACCAGCAGTTTAGCCGGCTTTTGTAAATAAGGGGAGAAGAGAAGAGGTGAAGTCTCAGAAAACCATCCTCACTCAGTGTGGGATAACATGACTGCTTGCCAATACTTGAAACACGAAAAGAGAAACCAGGTGAGGCAAAATATAATTTGACTCAGTTTTGGACATGGTGCATTTGTGGTGTTTTTAAAACATCAGCGTGGATTTTGGTATACTGTTTGGTCCAGAGACAACTGGCTGGGGATACAGACTTGAGATCACTAGCAAATCTTTGGCGTGATGAGCTTTTTCTGGGGAATGCCAAGGATGATAATTGAGTTGCACCGGAATTTGAGGGTCAAGTAGAGGAAGAGGGTGTAAACTTCCTCTACTCAACCTCTATTCTTCTCTTCTCTTTTTTTCTCCTGCCCCCACCCCCACCCTATACTACTCCTGGCTTTTTTCCATAAGACATTTTCCCTTTCCACCTGTACACTTGGCCTCAGAGCTAGCATCCTGACCCCTGCTCTTTGTTGGGCACCTGTTACCAAAATTCAGAGAGGGCCCTCTTATGAATTCTCCTCAACCACAGGAGGACTTTATAGAGGAAGTTTGAAAGGTGAAGGGCAGAGAAGCAGGCATATAATATCTCTCACATGCCTAGCACCCAGCAGGTTCTTAGGATTTGAAGAAGAGGCAACTATAAACTAAAATAACTTGTGATCTAAAATTGATACAGAGTGTGGGTTTTAGAGTTAGTGAGATCTCAATCCAATCCTGTCCTATCACTTAGGAGGTGTATGACCTAGGTCAAATTATTTTTCTGTGCCCTAGCCTCCTTATATTTGAGATATGGATAATGATAATACCTCCTTGGAATTGTTAGGAGGATAAAGAGAGATAGTAAAATAAAGATATTTGCATTGTGTTAGCCATCTTTATTGTCATAATTATACACTGCAACCCAATTCTATGACCTGATCCTTTGTTTTTCATATGGCCAATTTTGTTAAGTTGCATCTTCCTTATTTTTGAACCCGACTTGGGTGATACATTAAGAGCTCGCATATATGAGGTATTCTATAGTTTTTAAACAGCTTTTAAACACATTTGGTCATTCCCTGCATTTTAAATATCCTGGACCATCCCCAGGATACCAGTGCACTGCTAAGCCTCATGGGAGAGATCATAGAGTGTGGATTTCTGTAGCTCAAATGATCCGAGGAAAACACCCCATTGCTACTGAGAAGAGTCTCTCACCTCCAGATTCAGAGCAAGGGGCTTGGGGTCTCAGCCAGCCACCCCTCCCTTCCTCTCCTCCACCCAGCCCATGTTGCACCAACCACATTGCCCCACCATCTCCACTTCCCGAGGCAGCTGTAGGGTGAGCCACTTTACTGTACCATCCCAATATTCTCACCAATTTCTCTGGTGTGTCAACAATGGCCAAAGTGGATCCTTCTGTCTTGCAAAAGTCCCTGCTTTTGTTCCAGGAAAGTTCAAAAGGGGACAACGAAAAGCATCTTCTTTGATAAAAATACCACCTTCTGGGGCAGACTAAAGAAATCCAAGAAAAGAGTATAGGATTAGTGGTTTGGAGTGTGAACCCTGGAACTGAGTCAGAACATAGTGGGGCATAAGTTTCTTTATAGCAGTTATAGCATTGCAAATCATCCTCAAACCCTGAAGAAATCTTATGCAGTCTAGTCTGAATTTCCCTGTGGACAAGATGAAGAAGGTGAATTAGAAGCTCTTTATGGCTCCTTTGAGCAAGAAATTTCCACAAGCAAGGCGGCAATGGGAAAAGTGTCTAAGAAATCCTCACGTAAGAAGCTGGGATAGAGGAGAGATTATTGTGATATACTGTACCTGTTCCGGGGCTCTCTGTGGGAGCTAAGGTGACATTACTGTTCCCCATAGTCTGTGGAACTGAAATAAAAAGAAAACCTGAAGGTTTAACTGTGTTATGAGTACAACACAAACCTCAGAGCAGCTGTTTGGTCCCGGCAACTCTTTGTGTCTGGACAGTGGCGATGACAAGGCACTCTTGGCCACCCTTGGCTAGAAGTTTTCATTTTCTTTCTTTGAACTTTCCATCTAACTACGACCTTCCTTAGTCATGCCCCACACCCCATGTTGTACTTCATATCATTTTTGAAGGGGGGAGTCGGAGTGAAATGTTGAGAAATAGAAGAGGAGAAAGGAAGAGGAACGGGTGAATTTAGTACCAGAAAGGAAACCTCTCATTCCTTTCCATATATGCTTCTGATGGTGTTGCCCCCTCCCCGCCCTCCCTCCCAGGGCTGTTTGGAGCGCTTCCCTTCCTGGCTGCGCACAGCATCTGTGCTGTTCTCCCCATCTCTGGTGCCCCTAGCCCCACTCTTCTCCCATGGGCGGCTCTTGGCTCCCTTCTCATCAGCACCTGCAGGATCTAAGAATTGAGGCTTATGGGAAATAGTTTCAGGACCAGGGATACTGGCAGATGTGGAGTCAGGTGAACATTCCAGAGATTTCCTGTAGGTAGAGAAGAGTCCATTTATTTCTTTAAGTATAAATAGGGGAATTGATAGGCCTCTAAGAAGCCTCATTTCTTCCTGGGAACCCTGGCTTGCCAAGCAGACAGTGTAGTGGCTTTGGAGGCCGGTCAAACCTCTCTGCATCTGCCCAGTTACTTGTCCCGTGTGGCTCAAGACCCCTGTAGTTTACCCAGACAACACATCGGCTACTTCCAATGATATGAATGAATGATATCAGTTAGTATTCAGTTTTTATTTCAGTTCCCAGTTCAAAGGCTCTTTGTATTATAAAATAACCTGGTTTTCAGGAGAAACTGTTTGGGGATTATAACTTCACAGAACTCCATAAATAGTTGATGCATGTTGCTTCCATACAGCTCACTGTACTAAGAACAGCAGTTGATACAAATATGAACAAACAATTAACTTTCTCCTCAAGATGTGTGTAGTAATAGATGTTTTAAGAGGAAGTGAGAGGGAGGTCCTTGAAAAAGCTTTAAGCGTGGAAGGGTTTGATTAGGACAGCCATGTCTCATTCATCTCTTTATGCCCCTTAGCTTCTGGCATGGGGCCTTTTGCTTTATCGAGAAGAGCTGGCCAATAGTTCCTATTCTTCTTCTTCTTCTTCTTCTTTTTTAAAATTTTTTTAAATTATTTTATTATTTATTATTTTTTTATTATTTATTTGACAGAGAGATCACAAGCAGGCGGGGGGGGGGGGAACAGGCTCCCCCCCGATGCGGGGCTCCATCCCAGGACCCTGAGATCATGACCCGAGTCGAAGGCAGAGGCTCAACCCACTGAGCCACCCAGGCGCCCCTCTTCTTCTTCTTCTGTTGTTGGTCTAGCAGAGTGATTGGCAAACAAAAAGTACTGATGTAGGTTTTGACTTTTTTTTTGTATAACAATTCCTTCAGGTGTACAACATGTCAGAGTTTATAAAGTCCTTTCCCACAACATTACAGTGATTATATACAAATTCTCCTCATACTCAGGAGGAAAACTGAGGATCACAAATTTTGATCAGCTTTTAGTCTGGGTTTCCCATCTATAAAAGCAGGGGAATGAATTAGAATATCTTTTTGGGGGGCATCTGGGTGGCTCAGTTGGTTAAGTGTCTGCCTCTGGCTCAGGTTAGGATCCCAGGGTCCTAGGACTAAACCCTGTGGTGGGTTCCCTGCTCAGCAGGGAGTCTGCTTCTTCCTCTCTCTCTCTCCCTTGACCCCTCCCCTTTGCTCATACTCCCTTGTTCACTCTCTCTCTCTCAAAATAAATTTTAAAAAAGATCTTTTATTCCTGGGTGTGTTGCATTTATTTTTCCCACTTTATTGAGATACAATTGACATTAATCATTGTGTAAATTTAAGGCATACAAGGTGATGATTTGATTCATGTATATGTTGCAATATTATTTACCACAGTAAGGTTAGTTAACACCTCCAACACCTCACATAATTACCTTTTTTTTTTTTTTGAGAGAGAACATTTAAGATCTACTCTCTTAGCAACTTTCAAGTAGTATGTAATACAGTAGGTTTTTTTTTTTTTTTTTTAAGATTTTATGTATTTGTGAGAGAGAGAGTGAGAGCACAGCCAGTCGGGAGAAGGAGCAGCAGACTCCCTGCTGAGCAGGAAGCTGATGTGGGCTTCCCGAGCCATAGGCAGACACCCAACTGACTGAGCCATCTAGGCACCCCTAACATGGTATTGTTAACTATAGTCACCACGCTGTGCATTAAATCCCCAGAACTTATTCCTCCTATACAATTAGCACATCTTTGTGGACCCTCCCTGGAAAGAATTTCTTAGGAGAGGAGGCCTTGAGAAAGGACTATAAGAAGTCAACACACAAAAACCTGGAGGCTGGGAGGAAATCACTGTCGTGTACATTACCTGTTCCATAGCTCTCTGTGGGAAGGAAGTTGACTTGATTTCCGCCCAAAATCTGTGGGACTACAAAGAAAATCAGCTGTTGGTACAGCCCCACAGGGAGCTGCAGCGTGAATATAACAAACCAACATCATCTGGGGCTGCTGGAGACCTTGATTATTACTGTGAGATCCGAGTTCTCGGACTCAGGTCAATGAGGATGTGTATATGTGTTTTTGTGAATGTGTTTACTTATTCGTATTTTCTTCCTGCTCTCTTACGTGATAGGAACTGCGCCTTCAGTTTGGCTCACAGGGAAGACAACTCTTACCCAATTGTTGTCTTTTACTCACATCTCCTTCCTCATTTACATTCCCTACTGGTTTCTGGGGCTGGAGTAGATTCTCACAGCGGCAGTGAAACCCTTTGATACAAGGCTTCTTCTAAGCATCTGGATGAAAGCTTCTGTGAACATAGAGGGAAATTTCACCCCCAGTAAAATCCCATTATCTCATTATGCAGCTCTTATCTCTGCCTCATCACTGGGTTGAACTGGCGCCGATTTTCAAGTCGGAGGAACAATATCAAGCGCTAATAAGTATTCCACCTCAGACTGTGCAACTAACACTGTAGTGGGAAAAGATTTGTGTGGTCTTCTAACTGTCAGACACTAGTCAGTTCTGTATCTACAAGGCAGACCTGGCTCATTGTGTGTGCTGGGGAGCGAGACGAGCATTGTCAGTTGCCCCTACACTGGTCATTGCCCTTAGGTGAAAAGACTTAGGTGTGCAGCCTTTGTATTCAACTTTGTGTTCTGAGAGGAAAGTCAAAGAAAAAGACAGTATGAGGTTGGAATAGGAGGTTGCTCAGATACTCACAATAAAGCAGAAATAAGGTCATTCCAACAATTTTAAGCACCACTATGAAAAGCACAGAGATGATCATGTGCCAGTTCATGTTGAAGGCAACGAGGAGACCTGTGGGAATTAGAGCACAGGATCACTTTAAACATCTGGGAGCACGGCTTCTTTCCAGCAGGACACATGCTTCTTTCTCAGAGCAACCTTGGGGGGCTTGAAAGGTAGGTGTGCCAATGACAGCTAGGTACAAGAATAAGATACAGCCCATGTCCAGAAAATGCATAGAATCTTGTAGTGATTGGGAGCCTTGGAAGTTGGCATGGCGCCTCTCCTTCACCCACACCTTAGCTCTAGACTTTAGCCCTGTTTATCAGTTGCCTCCTAAACTCCATCTAATGAAATAAATCTCCTAGACTTTGAGAAATCTTAGCTCTGGAACCTTCTCTGTGGTCTTGGGCATACTGATTTCAACTGTCAGAAGTCTCACTCTCAAAAGACTATGCCAGAACTCTGACAGACAAGACAGTGTCCCCGAAGCTCTTGGCATTGGGGAAGGACCAACAATCTGTGCAGAGAGGGCAGACAGACAGACTCACCTGCTCTCTCTTGGGAAGGCTGGCCTGGTTTGCAGGTGGGGATCTTCCTTGTGGCCTTATGCTTGGTGTGGTGGGCAGAGGCACCTTCAGAGAATATGTTTCTTCTGCTCAAGCACCCTCCTTTCTTCTTTACATGGTCTTTCTATCTTCACAGCATCCCTGAGCAAACACTTCATGTTCTTGGCAATGGGAGTGGGTGGGGCAAGGAAGGGAAGGGAGTTTATAGATTTTGCAAGAGGAAGCTTCCTGCCAGAGGGTTACTAATACAGTGGGACCTTTTTTTTTTTTTTTAAAGATTTATTTATTTATTTTAGAGAGTGAGAGAGAGAGAGAAAGCCAGAGAGAGAGAGAGAGAGAAAGTGTGTGTGTGTGTGTGTGTGTGTGTGTGTGTAAGCAGAGGAAGAGAGAGAATCTTCAAGGAGACTCTCTGCTAAGCATGGAGCCCACTGCAGGGCTCCATTCCAGGACCCTGAGATCATGACCTGAACCAAAATCAAGGATTCAATGCTTACCCACTAATCTACCCAGGTACCCCTGCAGGGGAACCTTTTTAGGAGAATTTGGAAAACCACCTTGCTACAGACTGACCCTTTCTATGTGTCTAAGTCTCCATGAAATACAGTGGGAAGGAAAGGTAGTAAAATGTTAACAAATAGAGAATTTGGGTGAAGGGTATCTGGAAATTATTTGTACTTCCCTTGCAACATTTCTGCATATCTGAAATTATGTCAAAATAGAAATTTTAACCAAAGAAATCCACCTGAAGTCACTAGTGTTAGTGAGCAGGTCCTCCTGTGCCCCATCTGCTCCATTCACTGTCATACAGCTCTGCACAGTACCCTTTGTCATGGACTACTCCTCCCTGGCTCCAACAGCTTACCTTCCAGATCATGTGCCATGTGAGACTAGTGACCATTCAGTATTTCTTGAGCATGGCCTCCACTCAATACAGAAAGTGTAGTGAGGGTGAATAATACTAAAGTCTTATTATCAAGGAATTTGTACTACATATTTAATTTGAAGTTTTCCTTTTATTATATTTCCCCTAATATAAAAGCTACGTGTGCTCATTACAAAAAATGGCTAGAAAATATTTGCAGGGAAAATTGGAAAAACAAAAAAAGTCCATATAAGTTCACATATTTAGCTATAGTCACTGTTAACATCTCTGGGTGTATATCCTTTTTAGATGAGTAGGTAGTAAAAGGTTAGATGATAGATAGATAGGTGATAGCTAGCTAGATGCTAGCTACTGGTTCATTTAGAAAAATGGGATCATATTGTATATATTGTTTTGTAGTATATACACTATAGATTAAGCTAGCACTATATAAATATCCTTCCGTGTTAGAATATAGATTTTGCATTTACAAATAATCAAGATGGAAAATTTTATGTATATTCTACCACAATAAAAAAATCGAAAAAAAAAAAGAGAAAAAAACTGAGATTTAACTTTGGTAATCTTCACATGATATTAAGATGAAAATACAGTCTTTAGCAAGTGTATTTTGCAATATTAACAATTATCTTACTAAGACAATGGAATCTGTTCTAAATTGTAATTAGCAAAGGGTTTAGGGAGATAGAAAACCATGCCCATACCTGTTCTTGGAAGAAATTTGAAGGGGATACAATATATAGCTAAACAAGTCTCCTGGGTGTACTATGGATTTGTTTTGGGAGAAAACAACATGTGTGTGTGTGTGTGTGTGAGAGAGAGAGAGAGAGAGAGAGAGAGAGAGACTGACAGAATTGAAATGGATGGTCATTAAGAACTCTTCCAAGGAAGAGCAATAATAGGGGCCATGGATTTTCCCTTCCCTCAGCTTCCAGGATCAACTATTAAAGCTGGAAAACTATGCACCAAATAGATGGGCTGGCTGTTTTCAGAATCTATACCCTATGGTGACAATGGCAGCAAAAAATACCAATGACAGTAGGAACTGTGTGACTGCTGTCTTTGGATTGATAAGCAACCATGGGTATCATTGCGGGGGAGGTATCTGGGAAGGAGATCTAGAAGAAAGGGCTCCTATGATTCATTGCTTGGTGTTTTGCAGTCAAATGCTCTACCCCTGAGCTATACCCCATTGCTTGGTGTTTTGGAGTGGTATCAGTCTACCAAAATGAATATACTTTATACTTCACACAGAGAAAAATACTATCTCTTGAGCATTATTATTAGGCACATGTACCTTTAAATGTATATATATATATATATATATATATATATATATATATATATATATATATATAGTGTATATAGGAAGTACTATATAGTATATAGGAAGTACTTCCTCCACTATATATTGCAGGAATTCTTTCAAGTAGCCTAATGAGAAAACTTGGCAATTGAAAGAAATCTGATGTTTCCTCTTATCTTTACAGTCACAATTCTTGAAAGGATTGTCAGTTTTGCTGCCTCCTCTCCCCGCCCCCACTTCCTCCTCAGCCCTCTCTGATGGGAATCCCACCATGACTACACCATGAGATAATGACTCCAACTCAGTAATTAAATGCATACAGTTTAGTCTTCATAGTTACTGACCTTGAACAAGGGCCCACATCATTTTATGTTGTATACTTTTTCTTGGCCTCCATAAGTCTACGTTCTGCTGGTTTCTCATCTTTCTTTCTAGCCTCTCCTTTTGCTTTCTTCTCCTCTGCCTATTCCTCAGATTGTATACTTACCCCTCTTCTCTTCTGAGTCTCATGGTTTCAAGACCATGCTCAAGAAGATGATTCTTAAATCTTTACTCTGGGTTTCAGATCTGTATATTTTCTGACTGTTTCACTTTTCACTGAGATGCTCTACAAACAACCTGGAGTCAACATGTTCCTAAATGTATTAATTACTACCCTCTGCTGAAACATGTTCATCCTCTTATGCTCTCTCTTTCAGAATGTGAAGACCACCTCTTCAGTTGTCCAAATCATAAAATGTGGGTCTTTTCCTTCCCTTTTTTCCCCTCCCCTCTTCCCTCCCCTCCCCTCCCCTGCCCTAGTCTCCTCTATTCCTCTCCTCTCCTCTCCTTTCCTCTTGTCTTCTCTTCCAGTCAGACGCCATGCCATGATGGTTCTGTCTCCTCAAGTCTGTCCAATCTGGGTTCTTTTCCCCTTTCTCACATTTGCCTCTTGCTCTCTCACTGACTCTCTCTTCCATCTTCTCAACAGTTTCCAAAGAAACTCTTCTTGCTATAATCTTGCTTCACTCTGTAGTCAGAATGATCTTTCTAAAATGCAGACTTGATTGTATCATTCCTGTGATGAAATATTTGAGTAACTTTCCATTGCTATTACAATAAGGTTTGGGTTCCTCAGTGTGGTCTATGAGTCTTTACATGTTCATTCCTTCAGCAAATGTTGCTGAGTGCTTGCCATGTGCCGGATACTCTTCTAGGCACTTGGGATATGTGTTCTGGTTTTTCTGTACATCTCAGGATACCACATCTACCTGTGTTCTGCCAGGAACATTAAACTTTTAGCTCTTTACACAGTCTTTTTGATCCAAGTCCTGACATATGCTTATTGAGCACATGATATGTACAAAGCAGTAATCTACCTCCTCTCTCGCAGGCATGTATCTATATATCCCTATATACTCTCTTTAACTATATAATTTTGACTCATTCTTTGAGTCTCAGGTTAAATGTCACTTCTTTCAGGAAAACGTTCCTGATTCTCATTCTTTACTCCAGTTGGGATTAGCACCCTTTATCTGTGGATTCATGATATCATGTGCTTTTTCTCTGAGGGCTAAGGGAAATGTGTGATAATGTACTTGTTTTCTTCCCCTGCTAGATGCTGTGTCATCATGAAGGCCCATCTACCATGTTTGCAACACTGCACAATGGCATTAGGCTTCTAGGCTTGTTGGATTTTTATAATTTACTCATGAGAGTGTGGTAAGGCCTTCAAAATACTTCCAATTAATTAAAAATTTGTGTATTATGCTTTGTGTGAATTAAGTAGTTTTCAATAAGGATAATTTAAGAGCTAGACCATCTCTAAAGGTGTTGATTCCTGATTAGGAATATCTTCATATCTTTCTTAAATAACCACCCTGAAGTATGGACTGTGACTACAGTACTTCAGATGATACCTAACCACCTCCTAGTTTATATAGAATTAATTTATGTTCATATATATGATACTAATACTGTGTCATGTTAAAGTAAACTGCCACTCAGGCAAGGTGACAACCCAGAATTCATAGAATGTGCAGAATAAACCTGCTTTGGAATCAACTAGGAGAACCCTCCATTAGAACTGTATGATGAATATCCTAACCTGAAAAGTCAGGAGATGAGGTGAGGCATGGCTGTGGAGCCTGGAGAGGGGAAGATTTAGAGTGTCAGTTTCTGGATTTAGGGTGTCAGGTTCTGGAGCCTACCAGAAGCAGCATGGAAACACACAGTTGGCTTCCACTTCATGCAGTGACTCACTGAATAAATGAGACGTCATGCTGCGGGGGACAGTCATCCACTTGGGTTATGAGGACATTACTGTATTTGTAGCAGCTGCTGCAACATCAGGGCAAAAAACCCCCACTATGGTCAGTAGTCAGACTTCCTGCTCAGGTTGTCTCTGGTTGGGCAAAACAGAACCAGAGGATGGAAAAACTCTCCCCATGTTCTTTCACCATATCCTAGAAGATTTGACACTTTTAAAATCTAAATGGTCCCTTGTGACCTTGAACGTGGGGGAAACTCCCTAATCTCCCACTTCCAGGTTTAACACAGAGGAAAAGAGATCAGTGGATATGTGAGAATGCAATCACTCAAAATAAGGTGAACATTGTGAAGAAAGCAGGCCATGTTTGTGACGTAAAGTCACTATCAGACACAGGAGGTGCTAGAAAAAAATCTCTTTTATTTTCACTGAGATTTTAGAGAACACTGACTGACCCTATAGGAAGAATGTGTCCTCATATCATGAAATGGACAAACAAATGCTTTGAGATGTAGCTGCTGATGTTTGAGACAGTTAGTGACATGAAGGGTTCTGAATAGCAGATAAGATGCCGCAGAAAAAGAACGAGAATATTTGAAGATATCACTAAAATGTCAATTCATAATTCACAGAAAAAGGACAAAAGAAAGAGGTAGAAGGGAATATGATGCTAGATCCAGCAGAACTTTTACATACACTGCACTTTGCAGAGGAGAGAACACAAAACTGAATAAATATAAGAGCTGCAATAGTCAAATAAATTATAAGTAAAAGTGTATGTGAAAAAAAGCTGAAGTTTAGGCAAAATCAATGAAAAAGGTCCAAACCTACATAAACTGGTGATTTGTTTAAAAAAGAATAAAAAGTATCGCATGGAGCGTTGGGTGTGGTGCATACACAATGAACTCTGGAACACTGAAAAGAAATTTAAAAAAATAAATAAAAATTTAAAAAAGAATAAAAAGAAAACATATTCTAGAGGGCTCTGGGTAGAAAAATCTATGATGGAAGTAAATACTAGGTTTGTTTCAGATTTTTGTTTAGAAATTCTAAGTACCAGAAGACAAGTCGATGTCTAGAGTGTTGATGGAGATGCTGAGGAACTAATAAGTAAAATACACGGCAGAGTTTAATTTGAACTTGCATCCAGCATGCAGCTCTGTTTTGTTTGATCTGTTCAGTGTTTTAAGAAATTTGAGTCAACATTTTGAAATTTTGGAGCTTTCAACAGATGTCAAGGTATCTAGAAGTTCTAATACTGCTGAAAACACAGTCCCACAAGGAACAGTGTGGGCTGGAAGCTAGAGCAGGTGGCAGGAGTCACCAGGTCTATCTCCAGTGACTCCTCGGTGGAAGGAACCCAGTTGGTAGCTAGCGTCATGCTTGCGAGGCTGTTTTTTTTTCCCCCTTAGAATAGAGCAAGAGTTTAAAGTCAGGCCTCTACTGAAAGAGGAAAACCAGAATGAGGCCATATGTTTCCAGAAAAATGTGAGAGAGTGCATTTCTATGTGAAAAGTAAACAATATTTTATGTATTTAAAATTCAAAGTATGTCTTTGCCAAGAAATAAAATTTAAGTGGCTCCTGGGTGGCTCTGTGGGTTAAGCCTCTGCCTTCGGCTCAGGTCATGATCTCAGGGTCCTGGGATCGAGCCCCACATCAGGCTCTCTGCTCAGCAGGGAGCCTGCTTCCCCCTCTCTCTCTGCCTGCCTCTCTGCCTACTTGTGATCTCTCTCTGTGTGAAATAAATAAATAGAATCTTTAAAAAAAAATTTAAGATGCCAGTATAAAACAAATTAGAACAATTGCTATATGGAAAAGATATCTGATGAAAATTTAGTTAACTGAAAGAAAGAACCAGAATTTCCATAGGATTAATTTCTGAATGCAAATAGAATAGGTAATGCTTTTGATAAAAGGGGGCTATAACGTCTGTTACAGTGCATTTCTGAAAGACTGTCTGTGGAGTGAAGGAGAATTTATATGACTTCAACAGAATCAAACCTCATGAATGCATGATAGCTAAAAATAGCGTGGTGTTCAGAATACTGAAGATGGCAGAGAATTTTCTAGAGAAGAATGAAAGAATCTATGATATTTTATTTTATTATTTTTAAGCTACTATAAGCAATTTACTTTCGAAGTCATTCAACTGCCATCAGACATCATTCTAACTGTACATGTTCAAAAGGCTAAATGTGGTTTAGAGTATTAGGTTTTTTTAAAGTTTAAATTCAAGTTAGTTAATATGTAGTGCAGTATTGGTTTTGGGAGTAGAATTTAGTGATTCCTCACTTCCATGTAACACCAGTGCTCATCCCAACAAGCATCCTCCTTAATGTCCATCACCCATCTAGCCCAACTTTCCATCCATCAACCCTCAGTTTGTTCTCTACGTGTGATATTTCATAATTGTAGCCAATAAAAGCAAACATATACATAATAATTCCAAGCAATAGCTATATTTATCTGTGGCACTGAAAAAAAGCTTTTGTAATAAACCAAACATAAAACACAGGATATCAGAGACAAATTGAAAATACAAATTGAGAATTAGAAATGTTTAATTTTTAGATTATATTCTCATAATTTTATAATGTTTTTGATTTGGAACTAGACCTAATACTTTTCCTTTTGCACATTACAGTTTTAGATTAATATTGTGCATTGAGATGTAATATTATGCATTGAGATATAATATTATGCATTGAGATTTTGACTAGAAGCAATATTTAATTGCATTCTGCTTCATAATGAAAAGGAGTTGTTCTCAAGTACAGATTTTGACAAATATGAGTAGAATGTTTGCCAAACAATTTTGAAATCAGAGGATATATGTTGGAAAATAATCTTTTTTAACTTTAGAAATTTATTCCATGTCATGTGTTTCACTTCTGAAAAATTTTGGCGTAGAAAATAGAAAAAAAAAATAGAAAATAGGCTATATTATTTAGTATTAAATATGCTTCCCGAAATCAGGCTTTGTGTAAGCAAGAGTGAATCTGATTTCTACAATTGTGTATCTACACATGAATGTCCCAGCAAAGAAGTATCCAAGCCATTAGTCCATTAGGTGGAGGGAGGAAAGAAGGTGCTAGGAAGGCAATAAATAAAAATATGGTTCATTCAAATCATCCTCACTACCTTTTATCAGCTTGCTCCTCCCATAATTTTGTGTCCTCCAAACTTGCCAGTATTTTTTTCCTCTACCTATATGACCCAAGTGAAGACTTGCATTTTTCAGGATAGCTTCTCTTTTGATGGCCGCAAGTCTACGGTTCTGTCTTCTAATCTGAATTTCACTTCCTCATTTCCAAAAATATGCTGGTGTTTTCCAGATAGATAACCTGATACCAACCCAGTTGCAGGAAATTCCAAACCACACATACCATTTTCCTTAAACTCAATCCCACTTCTCTTCTCAACTTCTTTATTTTTGTTAGTTATCACATCATGTTACAACATACTCACACGCTGGAAACCTCCTCAATTCTTCCTGTCAAGCACCTATCAAGATGCTAGTTGATGATTTTCAAATCTTTCTCATATTTATTCCATCTTCTCCATTCCTACTACCCAATTCTAGTCCAAATTTTTCACTGCAGTTGAAGTTTAAATGGTTTAAACCCCTTTCCTCCTCCTCTTCAAACCAATATTAGACAAATCTTTATAAAATTACTACTCTATTCATATCACTTCCTTATTTAAGTTTATTTCATAACCATTAACATGAACAAGTCTCAACTTTTGAGTCTGTGAGAAGATATTTATAAATTAAATGTGTGATAAGGGTTCAATATCCAAAATATAACAAAGAAGCTCATACAACTCAAAAGCAAAATGATTAAAAATGGGCAGGAGGACTTGAATAGACATTTTTCCAAAGCAGACATACAATTAGTTAACAAGTACATGAAAAGTTTTTCAGTATCACTAATCATCAGGAAATGCAAATCAAAACCATAGTCAAATACCATTTCACACCTGGCAGGATAGCTACTATCAAAAAGGCAAGAGCTAACAAATACTGGTGAAGATGTGGAAAATTTGTGCACTGTTGGTGGCAATGTAAATTGGTACAGCCACTGTGGAAAATAGTATGGGGGCTCCTCCAAAAGTCAAAAGTAGAACTATCATATTATCCAGCAATCCCATTTCTGGGTATATGTTTAAAGAAAGTAAGAACAGAATATCAAAGAGATATCTACCTTCCCATGTTTATTGTAGCTTTATTCACAATAACCAAGGCATGGAAACAACCTAAGTATCTATCGATGGATGAATGGACAAAGAAAATGTGATGTGTTTATTCAGCCATAAAAAAAGGAAACCTTGCAATTTGTCACAAAATGGATGGATCTTCAGGGCCTTCCTTATACTAAGTAAAATGAGTCCGACGAAGACAAATGTTGTATGATCTCACTTCTTTTTAAGATCTAAAATAACTGGACTCATAGAAACAGAGGACAATGGTGGTTGCCAAGGGCTGGGTTGGGGGGAGAGAAATGGGGAAAGTGTTGGCCAAAGGCTAGAGACTTTCAGTTATAAGATAAATTCTGGATATCTAAAGTATAACATGGTGACTATAGTTAACAGTGCTATATAATATACTTGAAAGTTTCAAGGCAGTAATAATTGAATATTTTCACCATAACCAGGAACAGCAACAAAATGGTAATTATGTGAGATGGGGGATGTGTTAACAAACTTTATTTCAGTAAACATTTTGCAATATGTATGCATATCAAATCATCACATTGTACACCTTATTATTATAAATGTTATGTCAATTATATCAATAAAGCTGGGAGGGAATGTAATATATTGAAATTTGTGAGATATGACAAAAAACATGTTAAGTGGAAAGCATAAAACTTTTAATATTTGTGTTAAAGCAGAAAAAAAAGATTTAAAATCAATGATCTAATTCTCTGCCTTAAGAAACTAAATCAGTTTCTTTGTGAGATTAAACCTACAAAAGTAGAAGAAAGGAAATAATAAATAATAGAAAATAATCAATAAAAATACAAGAAGTAGAGAAAAATCAAATGAAACAAGAAGTTTATTTCTTGGATATATCAATAAATTGATAAATCTCTATCTAGATGAATTAAAAAGAGAACAGAATTTAACAAACTTGGGAATGAAAGATAGCAAGACAAATGCTATAGACATTAAAATGAGAATAAAGGAATATTATGATCAAATTTATGGCAATACATTAAAAACTTAGATAAAATAGAAAAATTCTTTGAAAAATACAACTTACGAAAATAGATACAAGAAGAAAGTATACTGGACTAATGAATCATTGGGCACTATATAAAAAACTAATAATGTACTACTTTACCTTGGCTAATTGAAATTTAAAAATAAATAAATAAATAAATAAATAAATAAATAAAGGATTGGGATAGCTAGTCATTAAAATAACTTAATAATACTATATCTATTAAGTAAATTGTAACTATAAAAATTTGGAAAACCTCCCTGAATAGGAAATTCCAGTCCCATAAGATTTCTGATTAATGTTATCAAATATTTAGGGAAAGATAATACCAATTTTATACAAAGTCTTAAATAAAATTAAGATGGAAGAAACATTTTCCAACTTGTGTTATGTCGGAATAATCCTGATACCAAATTTGAAAAAGGTATTAAATATATACAGAGAGGTTAGTATTCTTCATGAACATAGATGCAAAAATTCTTAGCAGTGTATTAGGACATCAAATAGAGCAATATATAAAATAATGATACATCACGAGCAAGTGAGTGCTTACCCTAGGGATATAAGATTGATTTAACATTTAAAAATTTTCAATGTACATTTTTATGTTAACAAAATAGAGGAAAGAAATTACATAATCATCTCAATAAATACAGAGAAATCTTCTGATAAAATTCAGCCCCCATTGATAATAAAAATTTCTACTGCACTAGGAATAAAAACATATTTTCTTAATCTAATAAAACAGATCTATAAGAGATCTATAACTAACATTGTACCTAATGACAAAATTACTGAATGTTTCCTCCCTAAGATCAGTAATAAGTCAGTTCGTATATTCACATTAGTACCAATCAATATTGACTAAAGATCTCAGCCAATGAAATAAGGTAATACATAATATTATAAAGGTAATAAATAATATAAAGGACATAAAGATTGGGAAGGAAGAAGTAAAACTGTCTCTGTTTGCTCATGACATGTTTTTTTGTTTAGATTTTATTTATTTATTTGACAGAGAGAGAGAGAGAGAAAACACAAGCAGGGGGAGTGGGAGAAGGAGAAGCAGGCTCTGCTGAGCAGAGAGCCTGATGTGGGGCTGGATCCTTGGACCCTGAGATGGTGACCCAAGCCAAAGACAGATGCTTAATGACAGAGCCACCCAGGTGCCTCTCATGACGTGATTGTTTAAGTATAAAATTTCAAATAGTCTACAACTACTAGAACTAATAATTAAGGAGAGTCTCAAGATACCTGGTTAGTACACAAGAATCAATTATATTTTTATATACTAGCAGCAAATAATTATAAAATGAAACTTTAAAATAAATTCTGTATATTATAAGGTTATAAAATGTTAAGTACTTAGGGATAATTGTATCAACAGATATGCAAGACCTCTGTACTAAATGCTATAAAACATTGCTGAGATAAATTAAAGAGTTAAATAAATGAAGATATATATATCATATTCATAGATTATCAGACAGTATTTTTAAGAGTCGTTTCTCCCCAAATTGATGTCTAGATTTAACATAATTAGAATTCAAAGAGGCTTTTCTTTTTCATTTTTAGAAATAAATGAATAAGCCCCAAATGTGTCATTTTAGATTAGCTTAAACAAATCTGCAAAAGAAAAATGAACTCTGAAGAATCACAATATTTGGTTTCAGAATTTACTATTAATCTATAGTAATAAAGAAGTGAGGTTTTGGTGAAAGGATAGACAGACAGATTAATGGAATACAATAAAACCAGAAAACCAGAAAGAGATCCATGAATATATAGTCCTATGTTTTCTGACAAAGGCGTTAATCCAGTGAAGGGAGGGAAGACTTCAACAAATGGTAATGGAGTACCTGAATAGACAGACATATGGGAAAAATAAAGTTCATCCCTGCTTAACATTAGATACAAAATTTAATTCAGGATGAATTATAGCTCTAAATATAGAAGTGAAATAATAGAGGAAAGCATAGTAGACCAATTTTGCATTTTAGAGGCAGGCACATATTTCTTATAGAGGACACAAAAAGCACTAAGTGTTAAAGGAAAAAATATGATAAATTTGATTTTTTCAAAATTCAAAATTTCTGATCATCAAAAGATAGCATTAAGAAAATGAAAGGGAAACCATAGTCTGGGTTAAAATAGTCACAATACATGTATCAGACAAAGGACCTGTATACAAAAAATCAAAAGCTATATATATATAAAGCCATATATATATATAATTTATACACACACACACACACACACACTCACACTCAAATGCTACCAAGCTCCTACAAATTAATAAAAAACAACTCAATATAAGAAGGGTATCAAATATACTTAAATGATATATTTTTTTAGAAGATCAAACAAATCAAAGTTACTTTACAATAGAAGATATACAAATGGCCAAGAAGCACATGTGCTCCATATCACTAGTTATGAGGGAAATGCAAGTTAAAACCATAATGAGACACCGTTCACTCCATTAAAACAGCCAAAATTTCTAAAGACTGGGAATATCAAATTCTGGTAAGAATATGGAACAACTCTCTTACATTGTTGTTGGGAGCATAAAATGCTAGAATAGCTTTGGAAAACCTCTTTGTAATATTCTTATGAAGTTAAATATACATCAACTTAATGACAAGTAATTCTACTCATAGGTGTTTATCTAAAAGAAATGAAAAGATGGATTTAGGAACATTGATTAAAAACTTCATTCGTGGGGCACCTGAGTGGCTCAGTTGGCTAAGTCATCTCTCTGACTCTTGGTTTCAGCCTGGGTCAAGATCTCAATGTCATGGGATCAAGTGACCGATTCCATGATCGAGTGACCGATCCCACGGGTGACCGGCTCCACCCCTGCCCAGGAAGCCTCTGGAGTTTCTCTCTCTCTTTCAGTCTCCCTCTGCCCCCTCCCCAACTCATGCTCTCTTTCTCTCTCTAAAATAAATAAATAAATCTTTTAAAAAATTCATTATAGCCCCAAACTATGACCAATGCACATGTTCATCAATAGTGAGTGGAAAAACAAGCTGTGGCTCATACACTGTTAAGGATGGATCTCAAAGACATCATGTTGAGCAGAAGTAACAGAAACAAGAGAGTATTTACAGGATTTATACAAGAACAGTTAAAAAAAAATCTATGGGAAGAAATTAGTATAGCGTTGCCTGTAGGGGATGGGGATTGACTGGAAGAGAGTACTGGGTCTTTCTGTGCTGATGAAATATTGTACGTCTTATTTGGGGTGTTGGTTACACACAAGTGTACGTTTATCAAACTTCACATTGTACATTGTTGTACATTTAGCATCTGTGCATTTTGCTGTATGTAAATTTTACCTAAACACAAGTAATACTATGAACAAATAGTGAATTCTAGTTAGTCCTTTTTTTGCCTTTTGTAGTGCTGTAGGATGGCAATTTCAAAACCACATTCTCTGTATTCTAGGTGTCAGCAAATGAACAAATATATTAAGCGTTAAGTGGAATATATTTCTCATGGTTAGAGAAGGGAGTTACAAATGTGTAAAAAGGAAAACTAAAGTGAACCGTTTATTTTTGGATTGGAACTGGAGGTATCTGTGTGGGGGAGTGGAGAGAGAAATGGGGCAAAACATAAATAATGAGTGAGTGTCAGTAAAGGTAAATGGGAATTCTGGCAACTATAAATTTGAAATTTTATCAAAATAGAATTTGATAAATTTGTTAAAAACAAATTTGTTAAAAACAAAGCCATGTAGAGGAGCAAGAGGTAATGAAGACTAGTTCATAGAGAATTTATGCAAAAAGAAAGAAAGCAAAATGCTTTTCTTTCTTTCTTTTTTTTACATTTTTTTTCATTTATTTATTTTCAGCATAACAGTTTCATTATTTTTTCACCACACCCAGTGCTCCATGCAATCTGTGCCCTCTATAATACCCACCACCTGGTACCCCGACCTCCCACCCCCCCGCCACTTCAAACCCCTCAGATTGTTTTTCAGAGTCCATAGTCTCTCATGATTCACCTCCCCTTCCAATTTACCCCAACCCCCTTCTCTCTAACTCCCCGTGTCCTCCATGCTTTTTGTTATGCTCCACAAATAAGTGAAACCATATGATAATTGACTCTCTCTGCTTGACTTATTTCACTCAGCATAATCTCTTCCAGTCCCATCCATGTTGCTACAAAAGTTAGGTATTCGTCCTTTCTGATGGAAGCATAATACTCCATAGTGTATATGGACCACATCTTCCTTATCCATTCATCCGTTGAAGGGCATCTTGGTTCTTTCCACAGTTTGGTGACCGTGGCCATTGCTGCTATAAACATTGGGGTGCAGATGGCCCTTCTTTTCACTACATCTGTATCTTTGGGGTAAATACCCAGGAGTGCAATGGCAGGGTCATAGGGAAGCTCTATTTTTAATTACTTCAAGGAACTTCTAACACTTAAATGTATTTTCTCATTTTTAAAAAATTATAAGTGGCCATGATAATTGGACAAGAATTATGAGACCCAGGAATATAAGAACAGATTTAAGAAACAGGTTTAGAAAACACGTGGAAAGCCAATCATGTTATCCTGGGGTTTATATAGTATTTGGTAAGAGGTGATTTGTCATGGTTTGGTTCATAGCAAAGCACAAATAATCTGTAGTATACAAAGCATTTACACTGAGTACCTCACCTCTCTATTTCATTCTTTTTCAAAACAAACTTGAAGAACCCATGCACGTCATTCTTGCCTCGGCCATAGATAGAGCTTTAATTATTTTATTCCTCTATGGATGGGTTCATTGACATAAACTGGAGAGACTCTCACTTATGCCTACAGAAGAAACTGGAATAGGTTTCTGAAGGTTTTATGAACAATCAAAGGCATATTCATGAAGAGCCCATTTTGTGCCTGCTCTCAGCATAGATCTGGAGTCCTGGGATCTGCCCTGTGGTCTGCCCTTACCTTTAGGCTGCTCTGAATCCAGAGTAGAATGGTTTCCACAGCTCTCCTTAGCTTGGCATTGCCTGAGATTAGGATTGCTGCGTGTATCGAGGGACAGGCTGCTAGGATCCCTACACATATCATTACCCCGATCTTGTTGCGCCACAGCATCAGTAAAGGCACTGAAATGAGGGCCGCACAGAAGGACACCACGTAGAGGCAGAGAAAGGAGATGAGAGATCTGAGTGCTTTGATATGGGCCTCCAGGCTGGGGTCATGGGAGTCCTTAGTTTTGGCCTTCATTGTCCTCATGTGCCTCCCCAGAGAGACAATCAGCACCCCAGAAGAAACCAGAAAAAGCAAGAAAGGAGGGATGGACCCCAAGGTGCAGAAGATGAAGGAATAATAGAAATTGAGTTTTGTAATTTGCAAATTGAGTTCTGTATTATTCATGAAGAGCATAGTTGTGAACCCAAAGCCTGATCTACTAAAAAAATCCCCCAAACAGATGAGAGTGCAGATGGAAGAGAAAACCATGGCGCCCAGGAGCATCTGGGGGACCTTCCTGGAGACCCAGCTTGCCAAGCAGAGCAGGATGGTGTGAGAGAAACGGACAATCTTGGAGCAGTAGAGAAGGCTGAGACAGGTGGTGAGCCACAGACCAGCTTGGTTTGTGACCATCCAGAGCATGATGATGATCTGGTAGCTGAGGCTCAGTGGGTCCTTCATGCGCTGGAAGTATATAAGCTGGAGGGCATCCAGGAACAGCAGCCCATGCAGGAAAAGCCGGGTGAGGCTGAGACTCAGAAGGATAAGATCACAGTTGCTCAGTGGCTGCCTCCTCACCACGTCCCAAAAATTCACCAAGAAAATGAAGGTATTGGTCATAATCCCCACTGCAAACTCCAGGGCTGAAAGGAATAGAAATGCACACTTGACTTCATAGGACACAGTTATGACAGGAGTCAGAGTCAACATGATGTCTCTTCTTACTTGGTTAATCTAAGGCTCAACATACCACCCGGCAGAGAAGTGTCAGTGTACATTATAAGCCAGGACCTCTCCTTCACAAGGCATCAGGCTCTTGCCCTGGATCTTTCCCAAAGTGAGGACATAAAAATTTCTGACAGCAAACTTAGAAGAGGGATATATCGCTGTTTTGGAATATCTCTTGGACACACATAAGGGCTCATTGTAAGAGCAGAGGACTGATGGTTCTTTCTTTTGGGTGATGCAGAAGCTTTTAATAAACCTAGGTGTGTCCATACAACACCCTTCTCAGAGGGCTCTGGCACAGCATCAGGGATGCAAACAAGACAGGGTCTCAGTTTTCCAAGTCTGGTTTTGCATGCCCATCTGGACCTGCATGGGAGAAGGGAGCGGGATTTGCTTATGGGTTTGAAGGGAACTGGCAACAGGCAAAACATATCTTCTTAATGAACTAAGGTTTGAAATGGTGCCTCTTTCCATTGACCTGCCTTCTTCTATCACCTCTGAGGCATGACTCTTATCATAGACTTTGTTTTTCATGTGGATGAATGCATAGTTCCTCTCCTGGCATCAGCACACATTAGTTAAGACTGCCGTTGCTAAAGATTTCATTCAAGCATCATCATTATGCCAAGCACTGTGCTGGAATGAGAAGCATTACTGTGAATGAGGCCAGCACCTGCCACGAAGGGAGTGGGTAGGGGGTGGTCTGGCCCAGATTATTGCAGAGGCCTTTTAACTGCTCACTCTGCTTTCTACTCCCCACTTCCTTACCCCATTTTCCTACAAAGCAACGATAGTGATCCTGCTAAAATACAACTAAGATCATGTCATTGCTCTGTTCAGGGCTTTCAGGGCCTCTTATTTCTCTCACCATAAAAGCAAAGTCCTTATGGTGGCCTGTGTATGGGTCCTGCATGCCTAATCATGTCGTCTGTCCCTTCTCAGATGTCGTCCGTGATACCTGCTTCCTCCTTGGTTCCATACCAGCCATATGGGCCTCTTTCATGTTCTGTGAACTTCCCACGCATGGTCCCACCTCAGGGCTGCTCTGCTTGCCTTCCCCATTGCGCAAATTGCTTTTCCCACACATACCCAGGTGTCTCACTTTCTTCTCCAAAGTCACCTTATCAGAGGGACCTTCCTGATCATGCTAAGAATGGCACCCCATATCCACATCTCAGATGCTAGTGAGCACGGTTACCCCATTCTGTGCTCCTGCCTGACCAGAGCATGATGATGATCTGGTATAAGGGATTATATCCTAAACATGACATACTCTAACATACTAGGCTGTAATTTTGAAGTCTAGCTCTCTCTTAAACAGTTCCGAATATCTGATGTGCTTGGGCTTTCTGGCATCTCTAATTCTCCTTCTTCTCTAAAGGAGTTTGAGCTGATTTTACAATCCCTTCTCTAAGCTTTGTAAAAATTCAGGCTAGCTACTCAATGGAGATTTGGAGAGCCGATCATTTAGAGACCAGATGTTGTTTTATAACATTTCTGCCTGATCTGGTGCTTTTCCCCCCACTCTTAAAAATGTTTAAACTTTTCCAGTTTTTTTATTGTTATCCTTCATGCTTCATCCAGCCACTCACTCATTCTGTGGGGTGAACGATGGGGAAAAGGAAAGGAGAAGTTGAGTGGTTGGTTTGCAATCTGTCATATGGTAACATTTCCTCTAAGACGTGGAGCTTTCCACCTCTGCACCTCTGCTTGCTCAGCTTCCTGCCTCATTGGCCATTTTCGCTAATGTTTCACAGTCTTGCTTTGGGCAGTATGCCCAGGGAGCGAGTTCTCAGTTCCCTAAAGCACCTAGAGGAAGGGTGCTCTGCGTTGAGAGTCTCTGGAATCAGGAGCCTTTGGAACCAGGGTCTCTAGGGTTGATGCCTGGCTCCGCCACTTCTCTGTGTGACCTTGGCAAATGATTGAATCTTCTATATTTATCCCATATGAAATGGAGATGACCATCAAAATAACTCCTACCTCGGAGGACTGGGAAGCTTACCCGAACTGACACATACAGCATGATCGGTGTTGTGCTTGGTGCATGACATCTGAATGTGAATTATAGGACCACTGCATCATCTTAGCACTCTCTCTTCTAGATATGTAGCCAATGGAAATGAAGCCAGTACCTCGAGGAGGTATCTGCGCTCCCATGATCATGGCGGCATTATTCCCAATAGCTGAGATACAGAGACAACCCAAGCCTTTGTCACGGATGAATGGATAAAGAAATTGTGACATATAGATACAATGGAGTATCATTCAGCCTTAAAAAATGAGATCCTGTCATTTGCAACAATATGGATGAAACTGGAGGACATTATGTGAAGTGAAAGAAACCAGTCACAGCAAGAAAAACACTTCATGATCCCACTTATATACGGAATCTGGAAAGAGTTGAATTCATGGAAGCTGAGAGTCGAATGGTGGTTATTAGGTGTGTGGTGGAAGGGGTGACGGGGAGATGCTGGTCATGGGGTAACTTACTCTCAGGAAGTGTGGAGGCTGAGGATGAGTCCCCATGTCTCCAGTGTCCCCGGATAATTGGACAAAGAAATGGGCCCCAACAAACTGGGAAAGTCCTATAATCATTGGTATTTTCCCAAATGTTCAAACCAGTTTAGGACCCAGAATCCTCCTATCATTACTCAATAGCCCCCACCAGAGGGCGCCAGACCACTGTGAGACCTGGAATTCCTGGCCCATTTACCCAGCAGGTTCAGCCTATTAATCTCAGGAAAATGTGGCCCCATATTCTACAGAATTGAAATTGTAGATTCCACTCACTACTTTAGAGTAGGATGAGTATCCCTTAAGCTCACAGTTACCCTCTAAAGACCAGAATGCTACTTCCATTTCATTGACAGAGTGGAGTTTCAAGAAGGTGAGATAGTTCAGTATCTCTGCCAGAGGAACTGAAGGGCTAAGTGAGAAGTTGCGTTTCTCATTTGAATTCTAATTCTAATATTCTGACTTCATGTTTGATGTTCTTTCCTCTAAGTCTAGCTACGGATCTGTAGACTGGGGTGTAATGCATATCCTTATTTGGGCAAAAGGCCTGGTGACATTCTTTCCAACCGGATTCCTATTTGAATGGGTTTATTTTGGGGAATGGCAGTTGAGTCCTTGTGAACTACCTCAGGGTAGAGGTCGAGGTCGAGGGAGGGATGAACTATCATCCCATTCTCGGGAAAGGTAGAAAAGTCGGATCTGGTGGGTTCATATCTCAGGAAACCACTATTCTGGCAGGGAAAGAGGTGGAGGGATCTCTGTAGGCTTGGTGAAGAGGACTGAACGAAAATGTCTGTCTACCCAGGAGGTTAACATAGTGATTAGCAGTGTATAAATATAAGTATAAGTGAAATTCCTCAGAATTTGTTTGAGTAGATCTGGGTTGAGGCCTTCTTTGATTCCTTCCCATAGACTTCCTACATCTTCTTTGCTACAAAATGGTGATTTTGTCCATAACACTATCGTAGCACTTACCATATCGATCAAAATACGTATTGGTTTACAAGTGTGTATCCCCACTTACACTGAGTTACTCAAAAGCAGCGATTATATATTATTCATTTTTTGCTCCTCGTGGCATATGACATACAACTAGATTTTTGTTCATTTATTTAGTCATTCGCTTTAAATCCAAGGCAATGATATGATCCCTTGGGCTTTCTTATGAATGAAGTACATAGGCCCCACTTGAATGTAGATGAATTCACTTCTGGAATCCAAATGTGTTTTCCGTGCTAAAGATTAAAGGCTGTAAGTATCTCATTACCCGCTGGGTAGCCATTTAGGAAAGCACTCATCTTAAAGGTAGAAAGAATTAGGCAGTGAAATTTAACCTGGTAACAACTGGAGCCACCAGAGCATAGACAGGGTTCTGACAGATACGGTGTTTGTCATTAGATCTTGTTCTCGATCTGGTCCAATGGGCTTCTGTCTGAGTCCAAAGGATATATTAAGCAGCTTCTTTTGGCTACAAGTGTTATTTGGGAGATCTCCAGTAATGCAAGTTTATTATAAGTTAGACGAGATCAGGGAGGTCAGTCTCAGCAGAGAACTTGTGGGAGATGCAAACTCTTGGGCCTCCCTTAGAACCATTGAACCAAAATCTTTGAAGGTGGAGCCCAGTGGTCTGTGTTTTGACAAAGCCATTCAAGTGATGCCAATGTACACTAACATTTAACCCCCGAGATAAAAGGGCGTTAGGGATTTCCAGGATCCCAGCAGTAACAACACCTCAATCTGGGGAATGAACTGAACTCTACTCAGAATCCACATCATGTTAGCAGGAAGACTTAATTGCCATTCACTTGACGGCTCATACATAGTGAGATTCAGACTGTCATTACAAGTATTGGGGCGCCTGGGTGGCTCAGTCGGTTGGGCGGCTGCCTTTGGCTCGGGTCATGATCCCGGCGTCCTGGGATCGAGTCCCTTATCTGCCTGCCACTCTGCCTCTGCCTGCCACTCTGCCTGCCTGTGTGCTCTCTCTTTGACAAATAAGTAAAAATAAAATATTAAAAAAAAAAAGAAGAAGAAGTATTAAGGAGGGGACGTATGGCATGGATCACTGGCTGTTATACACAAACAATGAATCATGGAACACTACATCAAAAATTAATGATGTACTGTGTGGTGGCTAACAGAACTTAATAAAAAAAATAAAATACACCCCCCCGAAAAAAGAAGATAAGACTTGTTAATACTTTCAGATGGCACATAGCCAAGAGCTCCCAATCCCAGCTCTGCCAGTCACCCCTATTACATGAGAACAGCAGTAGAATGGGGGTGTAGGGTATATATTGGTTTATTAAAAGCTAGACCAGCACCTGAAGAGTCTGAAGGCAGAGCTTTGTATAGTACAAGTTGATTTGGAGCACACAGTTGACATAGGCAACGTCCGCATATCCAACTTGCTGCTCTGCTCATGGTGGATATTGCTAATTACCTACACTCTTCATTACCAGCAGAACCCCTGTGATATTGGGTTGTCAATACTCCATCTAAAAATAAACTGCATTCCTATCTTTCATATAGATAGGAGCAGCATTTGGAACACACGAAGACGTTATTAAGTAGACTATTTTAGAGACGCTTGTTGCCTTTTTTTCCTTCTGTGCCGGCACGTTAATGTTACAGTTGGAGCTCTGAGCATGAGGGAAAAGCCAAGAGAATTGCAAAGGCCTCACCCTGAATTTTTTGAATACTTAGAGCCACACCAGCAACTACTCTGCTCCAGGCTTCCCCTTCCGTGAGAACGGTCATCTCCTTATGGTTTTAAGTCAAAAGGCGTGGGCCACCATTACTCTTGCCCACAAGAAGGGCCCTGGGAATCTATTTTCCTGTCTAAGCACAGAAGTGGAATGGAGGCAAGGACAGCCCGGCCTCTGTCTAGGTGTGCTTGTCACAGAGAGGCAGAAAACAGGAAGTGCAAGAGAAGAGATCAAAGGAAGGATGTCTCCACTTCCTGCATTTTAAAGCCCATTTTGTCCACTCACGATTGTCAAAAGGATGTGGGAAGAGTGGTACTGGTATGGAGAGAGGAAGTTCAAGATTGTCTCACTACAGCTCTTATTTCTGATTCTCTCTCTGTACATTTTACTCTTTCTACCAACTGATCCTGCTGCAAATTCTCTCTGTGTCTCACACTCAGAGAATCTAAGTTGTCTTGTGAACACACAGCAAGCTTCTTCATAAGAGGCTGGTCGAAATAAGGACTTGCTGTCTTGGGGTTAGGGGCTCATCCCTGGTGAAGGCATGGGATCTGGCGACTCAAGGATAAGATCACTTCCTTCAGCAGGGAGCTGTGGAAAGGGATTCCTTTAGAGGGATCTCTGGGCCCCTTCTTAGGCTTCATTTTGTCCACTAAAATGAATTAAGAAAGAGGAGGTTTTCAATAAAAGCCGATAGAGCTGTAAGACATTAGATGAGAACCAGTCCTGTTCTGTTTCTCTGACACAATAAAGTAGGAGAACACTGGGCAGCCTTGGCACCATAAGGGTTCGTATCCAGCCGAGACAGGAAGATCCCGTGGACATGCTGATTCCCAAAGAGCGGAATGGAGAGGGAAGCACATAGGGAGAGAGGCTGCGCCAGAGAGAGGGCAGTGGTGAGAGAGAGAGTCTGTGCATGGCTCTAAGGCATTGTCAGTGCCTTTTATTTATTTATTTATTTATTTATTTATTTATTATTTTCAGCATAACAGTATTCATTATTCTTGCACCACACCCAGTGCTCCATGCAATCCGTGCCCTCTATAATACCCACCACCTGGTACCCCGACTTCCCACCCCCCGCCCCTTCAAAACCCTCAGATTGTTTTTCAGAGTCCATAGTCTCTCATGATTCACCTCCGCTTCCAATTTACCCCAACTCCCTTCTGCTCTCTAACTCCCCTTGTCCTCCATGCTATTTGTTATGTTTCCTGCGGCATTCTTTTCACTTGTTTTGTCCTGGGATGGGGGCCAAGGGGGAAGCACATTCACTAGCATCTCATCACAGGTGAAAATTTCTGTAAAACTTAGTATTTCATGTTGAAAAGTATCGTGTAAATTTGCATGCTATTAATTTATGCCGTCACATTTTTCATCATTCAAAATATTGATCCCAATTACTCCTTCTCCAATGATCTTAGACTAAAATGGAATTTCCCAGAAAATGTGTGGTGTTCCTCTCAGCAGGTCACCACATAACCCTGGGTTATATATATCCCGATCTTAAAAGTACACTTCTATGGGAATGCCAAACGATCCAGAGAGACTCTGTGGGGATTTGAAGGTCCCACGATTATTACAAATGGTTGTAAAAACCAGCAAAACCCAGCAGGAGGATATGTTCGAGGGGAGTGTTTAGAGATTTTTGGTGAAGATACTTACTTTGAACAAAGGGAGAAAACTAAGAGCCTGTGGTAGCAGAGACTGGTTGCCAGGCATGGAAATGCACAGAAACTATCTGGAAGAAAGGATGATGGTGGTGGCGGCGGCGGCGCTGGTTCGTAGTAGAAGAGGTGGTGGTGGTAATAGTAGGGAGAGTATCTTGGTGGAGGTGCCAGAGTATCAGATGACATTCAGTTGCACCTTGGTGTTCACAGAAACAGGAAAAATACTGGCAGTGAGTCTCTGCTGTTCCTTCTTTGGATCTGAGCAGTCTCTCGTTTCTGCTACTTCCTACGTGCCTTTTCTCTCCTCATCTCAGTAAACAAGCATGTTCAGCAAAACTTTAATTTTTCTCTCCCAGGAACATGACATGACCACACAGACATAGCGCCCAGTGCAATGTGATTCAGACTCGGTGTCTCAAATCCTAATCTCTGGGAGAGAGAATCAGAGGGAATGAGATGGGCTCAGTCGGCTGGGACCCGTCGGTCAGGGCTTTGCTGGACTCCCTTATAGGAGTGGGCAGGTGTTCTCCAGGCACGGGCAGGAAAGCTGTGGGGGAGCCCATGGGACTCTCTAGTTCCAGATGTGGGCTGAAAGAGAAGGGGCTAGCTGTAAGGTGAGAGTGGTAGAGGTTGGTAACTGATGGGATCTAAGAGTGTCCACTTTGGGAGACGTGGTAGAGAGTGAATTTGGAATTGGCCGACTGAATGAATGACTATTTCGTCTGGAAGAGAAATTCTGTATTTACTGAATTATTTACCGACTTCAGACTCTGTGAACATCCAGAATGCTCTATTGAAATGTCTGTGAGCTCCACTCTGCCACAATTCAAGGGACCTTTTGCAAGTCATCTTTCTTGGTTTGTTTCCTCATTTTTACATGGGGATAAAATACCTGCTTTATGACATGCAATTAAAGAAATAGTACAGGTTAAAGTGCTCTGAGAGCTACAAGGATGGTACAATTGATGCTTTATGACTGACACGTGAACACTAGGTAGTGTATTATTCTCGACAACTCTCTCCCTGGACCCACACCTGTGTGTGCACGTGCTTCTGTCTGCAGGGGTAAGAGGTAGGAAGGACGCCCGCCAGGAGCAGACTGCTGACTAATAGATATTTCCCAAGGGAAGGAAATGCTGTCATGCTCAGTACGGGTTGCCCATACTCCCCACCACCTTTCCTCTGAACCCTTCTGGGCAGAGAAATTACTCCTACTCCACACAACTCCTCTTTCTCCTTTCCAGGTAGCCTCTCCAAGAGCTTATACTTGGAACAAAAGAAGGAAAACCAACTCAGCTGCAATAAGAAGGAGGTACAACTTAAAGTTTGTGGGTTGTGGTGAGCATGAGAGGTGACTTGTGATAGGAAGGGTGGAGATGGCATGTAGCCTGTGAGTGTGAGTGCCTCGGAGTGCGTGTGCGCTTGTGTGCGTGCAGGGGTGGGGATCGTCTTGCAGAACAAAACTCTGGGCCAGGACTGGCTTTCCCCCACTGGTCTGGGGAACCAGTTTGGTGTGGCAGACGTGCACTGGTCTCTGTTGTCTGTCAGTGGTCCGTGGAGGAGAGAGCCCACTGCTTCCGCCCCCCGCCCCGTGAGGCTCTTCCTAGTGGTTGATGAACTGAAGAAAGAGTTCTATTAGGATCTAGACCAGTGCCACTGCTTGCTGGGTTTTACTTGACTTTATTTTCAGAAAAGACCACTTAGGGAGAGACTGGAAAACTGACCCTGGATGTCAGTCATTTACCATCGTGGCTCAAGCTCAAAATAATATTCTGATGTGCACATCATCATCTTTAATTTATAGAAAAGGCAACTAAGTTGAGAAAGTTTAAATGACTGCCCAAGTCTGTAGCAAGTAAACAGAAACTGATATTCAAGGACAGGCTAGTTGGATTCCAACATCATGCTCTTTCTGTGACACCAGATGGGGGTCATTAAACCACCGTCTGAAGATTTTGCATGAAAACACATCTCCAAGAGATGACTTTTCTTTTTTTTTCTTTAATTTTTTAATTTTTTATTTTTTCAGCGTAACAGTATTCATTGTTTTTGGTCCATGCAATCGTGCCCTCTCCAATACCCACCACCACCTGGTTCCCCCAACCTCCCACCCCCCGCCCTTTCAAAACCCTCAGATCGTTTTTCAGAGTCCATAGTCTCTAATGGTTCACCTCCCCTTCCAATTTCCCTCAGCTCCCTTCTCTCCATCTCCCCTTGTCCTCCATGCTATTTGTTATGCTCCACGAAGAAGTGAAACCATATGATAATTGACTCTCTCTGCTTGACTTATTTCACTCTCCAACATTGTTTTCAACTGTTACAGATTAATAGGCTACAGGGACACTGTCAGCATTATCTTATCCACCCCTAGTCTACTGCCAGTAAAGTGCAAGCAGGTGTGTATTTTCTGTTCTATAGAATTTTCTTCCCATCAGTGGAAATATGACAGTGCGTTTGGTGCTAGGAGGCTGGAGACACACACCGGTGCTCAGCCAGCTCCTCTCAGCTCAGCGGTTAGAAGGGGCTCCTCACCTGGGTCTGGCTCTGCTGGAGCCTCTGAGGGAACTCAGCCAGCAAGGACTTGGATGAGTGGCTAGCACTGCTCCGAACTCTTTGGGGTATATACATCTAGTGGAACCCTATCTTCTTGAAAGTATTGTTGCTTTAGTAGCTGAGAAAAGGGGAAGCATCCACTTGAATCGAGTTAGAGAAATTTCATGGCGAAGTGAGTTTAAACTTGGCTTTGCAATGAGCGAGGTTCATGTAGGAAGACAGAGGACAGAGACATTTCTGGTGGAATCTGCACCAAATATGCAGAAACAGCAGTGGGCTAAGCTTTTTGGTGAATGATGAAAAAAAAAATATTGGGATGGTAGGATCAAGAATGGTAAAGTGGCTTTAAGGAGAAAGAAGAGCTTGAGATTTATCCTGAAGAACAGGCTGTGACTATTTTGGGGTCTAGAATGGAAGCCAGAATGAAGCGTTGTTTAGGGCAGGGTCAGCAGATGTTCTCATCAGTACTGGCGAGGTGACTCACTGCTCTCTTGATCTTTAGGGCATGACCCTGGGGATCTCAGGGTGGCCTCCAGTGTGCCACTCCAATGGACAGGCCACTTGTAGAGCGTCCAGAATTCCCTACTGAGAGGTACTTGCTCTGCATGGAGCTGTGGGGAGACCAAATATCCTGACTAAGGTAGTAAAGGGACAGATAAGCCAGCATTTTGAGTCCTGGGAAGAGAGCTCAGAAATGGATTTCACTCTTATGACTGCTCTGGGCAGTTTCTTATCTGTGATGGTTCCCTGTTGGTAACAGGCTAGAGGGGGACTCCACGAGGGGACTCCAGTGTGCTCTGCCAATAGTGTCCTGGCTTTCCACAACCGTCTTCCCCTTCTCTCTCTTTTCACTGCAGTTTCTAAGACCGGTCCCATTCTCTCTAACCTCTGAGGCTTGTGTAGGCTGATCCCTCGGCTCAAAATGTCTTTCCTTCTTCCCTGTTCACACCCATCTATCCATGACTTCGGTTTCTTTCTTGTCCCTCTTGTCCCTCTTGTGGTCTTTGCCTTAGTCAGTGCCGTCTTGTCTTCTGTATGGCAGTCCCTGGACTTCTACCTTCTCTTGGCTGTAAGGTTATGGAAGCACTGCTCACGTTCATGTCCAAGTGCAGGTTTGACCACACTGACCAAGTTTGCATTCTGATTTCACTCTTCCTAATTACAGAACTTCATTCAGGCAAGTTGCTGTTTGTGTCTAGGGTTTCTAGTCTGTGAAACTGGAGTGACAGCTGCTGCCTCACAGTGTAGTGATGAGAAGGAAATGGAATCATGCATGTGAGTCATTTAGCCTAATGCACAAGAACTGTGTCGTAAATGTTGCTGCTGTTGCTCTTCCAACAACGCTTGCTTATATCACACATATACCTACGTGCTGAACTGACTTGTGTTTAGGAAGGGGTTAGTGTTATGTTTTCAGGGGTTGGAAGCAAGGATGGGGGTCATGAAAGTCTAAGTAAGGGTGATGTCTAAGGAATAGGGAGGAGGAGGTGTCGTCATCACGTTACTGGATGAACAGTCTCCATGGCTCCCAAGTAGACACGAAAGACAGAAAGCCAGTGAACTTGCAGGGGACAATATATATGTATTTTTCTTTGCATAAATCCAGCTGAAATATGGCCTCTTTTATTTGTTTATTTATTTAACAGACAGATCACAAATAGGCAGAGAGGCAGGCAGAGAGAGAGAGGAGGAAGCAGGCTCCCCGCTGAGCAGAGAGCCCAATGATGCGGGGCTCGATCCCAGCACCCTGGGATCATGACCTGAGCGGAAGGCAGAGGCTTCAACCCACTGAGCCACCCAGGTGCCCCCGTGGCCTGTCTTTTAAGTATAAAGTGAGATCACAAACCTCAGGAGTGTTAGAAGTACCTATGAATTTGGTTCCAAGAGAAGTCACAGTTACATTTGTATCATATTTTGAAGAGAAACTCAAGATACTATTTCCATTTATTACTACTTTGAGATTGCAGTATCTGTTAGACCTATTGCTAGATTTGTTAGCTAATACATCGCTAAAGAAAAACATGCATTACTATATTGCAATTAAAAATATTCTAGTAAATAATTCATTGGAATTAGTTTCCTCTGTATTCTTTTTAAAATTTTTAAAAATTTTTATTTAAATTCAATTAATTAACATGTAATGTATTATTAGTTTCAGAGTCTTTCGTATCCATATTATTTTGTCTCATTCATTTAAAAATGTAATTCTAGGAGAGGTCCGTAGGAAGCGCGAGACTGCCAAAGGGTCTCCCCCCTCCGCCACACACAAAAATGCTTGGGGACAGCTCTCCTAGAGACAAAGAAAGAAGAAAACTGCTCTGAAAACATTTTCAGAATTATTTCCTTCAAACATAAGCCAGCAGATTGTGCTAGTAAATGTCAAATGGGACTCTGGGATGGTTTATTTTTTGCTCTTAATCATCTACATGTTGAGTCCGTCTGTGTTCCTTTGCTAGGCACCTGAGTGTGATCACTGCTGAAAGTGCATTCAGCACCTGGAGGGGTCAGTGGGGGTCAGGATGATCACCTCTTTCTCCAGGTTCTTAGGGATGTTCTCAGAAGAAGACCATGATTACTAATTAACTAGGAGATATGATCTGGAGGATGAAATCAGGGCAGTCATTAGCATTTGAAACCCATTAACCTTAACCCGGCAAGGGCTTGCCAGAGCTGTCACTGCGCTCTGTGGACTGTTCTCCTCGCTTTGCTTCCTAGTCCCTCCAGTGAGAGCAGGAACCGCGGCAGGAAACGGTGAGGTATGTTTGTGAACCGTGTGTCCGTTTACGGCTGTGGATGTGTGTGTGCAAGGGTGTGTGGGCGGATGCCGATCTCCGTTAGGACATCCCTGTAATTGGTCAAACACAAAACTAAACAACAGCACACATAATTACACAAATACACACATCAAACAAGATTCAACTCGTGTGTGTGTGTGTGTGTGTGTGTGTGCGCGCGCGCATGCACTCAAGGATGGGTCTCTAAGCCCTGCTGTAGCTAAACCTTTGTGTGTGTGTGTGTGTGTGTGTGTGTGTGTGAGGGAGGGAGAGGATGATGAAAGCGTTGATATCAGGGTAGCAATTCTTTGTGATCCAGAGGAGAGGTGGGAGGCCCAACGCAGAGTAGGGTTAGAATAGAACCCATGGGGATGTTCCCTCTGAAAGGACAAGGGATTGTGATAGCAGGATGGTAAGTAGAACATCTATCATGATCAGGAAATTGAGAAATCTATTACTAGCCCCAAGAACTGGGTACCTTAGTGATCAAATAAAGAATTATTCTAGGAAAGAGTCTCAGGTGTGTGCACGTGTTGGGTGCTGGGGGCCGTGGGGGCATCGGAGAGCTTTCAGGTGGAGTCTGGGAAGAGGGAAGGGTGCAGGACCTGGACCGGGGGTCATGCGTGAAATAGCACAGAAGTGCCCAGGGGAGGGGGGAGGCGGTGGCTTGTGGCTGGCCCCTCTCTGGTAAAACTTAAGGAAAGCTGGGTTCTCGCTAGTTGCTCAAGTCTAGCTAGATACAAATGGGCATTTCCTGGCACTGAGGTGGGAAGGAAGAGTTTCTGTTGGGGAAAGAGGAGGCGGCCAGGATCAATGCCATGGTCTCAGTAGAATAGGCTCAAGGGTCCAAATGGTGGCTTTCCTGTTCTAAAGGGACCTCCTGCTCTCCAAGCTGGCTATTGCTCTGATGTCATGTTGCGTAACGGTGAGTGCCTGTGTGCTGGGCAGGCAGGGAGCGAGAGGGAAGGGGTCTTTGGTCTGTCGTGCTGGGCTAAAGTGGATTGGGGACCAAGTGAAGTGGAAGGACAGTCTATCCTGCCGCTTCCAGTCGGCGACGAGAGAAGAATTAGGCACAAACAAGTCAGCTGCAAGAGATTGGGAGCAGGGGACAGCACTCGAAAAGGACGGCTGCCGGGAGCATCTCCACAGTCTCCCTTTTATTGGATAGAAAACAATAGCCAACAGAAGGACTGATGAAGGTCAAACGTTAGGCAGGTCTTGCGGGTGGGCAAGGAGGACAAAGTTTATAGTTAACCAAGCACATTCAAAGGATTCATCTAACTAACAACGGGCGCTTTTGGGAAGAGAAAGGAGCGATAACAGATAAGGGAAGCAGGTGGTTTTCGTTCTACCCTGGGCTGACCGGGCCGTTCCTGGGTGCTCGGCTTCCCTGAAGCAGGCGGCGATCCGCCCTGCGCGAGCCCGCATCCCCAGCTGCCCAGCTTCACGGTCCTATAACGTCCTTCTCCCCAAAGACCTGTTGCCAGTATATGTATTTCTGAAGGCCATATCTAAATGTGCTTGGTAACTAGTAAAATCCTCCAGGGGTTACAGTTTAAGTAACAAATTGTTCCGAGGGGCAGCAGCACCATCCTGGACTCCAGTTTTAAGATAGCTCATCAGGGTTTCACTCACACTTACACAATGTCATTCACACTTACACACTATTTGTGAGCCATTCCCTCACAGATGCGTTTCAGTGAGCTGATAAAGTTACTTGACAAACTGCTCCATAAGCATGGAATACTCATAAGTAGATGGACTCAGAAGAAGAAATTTTCCCATTTCAAGTTTTTGGGAGTTAGCTGCAGAAGGGGATGAGGAAGATAAGCTTTTGCTGAGGCTGATCAACAAAGTGATAAGGTGATGAGGAAGATAGCCCTGGTTTGGGGTCACAGTCGTCCACAGCTGTCTTCTAGAGATGATCCCTTTGTGGTTCAGGGGGGGAAGCGAGGCCTGGAAGGGTTAGACAGGAGCTGGGAGACAATGAACTAACCCGAGAAGTTTGGCCCAGGATTTCTGAGGAGTAGCCATGACTCGCTGGGCTCCTTTTTGCAAGTTACTCCCCATCTCGGTGAAACTAACTCTTCTCACTAGTTATCTTGCCTTGTGTTATCAAAGGATTTTTAGAAGAAAGTCTTAGATCTTCATACACAAGTCAGGCACTGATCATATGATCCTATGCAAATACATTGTATTTAGAAAATATGACAATTGGTTATCTAGTTTTTCCAGATTAATTCAGATAGCTATTTCAATAGTTTGGGGTGCTACCTGATTTACCTATCTACTTTGCCTAAACAGTTGTAACAGTACCAGGAAAATGCCCTTTGGCAACTATTCATGTAACCATTTTAATGTATATGAATACTGTTGGAGTCAGCACAGTTTATGTACAGAAATGATTTGAACCTTCCAAGCGAGCTTTGCTCTGACCAGTCTAGTTGAAAGTGCTCCCCTTACCCCCACATGCCTCACCCCCACCCCATTTTATTTTTTTTCCCATAGTACTTGCCATATATATGTACTTTTTAAAAAATTTTGTTTTGTTTTATTTATTTTGTTTATTGTGTCTTTTTTCTAACGACAAGAACCTAAGTCCCACGAGGGTAAGAATTTTTATGTTTCGTTTGTTGTAGAACCAGCTCCTGGAAGAGTGCTTGGCACATTGTGGGAGCTTAATTCATAATTGAGTAATAAATGATGAGTAATAAATAAACTGATTGCAGTTTATACAGTTTATTCATTACTCTGCCCAAAGACAGAGCGCTGATAACTGGATGATGAGTAAACACGGAAAGTCTGCTTGGCAGCTCGCTCCCCTTGGTCTCAGAGAATTTAACACAGTGCTGTGGCCCATAAACTGAAAATGAGCTGACGCCTGCGGATGCCTATCGAAGTACTTTTGAATCCCCCAGGGGCCGTGGGGACTAAACTGTTGCTGAATATTTGTTTCCCCTTCTTTCCAGAAGCCTTCAAGCCCTATGGTTGTCTCTGGAAGGACACAGGCATCTGCCATACATCCTACCTCGTCTTCATTTAGCAGTTTTAATTATTCATAAGTAGAGAAGTTTCTACATCACAGTGTGGAAACTGAGTTTGGATTCCCAGTGCCCAGTTGGAAACTTGGCTCTGACCTCTGGACCGTGGGCACCCCAGCTTCAGTTGGGCCCGCTTAACTGTTTGTGGAATGGAGATAATAATAGTCCCTCCTCACAAGGGTGGTTGTGAGGACTAATGGAAATAAAGCAGCTGAGTGCTTAGCTGTGTACACGCACGTTCTGAGTACTTGGTTAATGACCTAGATACTATCTGATAAAACCACAGTCTCACGAAAAGCCTAAGCTGGTGTGCAAAATGGGACATAATAACTTAGAATAGAGAGTCATGGGTGAAAGTTTTGGCTATGGAGTCCAGAGGCCAGGTGATGAAATTACGGCTTTTCTTCTTATCAGCTATGTGACACTAGGCAAGTTTTTTTGACCTTGCTGAAATTTTAATTTCCTCATCTGAAAGTGAGGTTGTAGCAATAAGTAACGTTGGGTTGTCATGAGGACTGTATGCAACAAATTATGTAACCTCTTAGCATATTCACTCACTCATCATTAAGTATTTTTAGTATTAGATTGCACAATTTTTATCATATGAAATAGAATATTGAAAGGTTGATAATGGACTGCCAAGTAGCAGTTTGTTAAAATTTTTTTTTTAAGATTTTATTTATTTATTTGACAGAGAGCGATCACAAGTAGGCAGAGAGGCATCACAAGTAGGCAGAGAGGCAGGCAGAGAAAGAGAGAAGGGGGTGGGGAAGCAGGCTCCCTTCTGAGCACAGAGCCCCACGAGGGACTTGATCCCAGGACCCTGAGATCACGACCTGAGCCGAAGGCAGAGGCTTGACCCACTGAGCCACCCAGGCGCCCCAAAATGTTCTTTCTTTTAAAAGCAATTGAAATTGTTTGTATTTGCTTTTTGCCATCTTTCCTGATTTCGTCTTCCTAAGTTGCATTCTGAAATGAGACTGTAGGTTTCACCATCAGGATCCCTGTGATGAGAGGCTTTGTTCTTGTTTTTTCTTAAGGGTTATGGAAATGTTTCTCTTCTATAGCTAGGAAGTAATTATTATTTTTCTAGAGAGCAGGTAACTATATCTGTATAAATGAAACAAAAGACTTTGATAAGAGGCAAAAGATTTTTTAAAATGCAAATGACATTCAGAAGTCTAATTTACTCACATGTATTAATTATCTCTTAATGCATAACAGATTACCCTGACTGTTCACAGCTTGAAACAATAGCTATTTTTTAGGTCACAGTTTTTATACATTAGAAATGCTGGAGCAGCTGAGCTAGGTGGTATTGCATCAGGGTCTCTCCTGACCTCACAACCAAGATGTTGCTAGGGGCTGGAGTCATGTGAAAACTCGACTGGTGCTGGAGGACCCACTTCTGAGGTGGTGCCCTCACCTGGCTGTTGGCTAAAGGCCTAGTTACTCGCAGGTTGTTGGTCCTTTCCATAGGCCTGCTGGAGTATTGCTATGACATGGCAGCTGGCTTCTCCAAGAAGGGAACCAAGAAAAAGAGCAAGGAAGTGATCCAAGAGCAAAGAAAGGAAGAGGTTGTCCTGCCTTTTATGACCTCATTTTGGGGGTCATGCTCCAGCATACTCTATTGGTGGAAGTGAGTCCCCGAGTCTAGCCTACTCTCAAGAAGGGAGGGTTGGGGCACTTGTCCACCTCTGGTTGGGGGAGTATCAAAAGATTTGTGGACTTTTTTTGTAAACCACCACATCATAATTTTGAGTAATAATGAATTTTATTTTATTTCACATTTTACTCAGTCCTCTCTCTGGATATTTACACTATTCTCAGTGTTTTGCTATTGTGTACATTTCACGTCATGCCACAATGAAAAACCTTTATCTGTACATCCACGGGCAAACATATTTGTGGGCTAAATCTCTATAAATGGAATTCCAGATTGAGAGCATACAAAGTTTTAATGGTTTTGGCCAATTCTTCATTAAGCATATGGTGTTTACATTTGACTGTGGGTACAAAGTGTGGGTACCTTTTATTTCATAGTCGCTCACACAGTGTGTTTTTATAAACATTGGAGAAATTTAAAACAAACAATCTCTTATCTCATAATTACTAGCAACAATGAAAGAGAAGGAAACATGACGACTTAGACATGACCACTCTGGTAACTCCTGTCCTTGCCAGTGAGCATGAGATCACTCTTTACCTCATTAGCTAATTTCATTCTATCAGGCATGGGAGGTTCTTAATCTTTATGGAATTTTAGATGTAAGATTAATATTATGGGATACTTTATCAAGCCTTTGGGAGTGAAGTATTAGGGACAGGACAGATTGGAGTTAGGTAAGGTATTTTAGAAAAACGAAGGGGGTTCCCCTTTCTCCACATCCTCTCCAATATTTATTTCCTGTCCTGTTAATTTTGGCTATTCTAACTGGTGTGGGGTTTTGGAGGGGAGGAGGGTGGGAGGATTGGTGAGCCTGGTGGTGGGTATTAAGGAGGGTGGGTATTGGGACGCCTGGGTGGCTCAGTTGGTTGGGCCACTACCTTCAGCTCAGGTCATGATCCTGGTGTCTTGGGATCAAGTTCAGAATCTGGCTCCTTGCTCAACAGGAGCCTGCTTCTCCTTCTGCCTCTGCCTGCCACTCTGTCTGCCTGTGCTCACTCTGACAGATAAATAAATAAAATCTTTTTAAAAAAAAAAAAAAAAGGAGGGTGGGTATTGCATAGAGCACTGGGTATGGTGCATAAATAATGAATCTTGGAATACTGAAAAAATAAAATAAAATTAAGAAAAAAAGAAAGAACATACTAAAAAAAAAAAACAAAACCCCAACAAGAGGATCCTTGTAGGGAGAGGTAGAGCCACATTTCCTTCCACAAAGTAAGAGAGCCTTATGTCAGGGCACCTGGGTGACTCAGTTAGTTGAAGGTCTGAGTATTTTTGTTTTCTTTTAAGATTTTATTGATTTGACAGAGAGGTAGAGAGAGTCAGAGAGCAAGGCAGAGTGAGAGGGATAAGCAGGCTCTGCACTGAGCAGGAAGCCTGACATGGGGCTCCATCCCAGGCCCTTGGGATCATGACCTGAGTCGAAGGCAGACGCTTAACCATCTGAACCACCGAGGCTCCCTGAGCATCTGATGCTTGATTTCGGTTTAGGTCATGATCTCAGGGTCATGGGATAGAGCCCTGTGTCTGGGGTTCCTCACTCAACGTGGGGTCTGCCTGAGATTTTCTCTCTCCCTCTGTATCCCCCACCTTGTGCCCTCCCTCTCTCTCTCTCTCTCTCTCAATACATATATCTTAAAAAAAAAAAAAAAAGAAGGGTGTTATGTTGACAAAGAGCAATTTCTCATTAGTGTGTAGGAAGCAGATCCTCTTGTCATTTCATCTTTGGGTGAAGGACTGAGGAGAATATGGAGCTTCCATGAGGACACAATGATTGGGTGGAGAGCAAGGCTCCAAGGCGGTATCAAACAGTAAGTTCAAGATTCCCAAGCTGGGAGCTTTAAATTAGGACCTGAGGGAAGCTGGGTGGGGATGTGCCTTTTGAGTAAAGCTGGTGTGATTTACAAGGCAGCCTGGGAGAGGAGCAGTGGATGCTGGGGCAAAAAGTGGGTCTTGAATGGGCAAGCTCCAGCTCTGGCTCCCACTGTTTCTTCCTGCCTTTCTGCACCTGCATCTCAGGTAATGCGCAACTCACCCAATGTACGGCTGTAAAGCACTCAACAGACTGCAGGGTAGATCAGAAAATGTTCACAGGGGCAACACTCAGCAGATTGGAGGGTAGATCAGAAAAGGTTCAAAGGGGCAGCAGTCAGGAATGTGCATCTGCCACCTCATGAAACACTGAACAGTGCCACAGTCTCTGAAAGTGGGTTGGACATGGTTCTTAGGGACATGCTGCTTCTTACTCAGTACCCACGTCTATCTTTTTTAAGGCAAATGAAAACATGTCATGTAATGCTTTGTAATTTAAAGTATTTTTATTTGAGGGGCGCCTGGGTGGCTCAGTTGGTTGAGCGTCTGAGTCTGATGTCAGCTCAGGTCACATGATCTTGGGGTCCTGAGACTGAGCCCCGTGTTGGTCTCTGCACTCAGCTGGAAGGTGGCTTCTCTCCCTTTTCCTCTCCCTCAGCCCCTTTAGCCACTTGCTTCTGTGTGTGTGTGCTCTGTCTCTCAAGTAAATAAATAAATCTTTAAAAAATTGTGTTTTTATTTGATTTTCACAATAAGAAGGTGATGAGGGGTAATATAATAGATATTTTTAGTTTCATTTTTACAGATAAGAAAACCAAGACTCATGAATATTAGGAAAATTCTTTTGGCTACCACAGCAAGAAATGATAGGATAAGGAGTCAAGTGCAGGTCTTTTTTTTTTTAAATTTTTTTCCCCCCTATTTAGCAAAGCTCTCTGTTCTGAGAAGGAGAACTTGGGGGGGGGGTAAGATGAAGCAGGAAATTACTAATGAAAATTTTAGCACAGTGATCATCCAGGGAGTAAAATATTATCAATCAATAAGTATTGATTATGCAGATTCTACAAGTACATACTTCGGAAGGAAATAAAAAGGAAGAAGCAGGCCTAATTTTTATACATTGGGAGCTCACAATTTGAGAGAGAAAAGGGGTTTTGCAAACTTATGGAAGTAGATACACTTTTTGGGAGAAAGCCTTAGGAAAAAACTTGACTTGACCACAAATGAGCTGGGAGTACAGAAGGTGTGTTGACGTGCTGGAGGTGCTGGGAGTGGTGTTTGATGGACTTCTTGATAATTTCACAAGGGGCCACCATCCCCTACTGCTCCTTCCAAAAATTATTTGGTTTTTAGTTGTTACTGTCTCCTACTTAATGTTTGTCCCATTTTTCACTGTCCTCAATTTATACCTGCCACTCCACTCCCGTCCTATAGGATAATGTCATGGAGTATTATTAAATCCACTGATGAGTTCAAAATCCCCCAGACGGTTTTCAAATAGGAGTAGAGGGAATTGAATATTGAAGTCATCTGGGGAACTTTTGAAACCTACCCAAAAAGGTTCAAGATGGTAGCTGGATCACAGGACTTTACCTGTTTTCTTTTCCAAACTTCCATTAACGTTCTTATAAAGATGTACCAAATGAAATGCGTCTGTGACAAAATGGAAAAAAGAAAAACAGACATGACCATAGTGCTGGGTATAGCAGAGCAGAGAATATCTCTCAGGAGTCTGTTGTGGAGTTGGGGGCAGTTCTGCTCAGAGAGACCACTGAGGCTTGAGCTAGGAGTACGGGAGGGCAGAGTAGCACAGGGATATCAACCAGTGTTCAGCTATAGTTGGGCTTAATAAAGGGGCGGTGAAGAGCACTGTTTTCCAGAAAGTGGATTTACTAGTATATGTTTTTTTTAATAAAGATGTGATTTCCAACTATTTCTTTTATGTTTATAACTCATATTAAGGCTGTTATTCATATGAGCTATAGTTACAAAGGTCATATGGAGAGGGAAGTGGCTATATATTCTGGAAAAAAAAAAATCAAAACCCTCCCTAGAGATATCGATTACCTCTCCTTCATACTTCAAAAACGGTTGATGAAAAGAAATCATGACTTGGATCCTTTTGTAAAACAACTGCATTCTAATTTATATTATTTTTTATATCATTTTTTTTTTCTTTTTCTCACTTGGATTTCTGTAGTTACGGGTGAGATTGCTGGGATGAAGGCATACCGTTTCCTGTTTCATCCCTCTCATACCCCTTCGGAAAGAGGACCAGGTTCTTTGAAGTGCATCTGTGACACAGAGCATATCATGGTGGTGTTTCCACTCAGTCTTGCTTCCAAATCAGCAAATACTCACTTATAACCATTGCCAGGGGCATCCACTGAAGCATTGTAGAGTTTTTCCCCACATTTTCCTCATGATAGAGAACAAAGGAAATGGTGGTAGTGTCATTAGGCTAAATGAAAGGGATCTAGATTTGCAGAAGCAGCAACTCTCAACAGAAGAATGGCCCAGCCCTGAACTTTCTGCCCCTGCCCCACCCACGAACACACAGAACAAGGAAGTCAGTATCTCAAGCTCTCAGGTTGAGAGGGATCACTCAGAGAGGGTTGAAATACTCTCATGCACTGGCATCTAGCTGCTTAAAACTTAGGAGGGGAAGACACATTTTCCTCAGAGTTAAATATAGATAGAGAGTTTGGGAGCAAGAGGGGGAGAGAGGGTTAATTTTAAGTCCTGGAGTAGATATTGTTGAACTGAAAAAGCAGGATTCTGATAAGGGGAGCAGGTGGTGTTGGGGAAGGGTGTGGGCTTTGCTGTGGTTGTGTAGAGAAGCCTGTCTTTGGAGCATAGACTGGGAGTGAATTTCAGCTCCACTATTTGTCATTGCTGATAAGTTTTATATCTTTCTGACCTCTGTTTTCTGCTTGTAAAATAGAGGTGAATGATACCTGCATTTCAGGATTATAAAGATGATTATAAAGATGACAGCCTGGAAAATACCTGACATAGAGAAACCCCAAAATATTACCTATACTTACTACTCAGAGTCAGACTGTAGATGATACCATTTAGTCTTGTAAATGATGGAAGCCATTACAAGCTTGTGAGGCCTCAAAACCAATGGCCCCACTCATGGCGGCAGTTCTGCTGCTCTGCTCTCCCCACTCATGGCGGCAGTTCTGCTCTGCTCTCCTCCCATCTTTTACTTGACACTTCTCACTATGTCTGATTCCAGATTCGGCTGCAACTTAAGGGGATACGAGAAGCTAGTTAGATCGATGAAAACTCATTTTAGAAATCATTCTGTCACACCACCCAACTTGACAATGGATTTGTTTACTTCTTCTGTGTAAGATCTTTCCAGAGACAATTCTCTCTCCCACGCTGGTTGATGTATTGATTGTGACTTGTCAGCTTCACTCCCTGTTGGGTGACACGTTTCAGCATCACAATACCACGCTGTGTAGTTTCTCACACTTACGAAGAAGTGCTGTTATCTGTGTAGGTGGACACTCTCACAGAAAATGGTGGACATTCTCACACAAAACATGAAAGACAGAGTGTGCCTTTACCTAAGAGGCAGTGAGGTCATAAAGACAACCCCGAAGGTGGAAGTCAAAATCCCTCATTGTGCCTGATCCTTAAACATGGTCTGTGTATGTCTGGTCAGATGAAGGGAACCCGCTCAGAGGCCCAAGTGACACTGCCAGTCACTGTGGTCCCTGTTTTAATAGATGTGAGTTCTTCCTTTCTTAGGTCCTATTTCTGTGTTGGTCATCATATTCACCCTTAGGAATGTGGTATCCTTTTTTTTTTTTTTAATTTGAATATTTGCCATGTTGCTGTGATTCGTGTCTAGACAGTGGAGCACTTCAGCTGCTCTCTGGGCACAGTTCTCCCTGTAATTTCCCCCAGTGTGAGCAGGTTCAATGAGTGAGGGTGACTGCCTAATCCTTCCTTATTAATGAGAAGGTATTTCAAGACCTGCTTTATGTTGGACCTCTGAATATGAAGAATAATGTTTTTAGGGTTTGAATTCTATGAATCTTTAAGACACAAATTTTGACTTAAAACCATCAAAAGCGGTCAAGGTGAGAGAGAAAAACAAAAGTGAACAAATATAAAAACCTCCAGAGAACAAAAGCCTGAAAAAACCAGTTTCCTCAGAGCCCACCCCCTTGAGGGGGGCAGGAGGACTTAGCTGAGAGAACTTCAGGGACTGAAAACCCACGTGGCAGGCCCCTCCCCCAGAAAACCAACCGGGAAAGAAAAAAAAAAAAAAGACGACAAGAGAACAACCACCACTACTTCATAGGACAATTTTTATCATTAATTCGATCCCACTATTCTGGCTCATTTTTTTTATATAGTTAATTTTTTATTATTATATAGATAATTTTTTAACCTATTTACCATCACAGTGAGATGTCCAGTACATCAAATTCCATAATAACCTTCTAACCTGAACTTTTTGATACATACACCTGTGTTTTCCTTTTGCATTTCTATTTTTTAAATTTCTTCTTTTTAATTTTAGTTTAGTTTAGTTTATTCCTTTTTTTAATTTTTATTTTCGAATATTCATATAGAGTTAAACTTCAAGGTAATCCCCTTTCCCCAATCAATGCCACCCCTATAGGTAAACCCAATTCCTAATCCCCCCTTATCTTAGGAAAGTTGAGTCCTTTAATAAAGATATCAAGATACATCCAGGAAGAATCAAAACAACCTTCCTCACCCACACTGAGAATTTACAACCACTCTCCCATCTTTTTCTTCCACCGGTATCTCTGTGTTTTTGTGTTTGTCCTGATAGTATATAAATCTTACACTCAGGGTTCTTTTTGACGAGGTTCTTCCTTTATTTGCATATATATATATATGCAAATATATATATATGCAAATATATATATATATATTCTCTTGTCATATACTTTTATCAGTCTTTTTGTTTGTCTGTGTCTGTTTGTATACTTCATAAATCTTACCTTGGGGCCCATTTGGGCTAAACCTTCTCTTTTATCTCACCTTTCTTTCCTGTCTCTCTCCCTCTCTCTCTTTTTTCTTTTCCTTTTCTTTTTCCATTCATTTGGGTGGGGAACCCTGATTGCTCAGAAGCATTCCAGGGTGCACCTTGACTGCACCAAAGTCGATACACCTAGCTACACCCGTTCAGCCATCTCTCACCAAAATGACTAGGAGGAGGAATGTCCAACAGAAGAAAAATACAACAGAGCTAATGGCTATCAACATAGACAATATGTCGGAAAGAGAATTCAGGCTAACAATTATCCAAGCAATAGCTAGGTTGGAGAAAGCCATGGGTGATCAAACGGAATTGATTAGGGCCGAACTGAAAACGACCAGAGATCCTGTTTTCAATATTAGGGAAGAGCTGAAAGCTACCAGGGATGAGCTTCACAATGCTCTCAATGAGTTCCAATCTAATCTAAATTCTCTCAATGCTAGAGTAACTGAGACAGAGGATAGAATTAGTGATCTGGAGGACAAACAGAGAGAAAGGATCGGGAGGAAGCCGGAACAAACAGCTCAGAAGCCACGAAAACAGAATCAGGGAAATAAATGATGCCATGAAACGTTCCAATGTCAGAATTATTGGAATCCCTGAAGGGGAGGAGAAAGAAAGAAGTCTAGAAGATATAGTGGAACAAGTTCTTCATGAAAATTTTCCAAATCTCATGAATGGAACCAGCATTTATGTACTAGAGGCTGAAAGGTTTCCCCCCAAGATTACAGATTCTTGAAAGTCCTCGAGATACCTAATAGTAAGAATGAAGAATTATAATTGTAGGCAGAACCTCTTGATAGCAGCTAGGACAAAGAAGATCCTTACGTACAGAGGAAAGCCCTTCAGAATAATGTCAGACCTGTCCACAGAGATCTGGCAAGCCAGAAAGGGCTGGCAAGATATATTCAGGGCACTGAATGAGAAGAACATGCAGCCAAGAATACTTTATCCAGCAAGACTGACATTCAAAATGGATGGAGGAATAAAGAGTTTCCAGGACCGGCAAGTCTTAAAAGACTATGCAACCACCAAGCCGATACTGCAGGAAATATTAAGGGGGCTTCTTTAAAGGAGGAAAAAGCCCAAGAATAGCATTGAACAGAAATATAGAGACAATCTACAGAAAGAAAGACTTCAAAGGTAACATAATGTCAATAAAAAGGTATCTACCAATAATCACCCTCAATGTGAATGGCCTAAATGCGCGCATAAAATGGCACAGGGTTGCAGACTGGATAACAACGACAGGACCCATCCATATGTTGTCTACAAGAGACCCATTTTGAACCTAAAGATACACCCAGACTGAAAGTGAAGGGATGGAGAAGCATCTTTCATGCCAATAGGCCTCAAAAAAAGGCTGGGGTAGCGATTCTCATATCAGACAAATTAGATTTTAAACTAAAGACTGTAGTCAGAGATCCAGAAGGACACTACATCATTCTTAAAGGGACTACCCACCAAGATGATCTAACAATTGTAAATATCTATGCCCCCAATATGGGAGCAGCCAATTACATAAGAAAACTGTTAATCAAGATAAAGAGTCCTATTGATATGAATACACTAATCGTTGGAGATATTAACATGCCTCTCTCAGAAATAGATCATCGAAGTTAAAACACTGTCTGCATTTAGCACCCCAACAAGCCAGCTTCATGGTTGATCCCAGTCTGTGGCATGTTTGGCAGGAAGCACTGAACTGGGGATCACATGAATCTGGAATGCAAGACTGACTCAAATCTGATGGAGATCAGGAGCTGTTTGGAAGAAGGGGACAGCAATGGGTTGAGGGAAGTTGTTGAAGCCTGAGGCTGTGGTAGGCTCAAGCGTATTCGATCCATGAGGGGCCCACCAAAAGTTGCCAGGATAGATACAGTAGCTAAGCTACATTAAGCTTATTGGGAAATGTGGTTCTAGTCCTTGGTTGTGTGACTCTCAACAAGGCACTTGGCCTACTGTACCTTGCTTATGCATAAAATGAAGGGGCCTGACTGACTACTGGTTTCATTTCTTTTTTTTTTTTAACGTCATGGACACCACTTCTTAATATGTTTTTGCATAGTGAAACGTGTTTATTATAATTTATAAGCCTGGAATAGGGCCACTGTCTCCAAAACATAGTTGCATATCAGAATTACCTGTGGTGTTAAAAAAAAAATCAGTTATCTAAACCTTCTCCCCAGAGATTCGGATTCACTTAGGTTGAGACAGCAAGAGAGTGCCGAACATCTGATTTAAACTTCTTGGCAAAATATTTTAATGCCCAGCTAGGATTTATAGCAATCCTAACATAGGTAAATGTGTTATTTCTGTATTTTTTTTTTAATTGACAATTCTCCCTGGGACTCCGAAGGTAGCCAGTTGGTCAGGATGATCCAACAGTTACCTTCCATTGTAGAATTCACCAAATCTCACTGAAACTATAGTTTCTAAATATTGTTACCACTGTAAAAAAAAAAAAAAGCCTCCGTAGAGATGTTTCATTTGGAACTGAAGTCAGGAAATGTGCAAAATGAGCCTAGGTTATCATCTTAAAACAGAGAGCAAGAAAACTACCAAAGACGACCAGAAACCAACTTGGAGAGACTCCCCCTGGGTACATTTATCCTACCTCTCCTCTATGAACTCTGTCTTTATCATCCAAGTAATAGGTGAGGGGGAATTTCTCTCTATAGTAATATTTCATCCAGTATATAAAGTGGTAGAATTACAGTATCACTGTCACAACTAATGGAATAATGGACCTAAGAAATGCTCACCAATGGCTGTTAATATGAAAAAGGGAGAATTTGCTAGATCTTTTGTGTCTCCTGCTGGAAGACTGTATACCAGCTCTGTACCATTCTTGCTAAAATATTGAACCTGCATCTATCAAAACTCTAGATCTGATCATTAAATTTACAGGAAACATTAAGGCAGAGAAACATGTAAGTATATCCACAGATGCAATTAACAAAATCCAGATTATGGGGAAATCTATAGAACAAACCTGTAGATTTAAAAAACCTAACTGGGGTGTCTGGGTGGCTCAGTCAGTTAAGCATCCAACTCTCTATTTTGGGTCAGGTCATGATCTCAGGTTTGTCAGATTGAGACCCTGTAGGCTCTGTTCTGGGCATGGAGCCTGTTTAGGATTCTCTCCTCCTCTGCCCCTCCTCCCACCCTGGGCGCTCTCTCTCTCTCTCTCTCTAAACAACAGGAAAAAAAAAGCGTAACAGACACAAACCAATTACACTATATAAATTTTCTTGCATCCTGGTGAAAGTAGAACAAATTATAAAATATTTATCAGGCAATAAGAGATATTTCAACATTGACTAGATATTTGATGATTGAGGAATTATTTTAAAAATATTTTTGGTGTTCTGGGTGGCTCAGTGGGTTAAGCCGCTGCCTTCGGCTCGGGTCATGATCTCAGGGTCCTGGGATCGAGTCCCGCATCGGGCTCTCTGCTCAGCGGGGAGCCTGCTTCCCTCTCTCTCTCTCTCTGCCTGCCTCTCTGCCTACTTGTGATTTCTCTCTGTCAAATAAATAAATAAAATCTTTAAAAAAAAAATTTTGGTGTTCTAACAATATTTTGTTTAGCTTTCATGAAGTTTACTTTTTAATACTTAAATATTTAAAAAAAATTTTAAGCCGAAGATGTGGCATATATATACAATGGAATGTTACTCGGCCATCAGAAAGGTTGCATACCTACCATTTACATCGACATGGATGGAACTGGAGGGGATTATGCTGAGTGAAATAAGTCAATTAGAGAAAGATGATTATCATATGGTTTCACTCATAGGTGGAAAATAAACAGTGCAGAAGATGATAGGGTAAGGGACAGAAAGTGGAATGGGAAGTCATCAGAGTAGGAGAAAAACCGTGAGAGACTCCTAACTATAGGAAACAAACAGGGTTGCTGGAGGGGAGATGGGTGCGGGGATGGGGCATTAACTGGGTGATGGGCATTAAGGAGGGCACATGATGTGATGAGTACCGGGTGTTATATGCACGTAACACTGGGTGTTATGTGCAACTGATAAATTATTGAATACTACATGTGAAACTAATAATATGTTGGCTAATTGAATTTAGATAAAAACAATAAAGGAATATCTATATCTACATTGGGGGGCTCAAACTCACAACCCCAAGATCAAGAGTCACATGCTCTATCAACTGAGCCACACAGACTCCCCAGTACTTAGATATTTCCAGATAATAAGATATCTGAGATTTGCTTCAAGGTTAGGGAAAGAAGTAAATAGAATAAAGAAAAAATGAGATTGATCATGAGTTGATAATTTTTTAATCTTGCTGATGGGTATGTACATGATGGACTTGTAGTTATTCATTTTACTTATGTGATATTTAAGCTTGTCCATTAGGAAATTACTAGCTATGAATTCAATAAGACTTAACTATAATTTTTTTTTCAGATGGCAAGAAGGAAGTTGAAAGATTTCACGACGTTGGAGCTTATGCTCAGTGTTCTTCTGCTTATGGTATTTATCATCACTATTCCTCTGTTTGTGCTTTCAGCTAAAGAGTCTTCGGAATCAAAAGGTAACAAGGAACTCTAGCGTTCCCTCCCCATGTGTTGCTCTTACCAGAGCAGAAACCTCATAAATGGCAGGGATTTGATTCTCTCCTGTGCATTGTTGTGAGTGTGTGTGAGGAGGGAGGGGGAAGTTATATGTGTGTCGGTGAGCCCTTGACTGGAACTGTGAGAGCTCACTAGGTATTCACTGTAGGCCTAAGCCAATACTTTTATTTCCCAATTAGCACAGTGCAGGATTTCACAGCTGACCCTTGAAATAAATTTGCTGAATTGCTTTGAATAATTCTCATTTCAATAACAATATTGACATTTATTAACCAATAACCCCTTATATGTAAGGCAGTTGAATAAGTATATAATCAAAGTATTTAAGGCCCAAATTCTGTTTTTTAAAAAGTTAAAAACCATCAGAGTTATTTAATTAAACGTTTATTGAACTGTCTTACTCTAAAAGAGGGGCTGGATTGTGCCAAGTTATCCCTGGTTTCTTCTCTGGTATATCTAGGAACAGTTTCTATGAATCAGGTGATGAAGGGTAGGTCTGTGGCTGGAATCCTTCTCTTCTTCCAGTCCCTCTGTCCCAGCCCTGACAATTTCTCCTTTTGTGGGGAGTTACATCAAATAATCTCAAAGATTGTTTAACTCTTAAAGTTCCATGACTTTGGACATGGAACTAAAACCCTCGTTCAGAAAGTGGCACAAATATGGAGCTCTCTTAATCTATCACTTTTGAACTGGAATAGAAATGAAAACTAATTAAAAGCCCCATTATTCTGTCTTCACGTCCTTGCAGAGTGACTTAAAGAAATCTCACTTCCTTACTTTAGAATTGAATCAATGTGTCTTTTATGTGACTGATTTTTAAATATGAAGCAAGGCCCTTGGGCAGATCCTAACTGCCAATTTTTACATTGGTGGCCTTCCTTTACATTTTTGCCATATGAGACTTTATATTACATGAGAACGTCATCACTCAGAAGTGTTCCTTGTTGAGGGAATGCCTGGTAATGGAACAACTGGAACAGAGGTTATGATGGTTAGGGTGGTAACATCCACTAAAACATACACCATATGTGTTCTGTGCACAGACATACTGTGAACCAGTTACTGGGGGTGGAAGTAAAGGACCAGGGCAGTTTGCAAACTTTTCTGTACAAAACCAGGTACTTAATATTTCAGATTTGGCAGACCATATGGTCTCTGTCATAACTAACTAATTTTGCTACTGCAGCAGAAAAGCAGCTGTAGATAATACATTAAAAAGTGGATGTGTCTGTGTTCCAGCAATCAGACTGTGACCTGATTTGGCCCATGGGTTATAATTTGCCTGCCTCCTGGACTAGAGAAGAAAGTAGATTTGGTTCTTACCTTGGTGACCTTTTGATTTAATGGTGGAGCCACACTCCTTGCTCTTATATGAACCATCTCAAAGGGGAGAGTGTTGGTGGTAGAAGGAGATGATGCAGTATACACAGAAGTAAATACAGTCAGCAAGAACAAAATGAGGCTTTCTAAAGTGAACATGTACTCTTCAAGGGCATCAGGGTGAAGACGGATCAGTAGTGGAGTTCATATACTTGGAGGTGTTGAGAACTATGACAATCATGTTAAATGCTTGTGATATTACATCTGATGGTCATTTTATGTTTGTTTTTGGGATTATCCCAGATCCTGGGACAACAGTTACACCAGATCCAAGTACCACCCCTGAATCTGCTGTGTGCCCAGTGGTAAATGAAGTGGAACGGATAAATTGCATCCCTGACCAGCCACCAACAAAGGTTTGAATTACAGATCTTGTTTCCATTTAAGAGTTTATGCTATTGGATAGTTTTTGTTGTTGTTAATTTCTGTTCTGTTTGTTTGTTTCCTGTTTGTAAGTCTCAGAGAACTGTTTGCATTGCAACTATTGGTGTCTCATGCAAATGAATCCTGTATCCACCCTTGTGAGACCCTGCAGCTTTGGGAGAGAAGAGTGAGAGAATTCCCTTGGGGTGACAGATTAAATTAAATATGGATTTCTGATAAATCATGAGTACTTTTTTTAGCATAAGAATGTCGCATGCAAGATTTGGGACTGACATCTATTAAAAATGGATTTGTCTTTTATCTGGCAACACTGCTTGGTTACTCATTCTCTCTGACTGTTACTGCCTCTGTTTCTTGCCTTTTCTCTGTCTCTCTCCTTTCATGATTCCCAAAGGCTGTCTAGGATCTACAGTGAAAAGTAATACATGTACATAAAACATTATTTAAAATAAGGACAAAGTTTGAAGAGCCATGTTTTGTAAAAAAGAAGATAATAAATCCCAGACTAAAGATAGTGCAGGCATCTGGGTATTTATAGCAATATTTCTTGATCACCAACTGAAGTGCTCCTGAGTATTATTTTATTTATTTATTTATTTTCAGTGAAATAGTATTCATTTTTTTTGCACCACACCCAGTGCTCCATGCAATCCATGCCCTCTCCAATACCCACCACCTGGTTTCCCCAACCTCCCACCCCCCGCCCCTTCAAAACCCTCAGGTTGTTGTTCAGAGTCCATAGTCTCTCATGGTTCACCTCCCCTTCCAATTTCCCTCAACTCCCTCTCCTCTCTAACTCCCCTTGCCCTCCATGCTGTTTGTTATGCTCCACAAATAAGTGAAACCATATGATAATTGACTCTCTCTGCTTGACTTATTTCACTCAGCATAATCTCTTCCAGTCCCATCCATGTTGCTACAAAAGTTGGGTATTCATCCTTTCTGATGGAGGCATAATACTCCATAGTGTATATGGACCACATCTTCCTTATCCATTTGTCCGTTGAAGGGCATCTTGGTTCTTTCCATAGTTTGGCGACCATGGCCATTGCTGCTATAAACATTGGGGTACAGATGGCCCTTCTTTTCACTCCATCTGTATCTTTGGGGTAAATACCCAGTAGTGCAATTGCAGGGTCATAGAAGCTCTGTACTCGAGGAACTACAGAACACTTCTTCAAACCCCTCAGATTGAAGTGGCAGGGGGGTGGGAGGTTGGAGTACCATGTGGTGGGTATTATAGAGGGCACGGATTGCATGGAGCACTGGGTGTGGTGAAAAAATAATGATACCGTTATGCTGAAAATAAATAAATTAAAAAAAAAAACACTCCTGAAAGAAATTGAAGACACAAAAAGATGGAAGACCATTCCATGCTCTTGGATTGGGAGAATAAACATTGTTAAAATGTCTGTACTGCCTAGAGCAATCTATACTTTTAATACCATTCTGATCAAAATTCCACCGGTATTTTTCAAAGAGCTGGAGCAAATAATCCAAAAATTTGTATGGAATCAGAAGAGACCCCGATTCGCTAAGGAAATGTTGAAAAACAAAAATAAAACTGGGGGCATCACGTTACCTGATTTCAAGCTTTACTACAAAGCTGTGATCACCAAGACAGCATGGTACTGGCATAAAAACAGACACGTAGACGAGTGGAACAGAGTAGAGAGCCCAGATATGGACCCTAGCTCTATGACAAAACAGGAAAAAATATACAGTGGAAAAAAGACAGTCTCTTCAATAAATGTGCTGGGAAAACTGGACAGTTATATGTAGAAGAATGAAACTCGACCATTCTCTTACACCGTACACAAAGATAAACTCAATGAATAAAAGACCTCAATGTGAGATAGGAATCCATCAGAATCCTAGAGGAGAACATAGGCAGTAATCTCTTCGGTATCGGCCACAGCAACTTCTTTCAAGATACATCTCCAAAGGCCAAGAAACAAAAGCAAAAATGAACCTTTGGGACTTCATCAAAATCAAAAGCTTCTGCACAGCAAAGGAAATAGTCAAAAAAACAAAGAGGCAACCCATGGAATGGGAGAAGTTATTTGCAAATGACAGTACAGACAAAAGTTTTATATCCAGGATCTATAAAGAACTCCTCAAACTCAACACACACAAAACAGACAGTCATATTAAAAAGTGGGCAGAAGATACGAACAGACACTTCACCAATGGAGACATACAAATGGCTATCAGACACATGAAAAAATGTTCATCATCACTAGCCATCAGGGAGATTCAAATTAAAACCACATTGAGATGCCACCTTACACCACTTAGAATGGCCAAAATTAGCAAGACAGGAAACAACATGTGTTGGAGAAAGGGGAACCCTCTTACACTGTTGGTGGGAATTCAAGTTGGTGCAGCCACTTTGGAGAACAGTGTGGAAATTCCTCAAGAAACTAAAAACAGAGCTTCCCTATGACCCTGCAATTGCTGCTGAGTACTATAATTATGAAGTTCATTACACACACAGTGTATCAGTCACCTTTCACACTGAGAATGAATGAAAACAAAATGCAGCCTTCTGAGTGAAGTCCATTGATATGAAATGGCAGATTTATATCAGACACAGATATGATGCTTGCTGCACGTGATACCCAGGCATGTGGCATGCTCACATTTATCTCTCTAGCCATCCTATCGTAAGCTGGCTGGAATATCTGTGGTGTTCTTGCGAACTGCTGTTTTGGTTTATCTGAAGATCCTAATACCAAAAGACATTTTATTTTTCTTTTCTGTTTTTCTTTTCCCCTTTTATACTACTGGAGGCTATAAGTCCCAAATCAAAATGTTGGCAAGGTTGATTCCTTTTGAGCACTCTTAGGTAGAAGCTGTTCCTGCTTCTGTCCTAGTCTCTGGTGGTAGCAGTCAGTCCTTCACATTCCTTGGCTTACAGCTGCATCACTCCAGTTTCTGTCTGCGTCTTCACATGGCTTCTCCCTGTGTGTGTGTGTCTGTGTTCAAATTTCCCATTTGAATAAGGATACTTGGCATCTTGGATTAAAGGCTTACCCTATTTCAGTATGACGTCATCTTAACTAATTACTTCTGCAATCATCCTAATTCCAAATAAGATCAAAATCTGAGGTATAAAGATTAAGACTTCAATGTGTCTTTTCTGAGGACATAATTCAGTCCAATTCATGGAGAGGGGAACTGTGGAAAGTGGGAATTGTTACAACTTGAGTCTTTGATGTTGACTGACTGGGCGTAGATGCCGAGTCAGTGAGAACCAATGCAGCCAAGAGAGAAGAGATGAAATCAGCTATAAGATATGATGGACTAGGGTTGGAAGTGGGAAGTTAAGGCAGAGAAGGGAACCAGAGCCAGATAAGTAGCTTGACATAGAGAAGATGCCCAAGACTGCAGCAGAGTGATGGGATAAAACTAATCAGGAAGTCCAGATGCTGTCCTGAGGGCAAGAAAGATCCAATATCTGGATAGAGATGGGTAGTTAAGGATCAGGAAATCTCCTGGACAGGAAACTCAGTGCCATGACTAACTGTTCTGGCACCAAGGGCAGCAGCCTGCAGAGCAAGTCCGCTAAGGTAAGAAATAATTCCAGTTAGACCAACATACCTTACCAAGGTGATTGTAGTGTTCAATTCCCTTTATTTGGCATCTTATCCTGACTGAAATGAACTTGACCTCTTAGAATAGTGAACAGAGTTAGAGTTGCCTACTGGGAGTAGGAAGAAACAAGATTGAAAAGAAAAGGTGGATTTAAATAGTAGAAGACCTGGGAAGTCACGTAGAGGAAGCTGGTTTTTGATGTGATACACAGCAGCTAGGAGCAACGATTTAAGGCTGAATGGAATCATGTACTGAGAAACAAAGAAAAGAGAACATCAAAACAGGACTAAAAGAAAAAGAAGGTATCAGGGAGAAAAAAAAAAAAAGCAGAATACTTCAGTATGGGGCCAAATGTCAAAGTTCAGCATTTGGGGTGATAGGTTCAATTAAACTAAATATTTTTCTTCTCATAAATTCTTGTAGAGGAGATAAACCAAGTAAATAAATAACTGGAATATGAAAAAGTCTAAGATACAAAAAGAAATATGTTGGAGATCACAGAGGAGAAAGTATTATCAAGGGGAAGGTGACAGTATGGAATTAAACATAAGGAGGATTTTGACACAGATGGGAGGAATGAAAAGTGAATTCAAAATAGAATGGATGAGGAAATTGTGGGGCACACACATGACATATCAAATGGTCCCATATGGCCAAGATATGGGGTAGGTGCCAGAGAGAAGATAATGCCTGAGATGGCAAGGTAAATTAGAGCTGGATGAGAGAGAACCATTAATGTTCTGCTTTGTTGATAGGAAAGGGAAGCTGTGGTCTAGATACGCTTCATGTAAGCAGGATGTTTGGCACGCTAGGTTTGCAGAAGGTTGATCCACACCCGTTCACTAGCCCTTGTCTCAGTGTACTAGGAACCTTGTTGCTTAGAAGCACAGCTAGATGGCTAATGCATCCTAAGTTCACTCTCCTACAACACCTCATCTTGATATTGATTATTGAACTTCAGATGTCATTATTGGCTCAGCAGTGTTTCTTTGGGGTTTTATTGGAAGACCTTTCATAAATTCTGTGGTATCAAGATTATGGTTCAATAAATGAACTTTGACTCTTTTTGTATGTTGTACCAACTGCATTAAACTATGACCTTGGCATTCATTCATTGACCTGCTCCTCTTTAGCTCAGCCAGAGAGAAATGCTCTGGGAGTACTTTCAGTGGCCTGTTTTTTCATAGAAGTTATGGCTTGGGCATTTTGGTGCATGTTTCAAGTATCCTGGCTGTTATATGCTTCCCCAGACTATTGTCGAGAGGCTGAGTCTATGGATGATGATGTATTTATATAATGTGCATGTTAAAGGGAAGTACATGGATGTGTGGAGTAGAGAAGTGGGAAGAAATTATGAATATGATACCTGGCTAGTGGAATGTTCCAGTGTTGAGGCCATTACATCACTCCCCTCTCTCTCTCTCCTCCATGATTACTTATAAAGAACTAACAGTATACATTCCCCTTCAGATAATTCTTTGTTGTAGATCCCACTGTTTTTAACTCCCAATAATGAGAAGGGGTCCTATGAATTTGCCAAACCACGTGGTATACTCTTAGAGACATCTTGGGAGAGAACGAGCTCCAAGGGTCTCTTCGATGAATCTCAGGACAGAAAAAAAAGGGTGACTCAGTTATCAAAATCTCTAGCCTGATCTTTAGTTTTGGGTTGGCAGCTGTTTGCAGGGCATCTCCCTTGGGCGTCCCATGAACACCTCGCCTGAACTCATCACTCCTCATCAATTCTGTTTGCCCTCCTCAACCATCAGATTCTGTTCGTACTCCTGTTATGCTTCTCATCTCTGTAGCAGGAACAGCAGAACTCTTGCCTGGCTCTTCCCTTCAAGCCTTTTGAACAATATTTCATGTGTTTTAAACACTTTCCTTGACAGTGTTTCCCAGAATAAGCACTTAATTTCCCTTCATACCTGGTCATGCTGGCCCTTCCCCACCGCACACGTGGCTTATTCCCATAGACTTCCAGCACCTCTTCTGAATTCCATCTCTCCCCTACCTGAGCCATTACACACAGGATTGAAACTGCCCTCTTGAATATCCTACTCTTTTTATATTGCTACCCAGCTGGAGTACTTACAGCCTTCCTTACTGTTTATTGTGTTGAGTTCAAATGCTCAGTGTGTCATCTTAGACCCTGTTTAACCTTTGTGCCTCTCAAGCTGCATATAGGTCATTCTCCCATGCAGATTTTAGAGACAGCTCTCATACTTACCCAAAACCTGTCCATTCTGAAAGACCATATCACTTTCTACTTCCTTGTGAGACCTTCTGCCCATAATCCCAGCACCTTTTACCCATAATCCCAGAGTTGAAAGATCCTGTTGATGGCTGGGAGCAGAAAGATGGAGTCAATTCCAGACACCCAGCTAAGGAAAGAGCTGGTAGACAGTAATTTTAAGCTCATTGATTTTCAGGATAGAATGTATTGTATGTTGGCTAGCTGAACATAAAAAAAGAGCGTATTGTATAAACAAAGAAGAGCAGGTTTACATGCTTAAAATAAATTGGCATATCCTAACTATCTTGTAGAATGGGTAAGCTGAGAACAGTTTACAGTAAGTCCTACGGTTAACAATAGTACTAATGATAATCTTCATGATGATGTTTGAGAAGTTACCGTCTTTCTTATTCAGAAGTTGTGTCATATTTTATAGCAGGCATACTCAGTAATTATCTATTTATTGTTTATTTATTGGCTTGTTTTATATTCTGCAAATTCCATTTTCTTATCAATAAGTGTTTAATGGCTCAAGATTTATGAATATCAGCCAGCAAACTGCATTTTGTGGAGATCGTTAAGAGTCCCAACCTTCAAAATTACTCTGTGTTTACACAGCATTAGTTAAGAGCCATTATGTGGTGCCAGGAAGAGCAGTGAGCTGTCAGGTCCTGTGTACAGACTTAAGTTTAATGCTCTATGCCTTGAACTGAGAGTGTAGCCCTTGGGCAGTCGGATGTTAGGGGAGCCACAGTACAGGTTCTAGTCCTGGCTTTGCTTCTGAAAAACTCTGTGACTTGATCATGAAGTCTTGTTTCCTTGCAGACTATCAAATCTTTGTCCGTGAAATGAAGCAGTGTTCTCAGGCCGGTCTGTCTATTAAATGCCTACCAAGCATGAGCCAGGAGCTGTACTACAACTCTCTGTTTCCTATGATTAGTAACCATGAAAGTACTGGCCGATGACATGTGATAATTGACATGATACATTTTCCCCCAAGGTCTTATTTTGTGTTTTCCATTTGTTCTGTTTTGCTATGTGCTGCTCCCTACTTGTCCCTGACCCTATGCCCATAACTATGTCTTCTTTCCTTATTATTATTTTTTTAATTTTCTTTTGCTTTGAGGATTTTTTCCGCTGGAGTTTTTAATACTGTATTGGAAGTTACATCGGCTATATTACTTCAGCAATTCCTCTTAAATTTAAATTCTCAGATGAACTTAAAAGGACATTTGTGTCTTGGCTCTAATTCTTCTCTATATGTGCCTTCAGTCCTATTCACATCATCATTTTGTACAGCTTTTCTTTACGATGATTTTCCTAGGTTTCACATCCTTTTTACTCTCCTGTTTATGTGCACCAAGCTTCTCTTTCCACTCCTCGTGACTGCTTAGGGCCACTGCAAGAACTGGCATTTTCAAGTTAGCCAACAGAGAACATTCACTTTTCTGGCTTCTTTGAGCACTCTTTGATCTTTGCCCCTTCCATTCCAATGAAGAAATTATTAACCTCTGGGCAGTGTGCAGAAACCATTCTGTTTAACACGCTTTTTAACACCTTTCTCTTTGCCTGATGTACTGAGGTTTCAACTGAGTAGGTTTTGCATGGAGCACTGGTTGTGGTGCAAAAGCAATGAATACTGTTACACTGAAAAAAATAAATAAAGTAAAAAAATAAAAAAGGAAAAAAACCCCACAAAACCCTGCTAATTGGAATGCATGATGCAGTCGGATCCCACAGCCATATCATCCACAGATGGGCACGGTTTTTCCATCCTTAAATTAGTATTCATGTAAAAATAAGCATGTGATTAGATCCAATGGTTCATAAACCTAAACCATTTCTTTGTCTTATCATTTGCAAAGCATGGCGGTGTCCTCCTGAAAATGTGCTTAAACAGAAATTGAACCCAGAGTATAGGAAAAAGACAGTAGATAGCAAGAGAACTAAGTTTTGGTGCTTGCCTTCCCAGTAGCTCACTGAGCAAGCTTGGCAGGTCACTGCACCTCTGTGAACTTCTGCCTGTCTCAGGTGCTTCATCTGTAAAATATATAGCAGGATATAGTAGTTATTTATTGCTTTGTGACAGATTATGCCAAAACTTCATGGCTTAACACAATGAATGTAATTTTTTTATTATGGTCACAAATCTGACTTTGACATAGCTGGATGCTTTTGGCTCAAAGTCTTTTAGAAAACTGAGGTTGAAGCGTCTTCTGGGACTGGGTGTGATCACTTTCAGGCTCATTCATTGGATTGTTGGCAGGATTGAGATCCTCCAGGATTCTTGGATGAGAGTCTCTGTTCCTAGAAGGCCATTGGCTGGAGACATACCTTAGTCCCTTGCCATGTGCTTCAGAAGAGCAAGGGAAAGAGACCAAGCCAGACAGGAGACATAATCTTTCTGTAATCTAATCTTAGAAGCAACATCCCATTATTTTTGCTTTATTCTGTTCATTACAAGTCACTAGGTCTAGTCCACATTCAAGAGGAAGAGGTTTCTTTGTACTTTTTTGTAGTTAGCCTGGTGCTCCTCCCAAATAAATTAGTTGAGATGAGAGAGGGATTGTATTCATTTTAGTCTCCACTTGATTCTATTGTTAATTGTGGCATAAAGTGGTCACCTTTCTTAGCTAAAAATTAGAATCTCTTTGAGTTTCAAGGAACAATTACTTACTGCTTTGGGAGAAGTTGAGAGACTACGTATGTATGCATGTATATATCTATCACGTATATGTAACACACACATAATAGACATATTTAAAAGTCAAAAATGATTTGATCTCAAAGCTTCTGAATAAAGCAAAGTATTTTTTTTTTTTTTAAACCAAACCAATATAAGCGAAGCTGCTTTTGTAATTTTGAGATTCTGGTGGTATAACTATACTGAAGTTTAAGATATTTAAACAAAGTTACCAGTTTTATTGTGAAGGCAGATGTGGGACTGCACTGTGGTCCCTATATTATTACAAAATAATAATAACAGGGTAGGGCATTGGCAGAAAAATTAATTTTGAGTACAAGCTGTGAATTGACTGGGATACAGCACAATTTCTCTAAATATCATTATAAAATGAGGTTAATTATACCATAAGCTCAAAATACATTTGTAAATGATAATGTTGTACAAATGCATGAAATTATTTGACTAATCTCTTAATTTCAGGCCACATGTGATCAGCGTGGGTGCTGCTGGAGACCTCAGGGGACCATAAGTGTGCCCTGGTGCTACTATTCTAGAAGTCATGGTTATCAAATGGAGGGTGACCTTGTCACAACAAATGCAGGTAAGCCAGACAATGAGATGGGAGCTCCAGACCTTCTATTTGCTACAGAGGAAAGCCTTAGCGGCCTGCAGAGTATCACCCTGCACAGCCACACTACCGCCTGTGACAGAAGGTGGGCACTGCTCTTAAGCAACGGCTGGGATCTATTTTGGCATCAAGGGAAAAAAAATCCAATCTTGGCAGTTAGGCTACATGGTCTATTCCTGGCTCTACTTTATGTCCCTTAGTAACCTTGTACAATCATCGTGACATCTTTGATCCCCAAGTTTCAGACTTTTAAAGAGAGGGATTTGGACTCAGTAACCTCTGAAACTACTCATAACTAATACGATGTGATTTTGATGATATGGAAACAATTCCAATTTCATCAACATTTTATGAAAGTTAGCTCGTCAATATCAGTGTTCATAAACTAAATGTCTCTTCTCATTTCTCCCATCCCAAAATGCAGAGGATAATAATGAACCTTCTGAGAGATAACAGAGGGTGACTACTTTGGGGAAGCTCTTAGCATAAAGGAAGAGACTTGCTTCCTCTCTAAGGGTCTTGGCCCGTGGCCTTTTCTAATACAGTCTCAGCTCTCACCTGGCTTATCATGGAACCCGGAAGATGGCATCAGCATATATGATCACCTGCAATGTAGCATGAAAATAACTGAGAAGGAATGATATAGAGATATCTGAGTATATCTCTATCTCTATATCCATATAGATCTCTCTCTTTCTATCTATATATCTATATATATCAAAGGATAAGAGTGTAAGGGGTATGTGATTAACACAGAATGGCTGATGGACTGTTGGAATGAGAATTAGGCCTTTGCGGGGAGGTTTCAGGCTGATTTTTTAAGCGAGAAGCATGGGTAAGGTAGTGCCTGTGCCTCGCTTCACACACTGCCCCACGGTAGCGTTTGATGGGAGACATTGCTCCTCCCTTCTTTTGAGAAATAAAGGCTCTTCACAGTCCCTTTGACGTAAATATGGCTACTTCTTGGGAGTTTACACAGCCGGCTATGTAAACCTTTTTCCATCTACATACTAGGATTCACAGCCCAGTTGAAAAGGTTGCCTTCCCCATCCCTATTTGGAAATGATGTCAACAATGTCCTTCTCACAGCGGAATACCAGACGTCCAATCGTTTCCACTTTAAGGTTGTGGTTTGTTTATTTAAGAATCTTTTTGAAAAGTGCTTGTTCTCTCCCTGATGGCTGTAATTACTACAAGACTGACAGTATTGCTAATGGAAGCTTTTTTCTCTACTGACATTATTTTTCGTAGTACCTATATGTTGAGTCGTCTGTAGCCTTCCTTCAGTGTGGTAACTTCCTGAATGTAGATTTTGAGTCAACTAGTGAAATCTGATTTTCGTTTACTTGTCCCTAATACCATATGAAATGTAGTCAGGAGGGAAAAGAAAAAGAATGATCACAGCTGTGAAAAGTCTAGAGCTAGTCCATCTCTGTAGACTTACAATGTCTATTTCTATCAAAAGACTAACTTCTGCCCAGGTGTTAAACATTTGAATTTGGTAATATAATGGATAAATCTACCTCAGACATCATGCCATCTGGGTCAGTGCCTGAGTTCAGTACCATGAGCATAGTCACTGGGAAACACTGCTGTGGGTAGGAAGGTTTCTATTTTGAGAATACTGAGGAGTTTTCATTTTGGCTTTCTTTCCCTTCATGTCCCGGGCAGCTAACTGACCAGAGCAAGGACAGGTATGAAGTACCTCATGAACATGTGCAACCTTTCAAAGGAAGTGCTGCTTCTCCCTTGACCTATGAAGTTACGGTCTCCCAACAGCCGTTTAGCATCAAAGTGATCAGAAGAAGTAATAACCGTGTTTTGTAAGTTTTAAAAACCTGTCTGGGGATCCGAGTAGGAAGGACATGGGGAGGAAGGTCTGCAAGCCTGAGGAAGGGTGCATGCATTGCAACAATGTTCCTGAAGGTTGTGAGCCCACTTTTGGTGACAAGACTCTTTGAATGTGTACTTTCTTCCACCTTCCTCTTTCCTCCTCCTGCTGCTGCTGCTTCTGCTGTCATAGTTATTACTAAGCATTTATTAGAGGCCAGGCACTGGGCTGGGCCATTTTTTTCCCCTTCATTTTTATTACTGTGTCATCATTTTTTTTCCTCTTTATTTTTCCATTCCTCCATCCATGTATCCACCAGTAACTATTATGGAACATCTATTATAACGTAAGAGTAATATTTTGGCAGTATCATAGGGTCTCTAAGGGAAAAAGAATTCCTGATCTCTTAGTGTCTATGGGAGGGCAAATGGGGCCAGTTAAACAGGGGATAGGGGTCATTAAGATGTAAGGGACACTTTTCTAAAGGTGTGTCCTCTCCACTCTACTTGCCCACCCGTCCCTGCATTTTGCATCGGCGTCTAGGTTGGACTCAGGCATTGGACCCCTCATATTTGCCGATCAGTTTCTGCAGCTCTCCATGCGACTGCCCAGTGCTAACGTGTATGGTCTGGGAGAACAGGTGCACCAACAGTACCGGCATGATATGAATTGGAAGACTTGGGCCATGTTTGCCAGGGACACAACCCCCAATGGGGTAAGCTTTTAGGATGGGCCCCCCTGCACTACAGGTCAGCCTCATTTCTGAAGATGACTCCAAGTAGTATAGAATAATAGTTAAGAGTGAGACTCTAGGGTGAGGCTATTTATGTTTGAATTCTAACACTGATACTCAACAGTTCTGTGGTTCTGGGTGAGTTACCTCTATGTGTCTCCAGTTTCTCATCTATAAAACAGGGGGAATATACTTCCTTCATAGGACTGTGATGGGAATTAGAAGAATTTATCTACACAGAGTCTCTAGAAGAGTGTCTGCCAAATAGAAAGGGCTCAATAAATGCCAACTACTCTTCATTTTATTTTCCTTTTGAACTACTAGTTGTGGAGAAGACATTACTAATATTGACTCTGCACAATAGGTGGGTTGTTATTATCTCCATATATTTTAGGTTGGCCTTTATAGATCACCAATTTATACCAGGTTCGTCAGTAAAATAGGATAAAATATCAACAAATATACCGTCTTGCTCATTCCCATATGAATAGTGTTTGGGGCAGTGAAAGAATAAAAGACATAGAGTTTTGTTGTTGTTGTTTTGTTTGATTTTGTTTTTGTTTTCATTTTTATTTTTCTTTGGCTGTGAAAATCCAAATCAGAGTTACTTTGTAGGCTCAGCAATATTACCTACAGATATTGTTCAGCCACTTGCCTGATTAAGAAGAATGAGTTTCCGAATAAAGGAGATCATTGGAATAATGTATTAAGTGATCCTTTTAATATATGGTCTGTATTTATTAAAAGAACCCTAAAAATTAAGTATAATTGATTCCATTCAACAGGTGAGAAACTGAGGTTCAGAAGTAGCCCAATGTTTAAAAATAAGTTTGGAATAGCAGAGATAGGATCTAACCCCTGGCCTGAGTAATGTAAAGCCCACGTTCCTCACTCTACCATATGCCTATCAGAAAGACAGGAAATTGGAGTCAGAGCAGCTCTCCTGGGAATCATTTAATAAGGAGCCTGAGATCTTTGCTATTCAAATGGGCATCACTATGGGAGAAGTGTATTCGAATTCAAATCCACATTTAACTATCATTCATATATAATTACTGTGCACACCAAATTTTGAGAAATGCTGTTCTAGAGTAGTGATTTCAAACATGACTACTCATTGGAATCCCTGGAGAAATTTAACAAAATATCAATGCCTGCTTCTACCCCCAGGAATTCTGTTTTAATTGGACTGGGATGAAGCCCCAGGTTGAGAACTACTGTTCTAAAGTGTTAGAAGTTCAGCTCACGTTCTAAAGTCTAGACTTTAGTGAGACTAGAAGACCAAGATATCTTGAGTAGAGCTCCCTCTAGTTGCACATTAGAAAGATGTCTGATTCATATTAAGGCTTGATGGAGCTTTCGCAGATGGAATTAGGTTAAGCCTCTTTGAGAGAAGAGATTTTTTGAACTATGGTTTCAAAATTCTTGTTCTCCTACATTTTGACAGGTATCCCAAGCTCTCACATTTCTACTAGATAAATAGTCATAACTGACTCAATTCAATAAGGGAATACTAATTCACTTGGTTGACATCAACCAAATCTAGACTTGATATATTAAGGATTGATCTGTGTCTTCTGACCATGAGTTCCCTGTCAGTTACTCACACAATTAACACTGATTTCTTAGGTCATTTTTTCTAGTCATTTGGGGTTTAAATTATTAGATGGTAAGTTTTCTATTATTTTCTTTCTGCAGGATGGAACTAATTTATATGGTACACAGACATTCTTCCTGTGTCTTGAAGATGCTAGTGGATTGTCTTTTGGAGTGTTTCTGATGAACAGCAATGCCATGGGTAAAAGACAAAAGGAATATTCATAAAAATGCATAAGAGCAATTTTCAGCACAATGAGAAATGGAATGGAGCCCTTGAGGAATGGCTGAGCCATAGCTCAGGGACTTGCATGTTCTTTGATTGTCCCATCCCTAGTTCATTACCTGTTGTTATATGGTAACCATATATAGGCTTTCTCTCCTAACTTATGATTTTCCTGAATCATAGCTCAGATTCAGGTAAACTGAGCAATGAATTCTTCATTCAGACAATACAGTGGTAGCAAGGCAAAGTGGAGTGGCAAGGGTCATGCCCTACAAGATCAGTTTGTTTAAGACCAAACAGTGTAACATCAGAGGATTCCAGAAAGTAGGTAGCTTCCCCATCTTGAAGGTTTAGATTGAACCAATGATTCTCTACTTTTTTTCTGCTTGCATCAGTAACAATGGATCTCAGTGGCAGTCAGTCAATCACCACAGGAGAAGAGGAGATGTGTTAGAATCTCCCAGGGTTGATGGGATATTGATCCCTACTTCTTCTCAACTGAGAATCAATGGGCTAGATCAGAGGTGCTCAAAGCATGGCCCACGGATAGTTCACAAACTGTTTCAGGTCTATAGTAAGATGATTATAGTATTGGAAAGTAAACATTGCTGTGGCATCCAAGTGCATTCATGAACCCTTGTTCATAGATACCCTGTGTGAGTTGTTCTTATGAACAAAGAATACATTTCAGTAGATCTTGAAACTTTTTATTCCTAAATGCAAACTAAGGCAATGGGGAAACTTCACCTCTGAGAATTGTGATTGGGTCTTAGGGGGATTTGGAGTTTATAATATAATCTCTGACCTTTTTTTTTTTTTTTAAGCTTGGCTTTTGCGTGAGTGAGATTCACTGAGGCTGGTGACTCAGTTTGTCCAATGGGTTACATTCCTGCAATGATGATGGGGTGTGAGGCGAGAGCAACAAGTTCTGTAGTTGTGAAGGTCAAGAAGAAACAGTTTTCCTCTGCCTTCGCCAATCCAGTATTTGGGGGCCTGTGAGTCAATTGACAAGAGATAGGTTAGCAGGAGAAAAGACAGGTTATTTCCATGTGCAGCGTGGGTACACAGGAGCGTGCTCAGCGAAGAGTAACTTCTCAGAGGGGTGGTTACGATTTGGGGCTTATATTCCAGCTATGCAAATGAGAGGGAGATAAGGGGTACTCATGGGAAAACACATGACTTTTTGGAAAGATAAATGAGCCCTTTGGAGAATAGTTGGGGGGTAGGATGTTCTTGTAACAATGTCTGTTTGGCGATGGTGCCAATGTATTGTCTCGGAGAAGATTTTAGTTGCTCTGGGGGTGGGAATTTATGACAACTGAGTTCTTTTGGGAAGTCCTGCTTTTTGTTGATAAGGAATTTCAGAAGCTCAAATGTCTTCTGCTTAAAATAACTTCTGTGCTACAGTGGCTTAGTCTGGACCCCTTTGTGAAACTATTTTTCATGAAAGCCTGAGTCCTGACATGGGAATGAAAACGCTCAAGTCACCAGTGACCAAAGTCAGTCATGGAACAAATGCTTTGCCTTTCATGTGCCGTGATCATCAGAATGTCTCCCTTTGTATACAAAATTTGAGGTGTTAGATTTACTTTCTTAATATTCAGGTGATTGGCGATCCTTCAGTCTAAAACTCTGCATTCATTACTCTAGAGTAAATTCTAATTTTTATTTTTTTTCCACTTCTAAATCTTGCAAGAGGTTGCCCTCCAGCCCACCCCAGCTGTCACTTACCGCACCATCGGGGGCATTCTCGACTTCTATGTGTTTTTGGGAAACACTCCAGAGCAAGTTGTTCAAGAGTATCTAGAGGTAAACTTACGATACCGTGACTACAACTGAGGAAATAAATCCCAAGAAGCACAAAGAGAAGTAAATTTAATATGCAGATGTGAGGCACAAATGTCTGCTGTTATAAGCAGCTATTATAAATCTGCTACTACAATCACTCCTACTCTCAATGATTTATAAAGGGGCTAGGAAAATAGACTAACATTCCTACATTCATGAAATGGTGTGTTGGAAATTAGAGTAGATGTGTGCCCCCAAACCAGTGCTTACAACATTTTGTTAAAAATTGATATTTGCAAGGTGCCTGGGTGGCTCAGTGGATTAAAGCCTCTGCATTCAGCTCAGGTCATGAGCTGATCTCATGATCTTTGTCATGAGTGATCTCATGATCTTTGTACTTGTGATCTTTGTCAAATAAATAAATACAATCTTTAAAAAAATCAAGTGTTTGCTAACTTTTGTTTCACATACTTCTTTCAGCTCATTGGACGGCCAGTCCTCCCCTCATATTGGGCACTTGGATTCCATCTCAGTCGTTATGATTATGGAACACTGGAAAGCTTGAAGGAAGTCATGGAGAGAAACCGTGCGGCAGGGCTCCCTTACGTGAGTAAGGCTTTAAGTCAACTCCGGAAATAAATGAATTCCCTTGGGGAGTAAGAACAACTGCTTACAATTTCTCTGCCCGAGTTATTTTTTAAGTATATATAATAAAAAAGATTTTTATATATTCAGAATGCTAGACTTTCTTGCTGCACTGGCCATTCCTTTAAGGAACTAGTTGTTTTTTGTTGTTTTTTTTGTTTTGTTTTTTAATAGGAAATGATACTTAGAGACCACAATTTTGGGGTTAGGAATACAGTCTGTTTGTGTCTGTTTTTCTTAGAACATTTTATTAGTAAAATTTTCTTATGCTATTGTATTGACTACATTTATATAATGTGTTTTTACTTGAGTTCTCAAAACATTTCTTTCCCTAGTTTAAGTGAGCAAAACCATATAGTATGTACATTTAAAAATAGATATTTTAATATTTTGAATGGCTAAATTTGAACATGTCTCTTCTGTCTTGGAGCATGAGGCTTTTCAGTAGGTGCAAAGGAAAAAGCCCAGTCATCTCTAGAATAATCCTCTCTTCTTCCCCACCCCTTTCCCTTGGAGGCATGCACATAGGTCCTAGAGCAAGGGTCAGTTTCATACAGGTAGAATTAGGAAAAAATAAATGCCAAAGAACACTGGAGTTAGAAGAGAAGCAACAAAACAAAACACGAGGAGTAAAATGCGGGAGATGTCGGACAGACTGTCTCTTCTCCCCTTCCATTTGTGGATGGGGTAGGATTTAGGTAGAGGTACATATTTTTTAAAATTATGTTCAGTTAGCATATAGTACATCAGCAGTTTTTGATGTCGTGTTCAACGATTCATTAGTTGCTTATAAACCCATTGCTCATCACATCACATGGCGGCCTCATTACCGGTCACCCAGTTACACCACCTGTTTTTGATAGCCTTAGTGATTTGCTGTGATTGGTGTGGTTTATTTGTTAGATTGGTTTTGAGTGACGGAGGGGGCCGGTTGACAAGGCCAAGTGATGCAGTTAACCTGGTTCCAGGGGTGAGGGTCAGGCCTTAGGGACACAACGGGTCCTCTGTTTTTGAAATTACTATTGGAAAACAAGCACTTAGATGCTAGGGACTGATCAAGAACCTGGCTTCGAGCCCGGCATGCATGCAGTCAGCGTGTATGGTGGATAATAACAGTGATGATTTGACTGAGTCATTTGAACAGGGAATTTCCCGCGAGCTGAATTGTGGAGTTTGTGTATGCTTTCAGGATGTCCAGCATGCCGATATTGATTACATGGATGCGAGGAAGGACTTCACTTACGACCCAGTCAATTTTAAAGGCTTCCCTGAGTTTGTTGAAGAGTTACACAGTAACAGTCAGAAGCTGGTCATCATTGTGGTACGGGCCATTCTCTTTTCCCCCTGCATCACCAGGTGCCGGGTCTTCCTTACCTTTACAGCAGCCTTCCTCTCCTTCACCCCTCAATTCCCAGTCTCCTTTCTGTGCCTCGAGCTTGAAGCTGGGTTCTCCACTGTGTTTTTTCTTTTCTTAGGATCCAGCCATCTCCAACAGCTCTTCCCCCAGCAATCCCTATGGCCCGTATGATAGGGGTTCCAGCATGAAGATATGGGTGAATGCTTCAGATGGGGTGACCCCACTCATTGGGGAGGTAACTAAACAGGGGGCCTGGGGACAGGTGATGGGGCTGTGGCAGAGTGTGCGTGTGTGCGCACATGTATGTGTTTGCATGTGTTTAATTGTCTTGACACTTCAGATGCCTTATATATGCTGGGGACACACGTCTCCCTGTCCCTTCATCCCCAGACCCCGAACAGCCACCTAGCTCTATATTCATTTAATTGACTCTGATCAGTGTTTTTCCTTTTCTCCTGCAGGTCTGGCCTGGAAAAACTGTGTTTCCTGATTATACCAACCCCAACTGTGCTGTTTGGTGGGCAAAAGAATTTGAGCTTTTCCACAACCAAGTAGAGTTTGATGGAATCTGGATTGTGAGTTCTTAATACTCTGAATATTCGGTGACTAATGTTCAGACTGTGTGTTTCTATATCATCGAGTCAAGGAACATGGCAGGAAGAGGAGGAGTAAAAAAGCACATAGGGCAGTCATTCTGATATTCCTTATCTTACTATTCAAATAATCTTACTGAAACATGTAGCTTAGAATCTAAATCAGATCATTAGGCCTGGAAGTAAACTCAGAAATATTTTTTTCCCCGAATCCAGCTTTTCTTTTAAAATGAATGAGTTGAAAGACATAAAAATCAGTCATATATGCCTTATATTGTCTCAAACTTATATTGGTTTATTCAGTTGCCAGCACAGCAAGAGCTCTTTTCTTTGGACGCAGTGAACAAATTGATCAGAACCAAAGTCTCTGGGTGCATGACAAAACTGTGGGGGTGGTAAGGACAGATGTCACATACGATATCAAATGGAAACAAATTCAAAGCAACAGACGTTCAGCAAATTTAGGGAGCTCTAGAGTTGAACTTTTTTCTATTTTTAAGAGAAGTACAGAAAATTTGAACAATACAGAAAGTTAAAAAGATGAAAGCAAAAACCCTCTAAAATGTTAACCAAAAACATCTACCATCGACATTTTGGTACGCATCTTCCCAGAACCCTCATCTGCCCGGCTGTTGGCATGGGCTTGCCCCCTCACTTTCTCTAGGTATGTATTTGTGTGTGTGTGTGTGTGCGTATCTAGTGTATATATGTATGTATATATAGATAGAATATGTGTGCATTCATAGCTGTATTAGGGTATATAGATAACATATAAGTTGATATATATAGAAGCATATGAATCGCGATCTTTTATCACCTAATGCTTTTGAACATTTTTCATTTTCCATGATTACAGACATAGAGCATTTTGAAGGGATTTTTAAGAACTTTCTCTGTGAAAGCTTCTGTGGGTAGAAAAGACAGGAACATCTATTTCCCTCCATGTGCATAAGAACCTCTTTAAAGATGAAACATCTAGAATCATTTCTCTGATTTCTTAAAAAAACAAAAAAGGAGACAAACATCAGTACAACATAAGGGGGAATGTTACTTTTCCTTTGTGGTAGTTTTGCTCTTTGTCTTGTAGGATATGAATGAAATCTCCAACTTCGTTGATGGTTCCGTTTCAGGATGTTCCACGAACAATCTAAATTACCCCCCATTCACTCCTAGTAAGTCTTGGTGGTAGTATAATTAAAGTGGCAATGCATATTTGGTGTTTTACATTCATAAGGATAGATACGAACCACCCGGTAAGGGAGTTTGTGCATAAGTGTACGTAGGGAGGGGAAAATATGAGTAATATATACAGAAAATTAGGAAAGAAAACTAAAGCACTCCAAGCTCTCCTAAATGAGGCATAAATTCAAAGGGTGCCACTAATCTTTCTACCAACAGGCTGAGCTGTTTCTAGGGCAAGGTCCAGAGAACATTCAGCACAGAAGCCAGAGGCTAGTGGTTAGTTGGTATTATTCTGTAGTGTGTATCCCTCGACGTCAGGGCTTACTAGAATGAGACCGTGTAACTGGGCTTGCTCTTTGGATGAGGGTGAAGTCTGGTGATTTCAAGAGTGTGAAGAACAGATGTGAAATGTAGGATGAAAAAGAAGCCAGGACCCATGGCCTTGAAGGCCCAAATCAGAGTCCCTGAATATACTAGTGAGCTCTGGCTGAACTCTGAACAACACCATCTCTCAGGGTATGGCCCCAGAATCCCAGCATTTGCTGTAGTTTGAAGAAAGCTAGAGGCTCACAGATACATTTTATCTTGATTGAGGAAAGAACGAGGTGCTAGCATTATAGCATCTTGTGAAGACTTCCAGTGTGGTGAGTAAATAGGACATTGGGGGCAGATGGGCCAGGGATTTGCATGGGGATGAAACAGTTCACACTTCATTCTCTTGGCGATGGAAGCTATTTATGTTTTCATATAAGGGAATTAAGGTAGTCAAATTGTTTTAGAAATACTAATCTGGCGTTAGTGTGCAGTATGAATTCGAAGACCAATAGTTCAGAAGTAAATAAGCTATTAACTGGGTGTGGTGCATAAACAATGAATTTTGGAACACTGAAAAAAAATTTAAAAAAATAAATAAAAATTAAAAAAAAAGAAATTGCAGTCGTTAACATGCAAATGTAATTTGGATCAGAGTCAGAATGGTAGAATGAGAGTAGAAAAGAATAGAAGCATGAGAGAGAGTGAGGAGGCAGGCTTTTTACTCTCTGGTCAGAGGAGAAAAGGGGTGAACAATTAATTTACACTTTCATCCATTATTTCTATTCTTGGACCACATGGTTTGGCTCTGTTTGCAGAATTCGGATTAAACCCCAAGTCTAACTGGATCCTCTGGCTTCTAAGTGCCTGCCTTGAGCCACATGAGCACCTAGAGTGGAAGAGTGTGTATGGGGCAGCAAAATTTATTTATATGTCAGAGAAACTACTCCAAACATATAACCCTCTGACAGTCAGGAAGCTGTGTGATCATTTGCAGGTTGGCCACAATAGATCCCTGCCTAGAGTGCCCCTGTTCCGGTTGTGCTACTGGGTAGTCCAGGAGCAGGGAATGTGCCTCAGAGGCTCTCATTAACCTATTACCTCTTCTGCCCCAGGAATCCTGGATGGGTACCTGTTCTGCAAGACTCTCTGCATGGATGCAGAGCAGCACTGGGGCAAGCAGTATGATGTCCACAATCTGTATGGCTACTCCATGGCGATTGCCACGGCAGAGTAAGACCACTGTTGCTATGGACTTCCTACATGATCAGATTACTGATCTTTGTTCCATGCCATATGTGTTATTTTTAAGAACCCTGCAAGCTAAATAGGGTTATTATACTGAATGAATGAAGAAACTACCCAGCACATAGGGAAGAAGGAATCCGGGAAATGTATATGGAATGTATAAAACGAAAGAATGGAGGAATACATGAATGGAAGGCTGGAAGAGATAGAAGTAACTTGACCAAGGGCAAGCAACTAATACCTTGTAAAAAGCATATTTTAAACCATTTTTTCATGAATCCCAAACCCACCCATTTTCCTCTCTGCCACACTGTATGGGGTATGGAGGGTAAAGTAACGTACAGACTTCATGTGCCTCAGGGTTTTGGATACAGGTTCAGCATCCTTATACCATGCTGTGTATACCCTTGTTTGTAGACTCAAATTCTACAGTGGGGGAAACGTGCTGAAAATTTGCTCTAATGGTAACAGCAGGAAGCCAGACCAAAGCCACATTCATTCATTAGCAAAGTCATGGTGTAAGTTTAGCCATCTTGAAAGTTGTTTGAAAAATTACAAAGCAAAAGTTTAAAAATAGACATATAGACTTACAATTTAAAAATTACAGATAGGAGTGCCTGGCTGGTGCAGTCAGTTAAGTATCTGACTGCTGGTTTCAGCTCAGGTCATGATCTCAGGGTCATCAGATTGAGCCCTGGATCAAGTTCTGCACTCAGCACAGAATCTGCTTGGGATTTTTCTCTCACTCCCTCTATGGCTTTCCTGCTGGTGCTCTGTCTCTCTTAAAATAAATAAATAAATCTTTTTAAAAAATATAGATGATACATATTTACAGTTACTTATAAAACTACACATATGTATCTATACATTTAAAAAGTCTTATTTATTACAAAATTTTGACCGAAGTGTCTCTACTTAAAAACAATTTAAGTTCCAAAAAGCTGTTCATAAATTCACTTTTTGCATGTGTTTAAAATCATGCAATGTGAAAGATCAGTGTGTATCCATCTATGTAAAATTAAATTTCACCTTTGTTCCATAAAAATTGTACCTCTAGCAACTAGCCTTTTCAAGGCTGCTTTTAAAAATCTTGGAAATTATGGATTTAATGATGTACTTTAGAAGCAAAATAAAATGGAAACATATTCAACGGTGCAGTCTGCTTCCACAGCATCTCTAACCCACTCGGAGGGAGTTAAAAGGCAATGATCCTCGTCATTGTCACTGTATCTGAGGGGCTGAGACATGCTGAGATCACACACTGACTCCTTAAGTTTCTCTCCCTTTCTAGAGCTGTTAAGACTGTGTTCCCTAATAAGAGAAGCTTTATTATAACCCGTTCTACCTTTGCGGGATCTGGCAAGTTTGCAGCCCACTGGTTGGGAGACAATGCGGCCACCTGGAATGATCTTCGGTGGTCCATCCCTGGCATGCTGGAATTCAATCTTTTTGGTATCCCAATGGTGAGTTCACATCCCTACTTCAAGCCCCAGAAAGCCTCTTCTAGAAAATTCTCAGAGTACGACATTCACCTTTCCTACCCTTCCTGGCCCAGGGATTTAATGTCTTGAGAACAAAGGCTTCATCAACATCAGTATGGCTCTGATACTACAACATACTTTCCTGTACTGACTTATTAAGATAGAAAGTACAACCTTGAATTGTTATCGTTGGAATATTTTTTTCTATTAAGGTATAACATACACACAAAAAAGTACACATATCCTTCAGTATATAGTTGATGGATTTTATAAGCTGAACACATGTGTGTATCCAGCACCCACATGAGGAAACTTAACATTGCCAGGTCCCTAGAGCTGGGTTTGACATCTGTTAGTTAAATTGAACATAGATATTTATGGAGCCGTTACTATGTGCCAGGTACTAAGTTAGGTACGCAGGGTGAGGGTAGAGAAAAGCATAAATATTACAGAAGCACCTTCTCTTTCCTCTTACATAGAAAATACATAACCAATAATTATGAAAAACTAGGGACATGTTAATTAAATATTGAGGGAAATCCTGAGAAAGACTTTTTTAGTTCTGACAAGATTATAAGGAACACAGGGAGTCAGGGCAACAAGTGAGAAGAAACATCACGGAACAGGTTGCACTTGAGTTTACCCTTGAAAAGTGGGCTTATTTTACCAGACTAATGGAGAGGTCATTTTAAGTTTGAGAAATAAACAGGAAAAGCAGTAAAGGGGAGAATTTGATGTGTTTATAAGGATTAGTTTGTAGGACTGGAGTGGAAAGTGATACTGGAAAGGTGGGTTGGAGCCAGGTTTTGAGGAGCGGCTAGCTAAGCTGTGAGGAGACCTTGGAGATGTTTGAATATGTGACTGATAGAGTCAGATTTAGGCTTTGAGAAGTTAATTCTAATAGTGGTATGGTCAAATAATATTGGCAGTAATCTTAGTCCTACCCATCAAAAAGCTGTTGTATGTTGGGGCACCTGGGTGGCACTGTTGGTTGGGTGTTTGACTCTTGGTTTCAGCTCAGGTCATGGTCTTGGCGTAGTGGAATGGGGCCCCACATCAGGCTCCACACTCAGCAGGGAGACTGCTTGGGACTCTCCCTCTCCCTCTGCCCCCCATCCCTCACCACTCACTCTCTCTCTCTCTCTCTCTCTGTGTCAAATAAATCAATAAATCTTTAAAAAACAAAAGCTATTGTATGTCAAGTGTTTTATTTACATTATGTCATTTACTAAAACCCTGTGTAGCTAATTAATGCCCATTTAATGAAATGAGGAAACTGAGGCACAGAAGGTTGAAGTAGCTTATTCATGGTCATCTGACGGTGATGAGTGGGCATAGGGGGAGCTCCTGGGTGGCTCAGTTGGTTAAGCATCTGACTCGATTTCAGCTCAGGTTGTGAGAAAGAGCCCCGTGTCAGGCTGTGTGCTGGTTGTGGTGCCTGCTTAAGATTCCCTCTCCCTCTGCCCCTCTCTTAAAAAAAAAAGAAGAGTGAACATGTGATGTGACCCAATTCTGATCAGATTCTATAAGCCTTCTCAGGGAAGTCCCTGATGGGAAGCAACGAGGGTGGGATAATGGAGGTGAGTTAAACGTTCTGTCCGTGTGTCCTTCCAGGTGGGTGCTGACATATGTGGCTTCGCACTGGATGCCCCTGAGGAGCTCTGCAGGCGGTGGATGCAGCTGGGGGCATTCTATCCATTCTCCAGGAATCACAATGGCCAAGGCTATAAGGTAAGGCTCCCAGGAGACATGATCAAAATAAGATCAAGATCTGCCTGCATCCTCACCAAGACATCAGGCGAGCCAACCTCCTACCTGGCGCTTCACTTTGGCTAATTTGCAATTAACCAGGACCTCTGACATGCCATTAAAATGTTCTGCTGTCACAGAGTCTGGTTTTGGTACTGCTGCAGTTAAGGAGATGGTTAGTCTGTGAAGGTTTTCATTAAATTTCTGTACACTCTGACTGCATTGCTTATTTTGTTATGAGAGTCAGATGAGGAAGTACTTCAGAATGATTGACATAACAGGTGGTGAATGGCACTTACTGGTGAAGCGATTCTGCCCACCTGTATGGCTCAGAGGCCAAGTTTACACCCTAGGCTCCAGGTCTTTGAGGAAGGACACTCTTGGGTTCTGAAGAAGGGGGTCTGGAGTTCTCCAGATGCTTCTGCCATTCACAGCCAGGTCACAGTGGCAACCTCTTGCTCCTCCCAGGCCCAGGATCCTGCCTCTTTTGGAGCTGACTCTCTGCTGTTGAACTCCTCCAGGCACTACCTTACCATCCGCTACACCCTGTTACCCTACCTCTATACCCTCTTCTACCGCGCCCACAGCCGGGGGGACACGGTGGCCAGGCCCCTTCTGCACGAGTAAGTTCACCTCATCCAGAGAGCTTTTGTTAATGTGGGCGGCAACATGGACTGTTTGATCAAATACCAGCGTGAATATTGAGACACTTTGAACGGTTATTCAGATACATGTGTATTTTTTTAACTGAGTTACGCAGCCTCTGTACTGTTCTAGAGGTATATTTAAATGGTATAGTCTGTTCCCTTTTGGGGATAGAAGTAGACTAAAACTTTGGGGCTTTGGGGTATTTTTTCTGCCACCAATTAATTCTTTATCTTACACAAATCATTTAAGTTCTGTAATCCTTTGTTTCTTGATTTTTTTTTAAGATTTTATTTATTTATTTGAGAGAGAGAGAGTGAGAGAGAGCATGAGCGAGGAGAAGGTTAGAGGGAGAAGCAGACTCCCCGTACAGCTGGGATCCCAGTGCAGGACTCGATCCCGGGACTCCAGGATCATGACTTGAGCAGAAGGCAGTCGTCCAACCAACTGAGCCATCCAGGCGTCCCTCAGTTCTTGATTCTTAATTTAAAAGTTTTGAGAGTTTGAACAGGACGGTATCTTCTGTAATGCATTGTGTTCAGGCCCTGGGATGAACCTGTTGTTTACACATGAATAAGAATATTACAGAGGAGACTCTTGGGTGGCTCAGCCAGTTGAGTGTCTGCCTTCGATTTGGGTTATGATCCCAGAGTCCTGGACTCCCTGCTCAGCGAGGAGCCTGCTTCTCCCTCTGCCTGCCACTCCTCCTGCTCGTGCTCTCCATCTTTCTCTCTCCCTCTCTCTCTCTCTGGCAAATGGATAAATAAAAATCTTTTAAAAAAAAGCAATATTACAGAAGATTTCTAGAATTCCAGAATTTTTAGTGCCAGCCAGTGAGCATCTCCAACCTAATTCTGAAAAAGGCCGCCTAAGAGGCTTTCCATATGAAAATGGAGTTAACTCCCTTAGTTGTCTGACATTCTAGGCTCTCAGGCACCTATCGCTATTATTATTATTATTATTACTATTATTGATATTATTATACATTCATTATTTTGAGTCCATTTTTACCGCCTCCTGGAATTCCCTGTTGAAAGGCAGCTGCCCCAAAAGAGAAAAGAGTAGAATTAAATGATCTGCTATGTGCCATGATCACATTCAATTCCTTCTTGATAGTCTTCTGAAGTTTGGGGAGGTACTGCTTGTTACGCTTATTTTATTTAAAGGGGCAGATGGTGATTAGACTTGGAGTCCGGATCCTGCCCAGCATTCATTTAACCAGGGAGAAGCGTCTGACCAGAGAGAAGAAAAGGAGAGTGCCTGGGTTGGGGAAAGTGGATCTGCCTCCCAGGGCTCAGACGCAGAACTTGAGCAGGTGTCCCAGAATAATCCAGAGGGTTACCACACACAGGTGGCCTTCATGTTTTAGACAGTTGGGGGAGAGTTGTCAGGAAGCCTTGGCCCGGATCTCAGCGAATGTCTCTCTGTCTCCAGGTTCTATGGGGACAGCAGTACGTGGGATGTGCACCAGCAATTTTTATGGGGCCCTGGGCTCCTGATCACTCCGGTTCTGGATGAGGTAAGTGTCCCACAGAGGCACCCGGAGGGTCTCTGCTTCAATTTCTGCTACCCTCCAAACTCTTCTATTCCTAGGCCCATTTTTCTTCTCTTTATCCCAAGCCTGAGTCCAGCCTCCATGCCTGAGCTGGCACTGAGGACAGCATGCTGAGGCTTGGGGAAGTTGGAGATGGGTTACATACGAGTCTTTTTTTTTTTTTCTTTTTTCTAACCAAGTTCCCAATAAGTGTAGAAGCATCTGCTGGTGGCTCTGGGTTTGGGAATGGTCCTATTCATCATCCGAGTCTCCTAGTAGATCCTACTTGCTCTGTGAGGTAGAGGCAGAATGGAGCAGGGGCCCAGCACTGTCTTTACGGTTGGATGGAATCGGGGTGTGATGTTGCCTCTGCCTCTTAGCACCATGTGGCCTGGGCAAGTGCCTCAGCTGGAAAGGTGAGATCACGAGAGTATCTGCCACCAGAAACAGGTGAGAGGATTACGTGCGTTCACGTAAAGCTGGAATTTTTACCACAACATGTATTTCAATATTATTATTATTCCTAATGTGATTCCACTGGGATTTTCCCTTGTGTTGCAAATTATTGCTTCTATTATTCCTATTAGAAGAAAGGCACGATTTGATAACAGAGAAAAGAAAGGCCACTTATGCTCTCTCAGTATACGGTTAAGAAACTCCCTTGGGAGTGCTAAGAAATCCATTTTATCCCCTTCCGAGGCTGGGTCACAAAGAACAATATTTTGTTTTAATTTCAGGGTGCAGAGAAAGTGACGGCATATATGCCTGATGCTGTCTGGTACGATTATGAGACTGTAAGTAGCTTTGACTTTTCTTAACTCCTCAAGACCACAGCTGCATAGATAAGATGCCTCCCTGGTTAGAGGAAGATCTGTCCACACCCTGAAGAGGGTTTCTGTGCTGTTTTCTGTCATTTCGTAGCACAGTGGATAAAGTGAGCCTAAATCACTTCATGTTAGTCATGAAGAGATCTGGAGAAAAAAAAAAAAAACCTTTTATACACTTTATTCAACAGTAAGATAAGGGCAAATATTGGAGGGTCCAATGGAGAAATTCAGCTGGGTCAGGAGTCAGCTAGCTTGTTTAAAACTATCAGTTCATCTAATATATGTCAGATAGCCTTGGCATGACGTAAACGCTCCCCCAAACTCCCAAGTGATGGCAAAAACCTGTTCTTAATTTCCTTCCTTCCTCTCGCTTGATTGTCTGACTAGACACTAAGTCAGCTTGGTGGAAAAACGAGAGAGCTGCGGATAGCTCAGCCCATGGGTATGAGGGGGGTGCGAGTGGGGCACCCTGCCAAGGTGCTTGACGTGTGTCTGCCTGCACCAGGGGGCCCGAGTGAGATGGAGGAAGCAAAGTGTGGAGATGGAACTTCCTGGAGACAGAATCGGACTTCACCTTCGAGGAGGCCACATCTTCCCCACACAACAGCCAGCCACCACCACGGTGGCCAGGTAGAGCACGGCGGGAGTTCCCCTCTAGGGCGCGGCTGGTGACAAAGCTGGTCATTTCCATCCCCATATGTTGCCCACGCAGAAAATGCTGAGGCTTTCCATGGTGTATGGGAGGAAGGGGGCCGGGGTGTGCGTGACCCTTGCATTTCTGTTGGCTCTTTCTGAGGAAGTTGTGATTTACAAGATGGATTTTGAAAGAACTTACTCCCTGTCCTCACTTAAACCTCCTGCATTTCTCCTCAAAGCACACTGGCTGCTGGAGTGGTCTTCCTTCTGGTTTTTCCCAGAACCGGTTTAATTTTAGCACTGAAAGTTTCATGTCTTGGGAAACCTCTCAGTTCTGGGCAGACGGGGACTGTTGATCACCCTGCCTGCTTGGCCAGATCATTCATCCATTGTGCTGTGCTCTTGACTCATTCATTCTACTTCTAGGGAGAGGGAGTCCACTTTCCATTCCCCCCATTCCTTTCCTCCCAGTGAGCCGTTTCTTTCCTGTGATGCAGAACAGCATACAAAAATTACTCACTTCAAATCTCCTTCGTAGCACTGATTTCTCCTTTATGAGTCTTTGATTCTGAAATTCTAGACTCCATCTGTACTAAAGACGTACACATTTCTGCATGTCTCTAAAAGTCTTATTTTTAATAGACTGGGGGTTCTTTGGAGGTTAGAAATCTTTTTTTTTTCTAAACTTTCCTTACTACCTTAATTTTTCATATTGCAGACTTCTTATGATAATGAGGCAAAATTCTACATCTAACACCAAATGTTTTCTTTGTATCTAATTGTTCAGCTTCAGGCTGTTCTGCATACTGATACCAAAATTATCTTTCCAAAATGAAGATTTTTTTTTTTTCCTTGTTGCTCTCCTGTGTGGAGTCCAAATTCTTTCATGAGGAGGGTGTTCAGGCCAATCACAATCTGGTTGCAAGTTAACTGTGCCTCTGGAGACATCTGAGTGCACTCCTGTAGACCAGCCATGCCCCAAAGCCGGATGTTCCCAGACATACCCATCTATTGGACGGCATTTGGGCTTCTTTACTTATTAGCCCCTCCAACATCCTTTGCCTGATGCATTCTTAATGACTTTCCAAATTAAAGATTTCATTTGCAAGAAAGCTTCCTTAATTCTTCCAGCAGAGGGAGTGATGCCGCTCCAAACTTTTTTTTTTTTTTAAATCCTTCTTTTGTATACTGTTCAATATTATTTTGTGCCTTAGCTGAGAGAATTCTGTCTAAAATCCTTTGGAAAGTCCAAATTATTGTTCATTGTTCTGCCAACTTTCCTTCATTACCTGGTATGTTTAGTAATGTTTTTGTTTTTCAAGTGTAATGATCTTAAGGATCCAGACATGGGTCTCATTCCTTCAGAGAGGATTTGCCTCTTTTCTTCAGTTGCAAGTCAGGACTGCTGTCAACTTGAGGTCATCTGAAGCAGCTTTAAGTATCATGTGTTGGGTGGGTCTTTCAGGGTGCCTGGTGTCCCCCAGAATATTTAGTCAGCCACACTGCTGGAAGTGCCATTTTAGACTCCTGTAAGTCTTTTGACTTTTGTGTCACTCTACTTTTTGCCTTGAGTATGCAGTGAACATGTTTAATCCTTCTCATAATATTTAAGCTCATCAATGGAGTTGTGATCTATTCATCTTTGTATTTCTTAGACTTGCTAAAAAACAAGAGCTACTTAATACATGTGTGTTAAAAGAGAGAGCAGGTGATTTGACTGATAACGGAACCTGCCTTGCTTAGGGCACAGTGGGGGGCTGACCGGGGAAAGAGCAGAAAGTGTGACCTTAGTGACGGACCAGTGGGAGCAGGAAACTGGGAGGGGGTCTGGGGAGTGGTGACACAAGGAGAGATTCCATGTCAAATGGCTCTTTGTCTCTATCTCTCCACCCATGTACTTACCACCTTTTTGAGCCATGTTTTGTGTTTCATATTTTAAATTATAAAGAAGATAACTATTGTGTTTTATATTCCTCTCTAAATGAATTAATAATAAATAATCAGATTAGGAAAATTGCTATTAAATAGATGGGATTTATTGTATTTTATTGCCTTCTGAGTAAAAATGGAGTCACTTTCTTTGTCAGGAAATATATCCCCCCAACGATAGTTAAAACATCCCCTGCACAAACTCTAAAATTAGGCTGAACCAATTATTGTGTAGAATGTCTTTCTCTTCTAATAGTCTGTATTCTAAGTAATAGTTGCTTCAGCAACTTTTATAGTAGCAATTGCAATGATTCTGACACTTAAATTCTTGCTTCTTACATAGATGTTTATTGCTAATGTTTGCAGTATTTCTGTCTCCTGTGACGTTACTGATTCTGGAGAAAGATGCGCCTGTTGTTTTGCTTTTGTGCCTGGAGAAAAGCCAAGCCATCTGCTGCTAGTAACCTTTCCCATTTGGAATCTGATAGCAGGGGCACCTGGGTGGTGTAGTTGGTGAAGCATCCAATTCTTGGTTTAGGCTTAGGTTGTGAGCTCAGGGTTGTGGGGTCGAGCGCCCTGTTGGGACCAGCGTTCAGGAGGGAGTCTGTTTGGCATTCTCACTCTCTTCCCCTTCTGCCTCTCCTGCTTGTGTGTTCTCTCTCTCTCTCTCTTTCTTAAACTGATTTTGGTTGGGGTGCAAAAAAAAAAAAAAGAAAGAAAGAAAGGGAAAGAAAGCTGATGGCAACATTCCCAGCTCATTTTCATTTGGCAAAGTTCTTTGAGACATAAGTGTTTCTCTCCTTCCTAAACCTTGTTTCCAACAGCCGCCGGAACCCTCTGGGTCTTATCATTGCCCTAGATGATAACAAAGAAGCAAAAGGCGAACTTTTCTGGGATGATGGGGAAACTAAAGGTGAGCACTGTTAATGACAACCTGCGTCTGTGAGTGACTCCCACGGGTCCACCAGCCAGCGGAGGACTCTCCCCAGGCACAGCAGCGCTATTCACTCAAGAGGAAAATTTTCATGTGGGTTGCACTGTTCGTGGTTAGTGGTAGATGGACCACAGATGGAGGGAAAACACATTTTCTACCTCTTAGCATGCTCCCCTCAGACAGGTAATATATACAGGCTCTCATTTTATTGTCAACAGGCATCTGCAAAAGATGTTTTCGAGACTGTTCCTGCCATTGTAGATCTCTTCCCCCAAAATACTTGTGCACAAAAGTCAGTGATAGGAAACACACACCATGGCAGCGAGGCAGGGTGAGAGCGTGCTCTTCTCATGAGCCTGTATCCAGACATGCTTCTCTGTGTATTCTTCTGGCTCCAGTATACTAACAACTCTCGGGGCCCAGGCTTAGGCAATAGGTTCACTTGAGGCATATGCCTTGGAAGCACTTGGAAGGGAATCATTTCAAGAGTAAGTAGGAATGAAAAGGGAAAACAGTAGCCTGGCCTTGGAGACTCTGTCTATAATCTTATCATTCTCAAGATGAAGCTTTCAGTACAGCCCAGGGGTGATGGGTTCTTCAGTAGTGGGCAGGGCAGAGGCTGACTCACCTTTCTCGCACTTCCAGATACTGTGGCCAATCAAGTTTATCTCTTTTGTGAGTTTTCTGCCACCCAAGTAAGTAGCACATTTTTATGATTCTTAGGTGTGGGCTTTTCTCTGACAGCTCATGTGTGTTTGTGTATGTGTGAAATTACATTTATGGCCTCATACGCCTTTATGACTGTAGGTGAGCACGTTTCTGCTTTCTTTTGGAAGATAAAAGAACTTTGTTTTTATTATTATTTGTTTTTATTTTAATTCCAGTTAGTTACCATGCAGTGTTATATTAGTTTGAGGTGTACAATATAGTTATTCAGCACTTCCGTAGATCACCCAGTGCTTAGATGGGGATGTTTCAATTTATGACTTAATTCCCAATAATTGAATCATCCATGTTGGTAAAAAAGAGACAGTGATATGGTTAAATCACAGTAGTCAGCCTTTAAAAAAAAATTCTGTGTGTGTTTCTCTCTTTCTTCTTCACTCAGGGGAGTATTAAAAAAAAATGCTTGTACTCCTTGAGCACATGTTAGTAGAGACAGCTAAGAGGCATTTGAAGCAGTTTTGGGTATCTGGTCTAGGATAGACTATTTGAGTGACTTGACAACCAATCATCAGAACTTTGTGCTTAACTGTTTTGCAGAACCACTTGGATGTGAAGATTTTGCAGTCAACATACAAAGACCCCAATAATTTAGTATTTAAAGAGATTAAAATTCTTGGGACCCAGGAACCTACCAATGTTACCGTGAAACACAATGGTGTCCCAAGTCAGATTTCTCCTAATGTCACTTATGATTCTAACCTACAGGTAAAAATCCATTTTGTTGAGATAGTTTATCAAGAATTTATAGCTTATCATGTTCCTTCTTGCTAAAGTCACAAGGGTTCCTGAAGGACCAGGGCACACTCTGAGGTCTGAGGTGGGGAAGTCAGAGGGTTAGGAGAGAAAAAAGCAAGGGTTAAGCCAGAGCTAGAATGGATCAGGGAGCTGCTGAGAAGCTGGAATAAGATGGCTGAAGCTAGAAAGGCAAAGTGGGAGGTGGGATCCCTATAATTAAAAATTTGAAGTGCGTTTTTCTTTACTGTGTTCAGATACATAGATTTTTCTCTCTCACACATACATTGTAAAAAATATTTCAAGTCAAAGACTCCGACCAGCTTAGCTAATGGCTACTCATTGGTTAGATAGTGATAAAAAATAATTTTTCATCAGTTGCAGTGAGACCTAATGCTCCTGAGCAAGTTGTAATCTGTTCGCCTGGTATCTTAGCATTTGAGGAATCCTTTCCTCCATTCTCCTCAGGTCAGGCCCTCCAGATGTTCTGGGACTGGGGGTTGTGGCTCAGCATGTTTGTGAGAGATCTTCCAAATTTGGAGAAAATAAGTACATCTGGCATTCCGCTATAATGCTGTATTGATGACATTGGCCATTTTGCCTTACAACATATGCTGAGAATACCTATATTATAGAGTTAGAAATAAAGCACAGTTGACCCTTGAACAGCATGAGGGACACTGAACACCCCCCCCATGCTATCAACAATCTGTAAGTAACTTCCGATTCCCCAGATCATAACTACTAATAGCCTACTACTGACCAAAAGCCTTATGGATAAACTGTCAATTAACACATATTTTATGTATCATAAGAATTCTGTATCCTAATCTTACGATAAAGCAAGCTAAAGAAAAGAAAATGTTATTAAGAGAATCATTAGGAAGAGAAAGCATTTGCAGTTCTGTACTGTATTTATTGAAAAAAACAAACCAAACATGCATGTAAGTGGCCTGGACAGTTCAAACCCATGTTGTTCAAAGGACAACTCATTGTATGGTTAGTTATGTGCACTGCAAAGTGCAAGCCATTTGAGAGGTGCATATATTAAAAAAAACTCAATAAATATTTGTTATATTAATTAATATAAGAGTGAAAGAATTGTTGGTGCTTGAATTTGGGTGGTGGGGAAACACAGTTTATACACAGAAATTTACCAGGAAGGGGACAGACAGTCCAAACAACACAGAGGAAATATTTACTGATATTATACCTAATTTAATGTTCAAAGTCTAATGGCACAGCTGAGCAAAGCTGTTGGAGAAGTCAGGGTTTGAGCTGGACTTTGAGTGAGGGTGTTATCAGATAGATACTCATTCAGCTAACGAGTGATAGGAAATGGAGCAAAATGGGACTTTGAACAAATTGGGATTTTCTTCTTCATGCAGTAAGTTTAGAAAGTGGTCAGTAGCCAGCTTTGATTCAATGGCTCAAGGTTGTCAGCGTTAACTGGAAATGACAGCTTAATACCAGTTGCTGTGGCCCTATTACTACAGAATGAAAGAGGAGGCAGAAAGAAAAGGTACAGGGAAGTCCCTTAAATCAAAATGAAGATGGGCCAGCAACTCCCATGGACTTGTACTGGCCTATTAAGGGCTGCAGCTATGTTACACAGATTAAAAAATTAAGTTCTTTATTATGAACTTTAATATTCTAAGCTGAAATAGTGAGTCAGAAGGGAACTTTTATATAAGGCAGGCAACTAGCAGGACATTCCACAAAAAAGACACCATTTTCCTAGAAAGGGCATTTGTCTAGAAAATGTATGCAAGGTTGAGATACCAGAGTAAGACAATCTAAGGGTTGAGACTAGCTTGACATTGATCTGTGAATACGCTGTAACTAGAATAGGGAGGAGATCAGTTCGGACAAAGAGTTTGTGGTCAGATTTTAGAGGATCTTAGATACCAAAGTGCGATCTGCTTCTTCAAGTGTGTCCTATGAATCCTTGAATCCAGGCTGTGCTATTATGAAAGCATTGCTTTGAGAGTGAGATTTGTGAAACAGGGAAATTTAAGGTGAATTCAGACTGAGAAAAGCCTGGAAAAGGGGTGATTATCCTTAGAGTGTGATTTTGTAACTCTGGGCAAATGAGGACCTGCACTATGGAAATTGCTAATTAAAGAAGAGATGAAAATACACAGAAAATATTAAATATTTTAATTAGTGAGACACAAAGAAGCAGGGGTTCAGGTTTTGAGGCTTTGGTCTTGGAGAAATGAAGAAGTTGGGATGTTAGAAATGGAAAGAAATGTAATGATTTTTGCCAACTCCCCACTTTTGCAGTTGATGAAACTGAGATCCAAAGAATCAAAATGATTTGGCTAAGTTTCCCTAGTGGAATGGAGATGAGAACACAAGCCACACGTCCTTACGAATGTTCTTGCCACCACTCCAGACCAAGACAGGACAGTGGGCGAGGGAATGGAAGGCAAGGGCATAAGCTCGATTTTGGATGGCCCCGTGAGCTCATGTGTGTTATGCTACAAGGGAAAACACAGGAAGGTCTTTTGTCCAAGTAAGGAAGAGGAAGGGGAATCAGGGAAAGAAAGACAATGGGTGATCACAGAAGATTTTATTTGGCTTAATGCTCTTCCAGATGTGGGGTATGAGATTCTGATAGAGTTGGCACATTTGTCTTTTCGTCCTTTCCCTCCTCAAGTGTAGCTTTCCTCCTAGAAGTGCCAGTGGAGTGCCACTTGGATTGTTGAGTCTTCTCTGGTCTCTATTCCCTTTTCTTTTTTTTTTTTTTTTTTTTTTTAATTTATTTATTTTTTTATTTCCAGCATAACAGTATTCATTATTTTTGCACCACACCCCGTGCTCCCTTTTCTAAAAGAGGTTTCATATCTTACAAGGACTTTGTCCTGGGGGTAAATTTCCTTGTCACTTGCTCATCCCTACAGGTTGCTCTGATCAGGGGAATCGATCTTATCCTGGGAGAAGCATACACAGTGGAGTGGGCCCTGAAGATAAAGGAAGCAGAAAAAATAGACTGTTTCCCTGATGAGAACGGTGCTTCTGCAGAAAACTGTACTGCCCGTGGCTGTGCCTGGGAGGTAACCGTCCCAACAACACTAGCGTGCATCAAAATCCTTAACACTCAACCTAGACTTTCATGAGCATAGCATCAGGACCTATGTCACTCCTTAAAACCCATAGAAAGGCAGGACTTCCAAAGGAACCTGAGTCTGTATCTGGATATAGGAATAGGAGTGGGATTTTTTTTTCCCCCCAAATACTTTGCAAGAAGACCAGGAATTTAAAGTGATGTCCCTACCAAAGCATATATAAGGAAGTGAGTAATGGTCTGGCTTTATCTCCCTGTAAATGGCCTTTTCTAGCCCTTTGTATTTGATAATTCTAGGGTTGCATGCTGAACTGACCTTAGCTTTTCTTTCCAGGTACCCACTTCTCCAGGAGCCCCGTTTTGTTATTTCGTCAATGATCTATACTCTGTTGGTGATGTTCAGTACCACTCACATGGAGCCACCACGACCCTGTCTTTAAAGTCTTCTCTCTATGCCTCCGCTCTGCCCTCAGTACCTGTGACTGACCTCCGTCTGCATGTGACCTATCATAAGAATGACATGCTGCAGTTTAAGGTATGTGTCTGCAGTACCCATATGTATCAAGTGCCCACTGGGCACTTGGCAGTTCCATTACATTTTGCTAGTTGAGGTCACAGAACCCTAAAATAAGTTTGCTCCTCTGAGCTAACCATGCCGAAGTATACTAGATCATTATCCTGGGGGCACTGAACGACCACTGATGAACCAGTGCTGCCTGTTCTGATGTGCATTTGAGAAGGTCACTGTGTCTGCTGTAAGGAAAACGGTTGGCAGGGCAAGAGTGAAAAAGGAGAGGCCAGCCAGGAGGCTACCGGTTAGGGTGTCCTTGTGGGTGACCAAGTGTAGACCAGGTATAAGAAAGGAGGATGGTGGGAGAATTGAGAAGGTAGAATCCCAGGACCTGGTGATGACTGCGAGTTGGCAATGAGGGAGAGGGAGCCATCGAGAACGATTGCCATGTTTCGGGCGTGTGTCTCTATGTGGGTGACAGTGATATTACCTGAAATGGGAACATTGGACAGGTTTGGGCTTGGGCAGAATAAGATGATGGGTTCAGTTTGGGATACTGAATTTGGGATAGCTGAGAAGTAGCCACAAGAATGTAGTGATCTCTTTCTTTCCTACAATTTAATGACATCTAAGGATTAGTGACAGCCTGTTCTTATGTCTATTTTTCTCAAAGACAGGAATTTGTCCATTCAACCTTGTGTTTCTGAAATCTGACACCGAGCCTGATAGACAGTTAACACTCAGATGTTTAATGAAAGAGTAAATGAAAGACATTGGACATTGCCCCAAAGTTTCATCACAACCTGCTATCAACCTAGACTGACTCCTTTTACATCTAATGCAGGGAAGATGCTCTTTGATATTCCTGTCCTTACCATAGTGCTGGCCTGTGGTAGGCACCTAGTGAGTTTGAACTAAATGAACTTGCTTGCATTTCCCGCTTCAACCCTTTTCCTCCTCTACCTCCTGATCAAACAGTAGCTCTCCCCCCCAGTCTTTGCCTCTTTCTGACCCAGCTTTAATACTTTGGGCCTTTGCATTTATTTCTCTACCAGGAATGACTTTATCTCCTTGTTGTGCTGGGTTAACAGCTGCAAAGGTTTTAATACAGCCTGTATTTTGCCCATGACATCACCTCAGTCTTCTAGAAGCTGTGTTGGGCATTTTCTTCTTTATAATGTCACAACACTCCCACATGGCTATACTTGAGCATATCATCACCCAGATATTGTGGGCACCTCTTTTATTTCCCATTAGCATGTGAATTTCTTAAAAACAGCAAGAATGTGTTATCTGATTTAGTGTGTCTAGTGTCTAGAGTGTTGGGCAGGGGTAGAGTATGTACTTGGTGAATCAATTTAGATGCCATTTATTGCAAGGACATCTATGATTATTTTCATCAAATAGAATTCATTTTTTTTTACTTTTTTTCAATTCAGAGAAGTTTTCAGATATTCACATACAATCACAGATAAATAAATAATATATTTCTATCTACCAAACTGATATCGTACTGATTTTCAAAGATATCAACAATATCAAAGCAAATGTGTTACTGTAATAGGGGCCTTAAAAATGAGATGACAGGCTCAGGTCAAAATGTTAAGTCTGACATTGTTCTTTGATATAATAACTAAATCCCTGGTATCATGAGCTTAATGGAGACAAATACAGCATTCACACTCTGTGTCAAGGATACAAGTTTCTGGTAAGGTACATAGGTTTCTAGAGTACTATATTTTCCTAATTTTCTTTGCACTCACTCTAGATTTATGATCCCAACAATAATCGGTATGAGGTCCCGGTTCCTCTCAACATACCCACAGTTCCTTCCAGCACCTCTGAGAGTCAACTCTACAGTGTCCTTATTAAGAAGAATCCATTTGGGATTGAAATTCGCCGGAAGAATACAGGCACTGTAATGTAGGTGGCTTCTAGTCTGATTTGAAATTGATGGTTCCCTGCACTGCCAGGTTCATTGTCCTTGGAGATATCCTGGCTCAAAACACCACACTGCCCATTTCCAGATTTATGAATACATTATTCCTTTGGGGCCTGTTCTTATGGGAAATCTTTAGTCCCCTGGCAGTAATTACTGAGATACTTACATGTACTAGGGATTCATTCAACTAGTGTTTATGGGGTGGTTAGTGTATATTATTTTTATATTAGGTAGTTCTAGAAGATGAGGTATCTCTTCTCATGACAAAAATTAATGATCAATAACAAAGATAATGTAAGTTAAAATATAAATAAGGAAGTTTAGATAGTGACAACTGCTAGGTAGGAAAAAGAACAGGGTAATAAAGAGTTATGGGGCGTTTACTGCTTTTGATACTGGGGTCAGAATAGGGATCTCAGAGAAGGTGACATTTGAAGTAATACTTAGATGAGAAGGATCCACCCATGTGGAGATTTGGGGGAAGGGAGAGGACATTCCAGACAGATGGAATAAGAAGTGCACAGGCCATGAAAGCACACTTGCATATTGAGGAGAAAATGCTTGTTGTGGTCGCAGCACACTGTAGCTGGATGGCTGTGGATGTTAAGTAGCGAAGGGACAGTAGAGAGGACCAAGAGTGGCACCCCGGGCTGGTGTGGAGCGGTAGCACCCAAGATGTGAAAAGTGATTGGATTTGGCATCCAGGAGACAGTGAGAGAGGAAACCAGGAGAATGAAGGCTAACTCCTAGGCTGGCAGCATGTGCATCAAAGATTATTTTAATCAAATGGACTTTGTGGCTTTTTGGGAAGATTAACAGGGCTCTGGGTGAGAGAGGGAATCAAGAGTTCTGTTGTCCTTGAAAAGTCAGCTGCTTGAAGCCAACAGGATGGCCCATTTCTTTTCCAAATACACCCTTTTTTGTTGCAGTTGGGACTCTCAGCTCCTTGGTTTTACCTTCAATGACATGTTCATCCGCATCTCCACTCGCCTTCCCTCCCAGTACATCTATGGCTTTGGGGAAACGGAGCATACAGCCTTTCGGAGAGACTTGAACTGGCACACATGGGGGATGTTCTCCAGAGACCAGCCCCCAGGGGTAAGGACAGAGCATCTGGGATCTGTGTCTACTTCTTTTTATGCACTATGTACACTCCATGTTTCATCTTCCCAGATTCACCTTAGATGGTCACATTTCCACATTTAGATGAGTGGGTCTGTGCTCAGTCTCCTTTGTTTTTTATGTATTTAGTTCATTGCACAGAGAAAACAGGACATACCTTGCCAATCATTTTTTCGCAGAGTTTCTTTGTTGGCCACTATGTCTTCTAACCTCTTACCACTTTCCCTCCACGTCTCTCCCAGTACAAGAAGAATTCCTATGGCGTCCACCCCTACTACATGGCACTGGAGGAGGATGGAAGTGCCCATGGGGTGCTCCTGCTAAACAGCAATGCCATGGGTAAGAGATGCCAGCATCTTCCCTTGTTTCTGTGAACCAGTCATTTTTGAGTAACAGTGTGTTCGAACTAGCTGACTGAAGTCAAAATTATTATCTTGGGGACAGTGTTCTTGTTTTTATATTTCATTTCATGTATAGCCTTTCTGTTAATTTCAGTTTATTAACATGCGGTAACAAGAGTTAACTCCTATTTAGCAAACATACAAGAAGGGATGTAAGAAGGGATAGAAAGAACAAGTGAGTCTCAAATATCCTGGGGGTCAGCCAGTGGAAGCCATCTTTTTAATTTGAATTAATGGTGAAGCTGTGGTTAAGAGTGCTCACTCTGGGGGTACGAGGGTGTGAAGAAAATTTATATGGTGTATTGGAAAGAGCTTGGAAAAACAGGGTGGGTGGAAAGCATGCATGTAAAAACTGGTCAAATCAGAATCAGGTCTATCCCTGACTTAATAGTTTCATGTGAATGTCAGTTTCCTGGTTTTGACAATGCACAAGTTACATAAGATGTGGTCATTGAGGGAAGTTGGGTAAAGTGTACAAAGGAACTGTAGTACATTTTTGCAACTTCTTCTAAGTCTTAAACTCTTCTAAAATAAAAGATGTAGTAATAACTTTAAAAGAACAGAATGACAGAGGGCAAAAATTCCAGGGGTAGCTCCCCGTAGACTTTCATTTAACTTCTTCAATTTGATGCAGGTATAGTAAAAATACTTTCTCTTAATATTCCATTATAAAGAGGCCTAGGGAGAAGGAAAGGGTAAGAATTTGAGGGGTTATTTGTCACCTTGAAGGTTTCCAGCTTGAGTGGTGTTTTCCTATGTTTTCAGATGTGACCTTCCAGCCCCTTCCTGCCTTGACATACCGCACCATAGGAGGAATTCTGGACTTTTATGTGTTCTTGGGGCCAACTCCAGAGCTTGTCACTCAGCAGTATACTGAGGTAGGAGGACATTAAACTGATTATCAACTACTCATACAGTAGGTTCTGAGTACCCAATCCACCTTGATTAGCATAACTCTCAGATGATACCTGGAATTGTTGATCCTTCTGAAAGATAGACTATAAAATGAAGAGCAAAAAAAATATATCCCAATAACCATTAAATTTGCAGCCCCTCAAAGCACTGCAGAGTAGCAGAAGTAGTATGGTGCCATGGTGGTGTTGGCAGTGGCGATGGTAGTGGTGGAGGTGGTGGTGATGGTATGGTGGGTGGTAGAGATGGTGGTAGGTAGAGTTGGTGGAGCTGGTAGTTGTGGAGGTGGTGATGGTGGGGGATGTGGTAGTGGAGATCATGGTGCTAGAGATGGTCATGGTGGAGGTGGTGCAGGTGGTGCAGGTGGTGATTGAAGTGGTGGAGGTGGTAGTACAGGTGGTGGTGGATGTGATGAAGGTGGTAGTAGAGGTGGGGCATGTGAGGCCGAGGTGGTGATGTGGCGATGGTGATGGTTCTGGTAGTGATGGTGGTCATAGTGGTCATGACAGTTACTTTGGCAGCAGTAACACACTTATATAACTTACTATGTGTCACTGATCATTTTACATATATGAACTCATTCATTCTTCACAAAGAACACTAATGAAGCGAATACTATTATTATCCCCAGTTTACAAGTGAAGGAACTGATGAACAAGAGGTTTTTAACATCTGCACAGGGCTACATAGCCAGCAGAGTTTAGAGCCTGTATGGTAGGCCAGGCATTTTGCCTCTAGATTCTGAGATCTGAACCAGTAAGCTCAACTGCCACTAGGAATCAGAGTAAAATCAGATTTTCCAAAACTCAGAGTAAAATCAGATTTTCCAAAATTCTTAGGGAAGTAAGTAAAGTCTAGCAGAAAGCTTTCTCCAAGCTATCCCAGTGGTTCTACATCCTCTCAGTTTCTCTCCATTTTTGAATTTCTTGATTATCTAAGATGGGATGCCAGAAAGATGTTCTTAATAATATGTCAACAATTTTAATCCCGAGTCTCCTTTTTAAGGAATGAATTTTCTGTTTATTTTCTAGCTGATTGGTCGGCCAGTGATGGTTCCTTATTGGTCCTTGGGGTTTCAGCTGTGTCGCTATGGATACCAGAATGACTCTGAGATTGCCAGCTTGTATGATGAGATGGTGGCTGCCCAGATCCCTTATGTATGTTCTTCATATGGGTGGATTGGCTCTGGTACCTCATGGATGTTACTAGTCTTCTCTGTATCTGGATTAGCTTGCCTTGAAGGGGGGGCAGTTCCTATAACTATATGACTTTAAAATATTTGGTCAAAAACACCTTTGGTATCTTAAGAATAAAAGGTTGCCCAAACAATAGTTTTGCTTAATTGAAAAGAAAATGACCCAAATTTAGTCAGATCACCATAGGTGCAGATAAAACCTCACTTCCAAAACTTGGCTGGCATAGTGTTCCCTCAGCTTTGAGCTAAAGTTGAAGATAGGGATCTTGGTTATCAGTTTCCTGATGAAGTAAATATGGAAACAAATTCTATCCTTCTCTTGAGGGGAAGTGGGATCCAAGAATCAGAGAATTAATCCCCTGGACTTCTTACATATTAAATTTTATTCAATATATTTTTCTCTTATTTACAATTGTTGCTATTCATGGTAAGCATGGTATGCAGTATTTCATTTTTAAAAAGAAAGCTATGTCTGATAACCCCCAGGACTGGATACTCTAAAGCAATCACAGGTGCTTTTTTTTTTTTTTTAAGTAAAAGGTAGATTTTCCATCCATCCAATTATATTAGTGCTGGGGAGCTTACATTATGTTCTTTTCTCTGAAAGTGAACCACCGATCGCAGGGGCAGCCTCTTTGGCAAGGTAACCATAGTCACTCCTACTGGCCTTTCACAAAGCACTGTCTCATCCTCTCTTTTCATTTATCCTCCCAACAGTCTTGGCAGATAGATAGGCATTATCATCCTATTTTTGCCAATTTAGTTTTTTTTTCTTCTATCTTACTACTGAAAATTTGAAAATTTTCCAGAATCTAATACCTGATACCTGAGGTTAGAATAAGTCAAAAGGAAGCCTTATGAAATTCACCACTGGTCAGTAGAAGCTTGTTCTCACCTGGAACCTGGCCTTTTTCCAAGCAAGAGCCACTCATTTTTCTCCTGTGCTCCCCCCAGGACGTGCAGTACTCGGATATCGACTACATGGAGCGGCAGCTGGACTTCACCCTCAGCCCCAAGTTCCTGGGGTTTCCAGCCCTGATTAATCGCATGAAGGATGACGGGATGCGGGTCATCCTCATTCTGGTTAGTCCCTCTGGGAATGGGCAGAGTTTGTTAGAGAGAGTGAATGGGCTTTGGTGGAGGAAGCTTTCTTTTGTGTTTCCGTCCATGTCATGAGTGGAGAAGTTGAGGTTCAGAAAGGAAGGTGTATTTCCCAGGATTCACAGAAACATTATGGTTCAGGTGGGAGCTGGTGCCTTTCTGTTTGAAGAGTTCTTTTTTCTGTCCCAATTTGTTCTCTGGGTTTGGACTTCTACCTAGTCTGTGCTTTGATTTCAGGACCCAGCTATTTCTGGTAATGAGACACAGAACTATCCTGCATTCACTCGGGGTGTGGAAGATGATGTCTTCATCAAAGCTCCAGATGGTGGAGGCATTGTCTGGGGAAAGGTATGACCAATGCGGTGATCCACTAATCCCCACCCTGGGGTGGGTGACAGCGTGTTTGTGCATGTTGTTTTGGGGCCTTTTCCATTTGGGTTTAGGGCTCAGAAGTTCTCATTTTGTCCATCAATATTTGTCAACACAGTTAAGGAATTTTTAGGGAATATATGTATGTGGGTGCCTTGTGGGATCTACTTTTCTAGATCAAAATCAAGGTATTACCACCTACAACCATGGTTTATAGTTTCTTAGGAAGTACTATATAAGATAAATTATCTAGTGCATTGCTTTTGAACAGTTTTCTCTCCACAGGTGTGGCCTGATTTCCCTGATGTCGTTATAAATGGGTCTCTAGACTGGGAGACTCAAGTGGAGGTAAAGGACCCTTTGTGGACATGGGTGAAGTCAGGGCTGCTGGGAAGGGGTGGCCATTCTCAGGATAGTGGATTTCCCCATGTGTGTGCATTCAGGAATACACTGAGGGATTATGTCCTGTGTGTCCATCTGTGTGGCAATCACTTTATATGTAATATTTTATTCCCAGTTGGGAGGCAGGGATTATTATCTTCCGCATAACTAGGATTCAGAGAGCTTAAATTACTGCTCTGGAGTTCTAGGTGACCAAGTGATGATTTCAAATCCAAGGCTGCCAGATTCCAGTGGCCCATGAAATTTCTACCTCCTAAGAAATACTGTTTGCCTAGAATGAGTGTATTTGTTGTTGTTTTTATTGTTGTTCCTGAATATTTTTCAGGATATTTTTGAAGATTTTTATTTTTATTTATTTGAGAGAGAGAAAGAGAGAGAGAGAGCGCATGCAGGAACAGGGGGAGGGGCAGAGAGAGAAGAAGAAACAGGTTCGTGCTGAGCAGAGAGCCCAATGCAGGGCTCAGTCCTGGGACCCTGGGATCATGACTTGAGCTGAAGGCAGACACTTAACTGACTGAGCCACCCAAGCATCCCTTGAGTATGTTTTGAACATAGTCTCCAAACCCTGTCTTGAGTGATGGAATCTTTTTCTCTGTATTTTTCTTTTTCTCTGTTTTTTTGTTGATGTTTTGTTTTTCTGTTTCTTTGTTGATGGACAAGCTTCTCCATCTTCACTCTTACAAATCCCGCATCCTGGGGAACCTGGGTGGTACAGTTGGTTAAATGTCTAACTCTTGGTTTTGGCTCAGGTCATGATCTCAGTGTCCGGAAATCAAGCCCCTCATCTGGCTCTGTGCTCAGCGGAGAGTTTGCTGCTCTTCCTCTCTCCTTCTCCCTATGCCCTTCCTGCCCCTCAAGTGCTCTCTCTCTAAAATAATAAAGTAAATATTTTAAAAAATAATATAAAAATAAATTCCCCATCCTTCTTTGGTTTCTCAACTTCTCTCTTACCTCCCAGCTTCCATTCTTATGTTAAAACTTGCTCTCCCTGGGTAATAAGACCTAGCTTCCTCTTCTCTCTGTTGCTTCTCATAGGAAACTATTTGAAATTTGCTGATCCAGAGAGACCATATGGACACAGTAGTCTGCCAGGTTAGAGAAGTTCAGGGTCTCCTTGAACTTAACACTCATTCATTCATTTATTCATTCATTTTCTTTTTTAGTATTTTTTCCTCTAATACAATTGAAGTATGACTGACAAAATTGTATATATTTAAAGTATACAGTGTGGTGATTGAATACATATATGTATCATGAAATGATTACCATAATCAGGTTAATTAACACATCCATCATCTCATACATTTACCATTTGTTAGTGTGTGGTGAGAATACTTAAGATAGGGCACCTAGGTGGCTTAGTTGTTAAGCGTCTGCCTTCAGCCCAGGTCATGATGCCGGGGTCCTGGGAATCTAGCACTGCATCCGTGCTCAGTGGGGAGCCTGTTTCTCTCCCTCTGCCACCCCCCCTGCTTGCGATCTCTCCGTATCTCTCTGAAATAAATAAGATCTTAAAAAAAAAAAAAGAATACTTAGGATCTACAATCATAGCAACTTTTATGTATACAAGACAGTATTTTCAACTGTAGTCATCAGGCTATACATTAGATCTCCAGAACTTACTCATCTTAAAAATAAAAGTTTATCCCCTTAGACCAGCATCTCCTCATTTCCCCCACTCCATTACCCCTGGTAGATACCATGCTGCTGTCTGTTTCTGTGAGCTCAAACTTCTTTTTTTTTTTTAAGATTCCACGTATAAGTGAGATCATATAGTATTTATTTTTCTCTGTACAGGTTTTTCATTTAGCATAATGTCCTCTAAGTTTAAGTATGCTGTGGCAAATGGCAGGGTTTCCTTCTTTATCATGGCTGAATAATATTTCATTGTGTGTCTATATGTACGCCATATCTTCTTTACCCATTCACCCACTGACAGATGCTTGGATTTTTTCCACATCTTGGCTGTTGAGAATGATGCTGCAATGAACATGAGAGTGCAAATGTCTCTTTAGATATTTCTTTCCTTTTATTCAGGATATATATTCAGAAGTGGGATTGCTAGATTACCTGGTAATTCTTTGTTTACTTTATTGAGGAACCTCCACATTACTTTCCACATGACTATACAAATTTAAATTACCACCAGTAGTGCACAAGGTGCATGTCTTTTTGTGCATGTCTTCATGAACAGTTGTTGTCTCTTGTCTTTTTGGTAAAAGCTATCCTAATAGGTAGAAGATGATATCTCATTGTGGTTTTGATTTGCATTTCCCTGATGATTAGGGACGCTGAGTACCTTTTCTTGTATCTTTTGGCCATCTATATGTTTTATTTAGGAATATATCTATTCAGATCCTTTGTCAACTTTTTAATCTGTTTTTTGTTGTTGGTTTTTTGTTTTTTTGTTTTTGCTATTGTATAAATTCCTTGTATACTTTGGAAGTTAATCTCTTGTCAGATACAGGGTTTTCAAGTATTTTCTCCCATTTCCTAGGTGGTCTTTTCATTACTTTGATTATTTGCCATGCAGAAGCTTTTTATTTCCATGTAGTCCCACTTGTTTATTTTTGCATTTGTTGCTTGTGCTTGCGGTATCAGATTCTCCCCCAGAATCATTGCCAAGACCAAAGTCAAGGAGCTTTTCCCCTGTTTTCTTCTAGAAGTCTCACGGTTTCTGGTCTTATAATTAAGTCTTGGGGCACCTGAATGGCTCAGTCATTTAAGCATCTGACTCCTGATCTCAGCTCAGGTCTTGATCTCAGGGTCATGAGTTCAAGCCCCACACTGGGCTCCATGCTGGGTGTGGAGCCTACTTAAAATAAATAAATAAATAAATAAATAAATAGAAATAAAAAAAAATTAAGGCTTTAATTCAGGTTGGAAATTTTTTGTGAGTGCTGTAAGAGATGGTTCAGTTTCATTGCTTTACATGTGGATATCCAGGTTTCCTAGGACTGTTTATTGAAGAGACTTGTTTTCCCACTGTGTGCTCTTGACATGTTTGCCAAAGATTAGTTGATGGCACATGTGTAGATTTCTTTCTGGACTTTCTATTCTGTGTCATTGGTCTATGTATCTTTTTTTTTTTGCTAGTACCATGATTTTTAAATCATACTGGGAAAGGGACCACTTCAGTGACAAAGAGGTTGGCTCTCCTACAATTGTAAGCCATTGAGGGCATTTGGAAATCTGTGGGACAGTTTTGATTAATACAGGGGAGCACCAAATGGCACTTAATGGACAGTGACTAGGGATGCTCAGAGTTCTGATTGTGGGGGATGTTCTCTGAAGAATTCTCCTGCCCCAAATGACAGTTGTATTTTTATTAGAGATTCTAATGAAGGCACCCTAATAAAGTCATGATATGTATTTGATAGCATGTAAGAGATTCTCAGTAGATAGAATAATTATGACTACTTATATTAATAAGACCCACTCATGATGCTGGTGGGGACGAAGCTACTGATACCCAGGTCTGGCCTGGCTGTGGGTAGTATAAAGCAAACAAACAAACAAGCAAACAGTAGGCAGCCTATGGAAAGCAGATTACTGAATCTGAAGCTCAGATTGAATTCAGGAAGTCTAGGGTTGGGGGCTACGAACTGAATTTTGCTAGCACGCACATAGTGGGTTGTGAAAGTGGTCCAATGACCAAACATGCAGATGGGTCCATCACGAGTTGAGATCAAGGGGAGTGACGACAGAAGTTGCAAGGCTGGAGCTGAATAGAGATGGTAGTGAGGCAGAGCCAGCACCTTGGAGAATGGCAAAGCATGTATTTCTTGCGTAAATCATCAGAGCACTTTTCAGTGAGACTAATGAATTAGAATTGGTCAACTTTCTTACTTGTATCCCCTATGGGATTCAGTTGTGACTCCAGCAAGGCTGGTACTGACTCTGTTTACCCTAATCCTCCATCTCCCTCCTCTACACCATGTTTCTAACCCTGCCTGAGCTGGAGCTCTGTTTCTGGTGAGAGGTTCTCTTCTTTTGGTTCCATGTTTCTACCTCTATTTTCTAGCAAAAAGCCATCCCTTTCAAAAGATTCTCAGTGATGTGGTTCACCGCCCCTCACTTCACTGTGAGCTGGATCCCTGTATTTTGTTTCATTTCTGTTTTCTTCTTTGTGTTCTTTTTTTGCCTTTTACCTAGACATATGGGTTCATAATTGCCTTTTGTCTATTGTATGTATGTAAGAGGAGGGTTCCTAAACCAAGTCCTCTTTCTGTTGTACCCCCTCTTCCTTACCCCCCTCCCCCAGGACCCTCTCCTCCCACCAGTAGCATTACTTAACTCTTTAACTCTTAAAATGCACTGAGGAACACAGAGGAACCTATTTACTGGGACATACAAAGGACCATGAAGTACCATTACAAGCAGCATGAGATGCATAGAAATTTGTAAATATTTGCTGCTGCTGTCGCTTCGAAGGTGCGAACTCACAATTATTCACTGAGCATCTATTTCACGTTAGGTTTGAAGCTAAGCACGGTGAGGGGGGTAGTACAAAGTTCAACCAGAAGAGTATAAAACAAGATCATTGCTCTCAAAATCCTGGTAATACAGTTAAGCTTTGGATCCAGGTTAAAATAAAGACACAGCTTTTATTATTTGGGGGAGGATGAAGAGAAGAGAGCAGTGTTAAAACTTCCTCTTTAGCTCCTCCCAAGTGACTTGACACCCAAGTACAGTTGTCCAGTGATTTCTGCAACTACAGAAAACACATGCACACCAGTGTAATGTCTCACCCCTCACCTCCTTTCCCCAGTGGGAGTGAGACAGGAGAGGATCGTCTGGGTGTTGCCTTCCATCCTGTCGACAGTCCATCTGATGCCTTTGAAGCTGCAATCTCTCCTGGCTCCCGCTTTGTCTGAGCCAAGCTTCGGAAATGGCAGGACAGAGGTTGAAAGTTAAGCATCTAGCACACGAGACAGTGAGTTTAGGGTGTTGGTTGGTACTGTTCATGTTGATACAAAAAGGAAGACAGTCCATGGATACTTTCCAAATGCTAAGCAGGTGTCTAATTTGTGCTAATGTCTCTTCTGTGCGCTCATATTTCTTTTTTTTTTTTCTTTTTTTTATTTTTTAAATTTTTTTATTTTATTATTATTTTTTTTATTTCCAGCATAACAGTATTCATTATTTTTGCACCTTGATACGAGGAAGTGGTGTGCGCTCATATTTCAAGTAAGCTGCACACGTTATCTAGGCTCTGTCTAAATTATCTATCATCATGCATTATAGGGATGTACATGAGTTATGCTCTCAGGAAATGTCGGTTTGCTATCGAATATAATTTGGGGGACCGATAAACTACATTTAATTTTTACAGCTATACCGAGCTTATGTGGCCTTTCCCGACTTTTTCCGTAACTCAACTACCACGTGGTGGAAGAGAGAGTTGCGGGAACTCTACACCAACCCACGGAATCCAGAGAGGAGCTTGAAGTTTGACGGCATGTGGATTGTGAGTGTGTGGGTCCGTGTCTGTGCACATGTGGGTGGGTGTGTTTCTGTATTTGTGTGTCTAAGCTTATATATCGTGACCTTTAATCAAGAGGAATAATCATCATCCAAGAAAGACTTTGAACCCATCTGATTGCAATTCCTCTAATCAGAAGTGGATCATCCCTAACACTCCTCATATCTTACAACTCGTCTGAAGTTCCTGCTGTAAAATGCCAGGGCGATTACTAGGAATTTCCTGAACTTGAGCCTTGCCCTCATACCTTGAGGGAGATTTTTTTTTTTAATCCTCTAGCCAATCATTCTTGTGGGCTTGATTGATCTCTCTAGTCAATTCTCAGCTGGATCTAATGAGTGTCCCTGGGCTGGTATCTACCGGATTGCTGGAAGGCGAATGATTTATTCATTGCTTCTTGTCTCTGAGTTGGCAGGATGTAATGATTTGAAAAAGTAAGATCTATCTGTGTTGGACATTTCTAGGATATGAATGAGCCAGCGAGTTTTGTGAATGGAGCAGTTCCCCCGGGCTGCAAGGATGCCACTCTGAACCACCCTCCCTATATGCCATGTAAGAGCCCTCGGCCACCTCTGTTGGCAGAGCCATGACTACGAGGACATGACCACCACAAGCGCCACAAGAGTTCTGACTATTCAGGGCACATCTTAACTGGTGCTGTGGTTTGGGGGATGGGGTGCAAGACAAATACGCATCAAGCACTTTATCCAGCTGAGAGTGTATACGTTATTGGCCCTGTTGGGTGAATTTCTCAGATTTGCTCAGAAAACACTGAACTGTGGTTATGTCCCCAGAGGATTCTAAGTTTCTTAATTCTTCAGGCCTCTGTGAATTCCCCCCACAGGAGTTTTTTTTTGTGCTGCCAGTGGGTGGAAAGCAGCAGCTTTCCCTTATCAGGGAGTCGAGGGACTTTGGTGTTATCCTTGTGTTCATATCTTGGCTCCAGAAATTGTGCGACCATCACTAAGAATTGTGTGACCATCAACAGATTACTTGATGTTTCCGAATCTTTGCTTTAAGTTGTGAAGGAAGAAAATGCTATCTCTTTTACAGAGTTACAATAAAAATTACATGAAATTATTTATAAGAAAAATATTTAGACTGCCTGCTGTCAACTAATTAGGTGTTTGACAATTGTGTTTTCCTCCCCCTTGCCCTCACTTTCTCCTGGAAAACCCTGCAGGGGACTTGAGGCTAAAACAGTTGTGTCCATTGCAGCTCAGAGCCGAGCATGGTCCCATGCCCCTGAGGAGGAGAGTGACCCATGCAGGGGTCAAATTAGACTTAAGATCCAGTGTCAGATCCCTTAAAGAGAAGTCAGGGATAACAGGATTAGGTGTGGCATTGACATCACTAGATCTTTCTTCTCAGATTTGGAGTCCAGGGACAGGGGCCTCAGCAGCAAGACCCTGTGCATGGAGAGTGAGCAGATCCTGCCCGACGGCTCTCGGGTGCGGCACTACGACGTTCACAGCCTGTACGGATGGGCCCAGACCAGACCCACCTATGAGTGAGTCACCGTCTCCATTCTCTGGTGCACCTGACCTGCAGGGATAGCCAGTGGTTGATGAAGGAACCCTGCTTTTCCTTCCATGTCCCTCTCAAGGGTTAGGAAGATTTAAATCACAACTATGTCACAATTCTTAATATTTATTAAGCAAACATGAGCATGGAGCCAGGCTCCAAGATCAGTGTTAGAAGGACAGATTTAGGGGTGCCTGGGTGGCTTAGTCAGTTAAGCATCTACCTTCAGCTCAGGTCATGATCCCAGGGTCCCGGGATCAAACCCTGCATCAGGCTCCTTGGTCGGCGGGAAGCCTGCTTCTCCCTCTTCGTCTGTCTGCTGCTCCCCCTGCTTGTGTTCTCTCTCTGTGTGTCAAATAAGTAAATAAATAAAATCTTTAAAAAAAGAAGAAGAGGAAGAAGGACGGCTTTAAGTAAGCAGTTGTCAGAGAGAAAGATAGTCCTTGTGAAAGAGACATACACAGAGACACAAGTGATCACACATGGCAGCTGATGCTGTAATTAATTCCAAGAGGTGAAGGGAACACAGAGGACTGTCTTTTTTTTTTATTTCAAAAGGGACTCATCTCTGTTGGCTTTTCTTTTTCTTTTCTTCTTCTTCTTTTTTTTTTTTTAATTATTCTTGTTGGAGAGCCAACTGATGTTCTGCTGAATTAGTCCTGTCCTATTTTGAGTTAAATGAATAAGAAGAGTTCTCTTAATGGAAAGTCTCATAAAGAAATTCACCTTCTTTCTTCCCAAATACAAAAACTTAGTACTTATTAAAGAAGTGGTTAAGACTTAGTGATTAGTCATTATTTTTAGGTGATTCAATAGGCTTATTATAAAGTTCATTGTAAAACACTGTGAAACACCATGTAAAGGCGTAGCTGCTACTATCATGTCTATCATCTGAGATTAGTCAGTGGGGATTTCATCATGGCTCTGATTTCCATATTTCCTCCAATAATTCAGGAGATGTTTTGTTGCCATAACTTAGGCTCCAAAACTCTGGGAGGAGAAGCTCTGTGGCCTTTCCTCCTCTGATCTCTCCCCATTCACCTCCTTGTTCCCTCCAACAAGAGCTGTGCAGGAGGTGACAGGACAGAGAGGGATTGTCATCACCCGCTCCACGTTCCCTACTTCTGGCCGCTGGGGAGGTCACTGGCTGGGCGACAACACAGCTGCCTGGGACCAACTGAAGAAGTCTATTATTGGTGTGTGGGCTTATCCTTAAGGGCCTCTTTTGGTGGGAAGGGGGTTAAGACCCTCGCTAAAGGATTCTTGAGGGAGGAGGAGGCAGATCACAACTGCTGCCTCTAACCCAGCTGTGTTCTCGTTGCAGGCATGATGGAGTTCAGCCTCTTTGGCATATCTTATGTAAGTGTCTTTGGGTCATTTCTAACCCTCAAGCGGGTAGTGACACCTTTCAGAAATCACCAACAGACTTGTTTTCTTCTACCTCATTTCAGACAGGAGCAGATATTTGTGGGTTCTTTCAAGATGCTGAATATGAGATGTGTGCTCGCTGGATGCAGCTGGGAGCCTTTTATCCTTTTTCGAGGAACCACAATACCATTGGGACCAGGGTAGGATGTTCGCTTATAGCTCAGAAGTGTTGTGTCATTAGGAATACAACCTCCAAGTTTGAGCTGTGTTCTCTGTGACATTTTCAAAACCATTGGACCCTCATGTTTGTTTTTTAATTGATACTTTTATGTAGTGTGAAATGATTACCATGGGAGGATTAGTTAACAACTCCATCACCTCACAAGATTGCCATTTCTATTTTTTGTGGTGAGAATATTTAGTATTTACTCTTTTTGCAACTTTCAAGTATATGATATAGTATTGTTAACTACAGTCACCATCCTGTGCATTTCATTAGCAGAACATATTCATCTTATAACTGGAAATCTGTAGCCTTTGACTGATACATCCCCATTTCTCCCATCCCCCAGCCCCTCATAACCACTGTTCAGCTCTTTAATAGATGTGAGGTAGTATCTCATTGTGGTTTTGATGTGCATTTCCCTGATGAATAGTGATGTTGAGCATCTTTTTATCGGCAACTTGTATGTTTCTGTTGGAAACTGGAAACTAATAATAGGAGGAATACTGGAAAACTCACAAATATGTGGAAGCTAAAGAGCCAATGGGTCAAAGATGAAATAAAAAAAAATTTAAAAATCTTGAATGGAAACACAACATACCAAAACTTATGGGATGCAGTGAAAGCATTTCTAAGGGGAAGTTTATAGTGATAAACACCTACATTAATAGAGAAAGAAAAATCTCAAATAAACAACCCAACCTTACACCTCAAGGAACTAGCAGAAGAAGAATGAAGTATACCCATATTGAGCAAAAGAAAGGAAATAACAAAGATCAGAGGAAAAATAAATGATGTAGAGACCAGAAAAACAACAGAAAAGGTCAACAAACTAAGAGCTGGTTCTTTGGATAGATAAAGTTAACAAACCTTCAGTGTGACTTGATAAGGAAAACAGAGAGAAGGCTCATATAAAGAAAAGTATAAGTGCAAAAGGGAGACATTAGAACCAATACCACAGAAATGCAAAGGATCACAAGAAACTACAATTGTAAATTAACAAATTGCACAACCAAGAAGAAATGAAGAAATTCCTAGGAAGATACAACCTACCAAGACTGAAACATGAAGAAACAGAAAAGCCAAACATAAATACCAAATAAGGAGATTGAGCTAGTAATAAAAATCCCCAACAAAGAAAAGTGATTTCCCTGGTGAATTATATCAAAAATTTTAGAGAAAAATCAACACCAAGACCTCCTCGAACACTTCCAAAAGACTGAAGAGGAGGGAACATTCCCAGGTTCATTTCACAAGATCAGCATTATCCTGACACTAAAGCCAAATAAGGACGCTATAAGAAAACTAAAGATCAATGTCCCTCATAAACATAGATCCAAAAATTTGCAATAAAATAGTAGCACACTGAATTCAATACTTGGAAGAAATCACACACCACGATCAAGTGGGATTTAACTTGGGATGTGAGGTTGATTTAACATACACAAATAAGTGTGATACACTACATAAATAGAAGGAAAGATAAAAATCATATGATCATCTTGATATGTGCAGGAAAAAAAATTGACAAAACGTAGCCTCCTTCCATGATGAAAACTCTAGACAAATTAAGCACAGAAGGAATGTACCTCAAGGCTGTATGCAACAAGCCCACAGCTAATACCATGCTTAAAGGTGGAAGCTTGAAAACATTTTCTCTAAGATTGGACATAAGACAAGTGCCTACTCTCACTACTCCTGTTTAGCATAGTACTGGGAGTCCTAGCCAGAGCAGTCAGGCAAAAAAAGAAATGAAAATCATTTAAATCAGAAAGGAAGTAAAACTGTCTCTGTTTACAGTTCATATGATCTTATATATAGAAAGTCCTAATGACATCATAAAAATTGCTAGAATGAATCAATTAATTCAGTAAAGTTGCAGAACACAAAGTGAACATACAGAAATAAGTTGTGTTTCTTTTTACTGACACCAAGATATTAGAAAAAGAAAGAAAACAATGCCACTCACAGTAGCATCAAAAATCTGCCCTTCAATGGATGAATGGATAAGGAAGATGTGCTCCATATACACTATGAAGTATTATGCCTCCATCAGAAAGAATGAATACTCAACTTTTGTAGCAACATGGACAGGACTGGAAGAGATTATGCTGAGTGAAATAAGTCAAGCAGAGAGTCAATTATCGTATGGTTTCACTTATTTGTGGAGCATAACAAATAACATGGAAGACATAGGGAGATGGAGAGGAGAAGGCAGTTGAGGGAAATTAGAGGAGGAGGTGAACCATGAGAGACTATGGACTCTGAAAAACAATCTGAGGGTTTTGAAGGGGTGGGGGGTGGGAGGTTGGGGGAGCCAGGTGGTGGGTATTAAGGGGGGCACGTATTGCATGGAACACTGAGTGTGGTGCCAAAACAATGAATTCTGTTATGCTGAAAAGAAATTTAAAAAAAAATCAATAACATAGTTCGTAATAAATTTAGCCAAGGAGATGAAAGATCTATACAATGAAAACTATAGGACATACGTGAAAGAAACTGAAGAATACACAAACAAATGGAAAGATACTCCATGTTCATGGATTGGAATTAAATTGTTAACAATGTCCATACTACCCCCAAACCATTTTATACAGTCAGTGCAATCATTATTGAAAGAAATAGCATTTTTCACAGAAATAGAAAAAAAAATTCTTAAATTCTTATGGAACTACAAAAGACCCCAAATAGCTAAGGCAATCCTGAAAAAGGATAAAGCTGGAGGCATTGTGCTTCCTGATTTCAAACTATATCACAAAGTTATAGTAATCAAAACAGTATATTATTGGCCTAAAAATAGGTCAATGGAACAGAATCAAAAGTAGAGAAATAAACGTTTGCATATAACATTTGACAAGGGAGCCAAGAATACTCAATGAAGAGAAGGCAGTCTCTTCAATAAATGCTGTTGGGAAAATGGATAATCATACCAAAGGATGAAATAGGAGCCTTATCTTACATCACTCACAAAAATTAACTCAGAATGATTATACTTTAAATGTAGGATGTGAAACTGTAAAAATTCTGGAAGAAAACATAGGGGAAACCCCCTTGACATTGTTCTTGGCAATGATTTTTTTTTGGCTATAACACAAGAAGCACAAACAGGGAAAGTGAAAATAAGTTAAGTAGGACTACATCAAATTCAAAAGCTTCTGCATAGCAAAAGAAACAATTAACAAAATGAAAAGACAACTAGGGAGTGGGAGAAAATATTTGCAAACCATATCTCTGATTAGGAGTTAATATCCAAAATATTTAAGGCACTCATACAAAGCCATGACAACCACAATCTCATTTAAAAACGGGAAGACAAATCACGTAGACGTTTTTCCAGGAAGACATACACATGGCTAACAGGTACATGGAAAGGTCCTTGTTTTAGTGAACCAGATTCCTCAATGTTCTTTAGAGTCTTTTGTTTGTTTAGGCTGCTTGTACCAAATATATTCCATCTTACAGAATATCTTACAGAGACATTTCATCATTTGTCTTGGGCAAGCATGAGTGACTTCTTTCAGTATATTAAGAATATTCTCAGGACCCTCTATAATCAACTTTGGTTTAGCTATGTGTGATCTTTGTTTGTAATAAGCATTCAGTGACTTCCTTAAGCTCCCAGGTCCCCAAGGTGAGCTCTGAACACTCTTTTTTTCTCCTTTAGAGGCAAGACCCTGTGTCTTGGGATGCTGCCTTCGTGAATATTTCCAGAAGTGTGCTGCTGACCAGATACACCCTGTTGCCGTTTCTCTACACCCTGATGCACATGGCCCACACGGAGGGCAGCACTGTCGTGCGGCCTCTTCTCCATGAGTGAGTTAGTCTAACCGGGGTCCCAGTGACTAAGGGACAATACCATTCTGTGTGATGGCTTTTGAAAAAAAAAAAATCCAAATTAAATTAAAGACATGATTGCCCTTTGCCATTAGCTTTCCAGGCACAGACCATGCATTGTAACTCCTTTTAGCGCAGCGTCAGTCATGCCCTAGGTCCTTGATAAAAGACTACTGAACGAAAAAAATTCAAAGTGATTACAATACAGCATGGAATACTTTCTTTCTAAATTGGGCATATGAAGAACTGCCTATCTCTTGTAGAAGCTCAGGTCACCAAACACGGCCAGATATGAGGGATGGAGATTTGAGGGCTGAAGGCCGTTCTTGCGTGGAGCTATGTATAGGTGAGAATGTGTCTAAATCCAACCATTTCTGGGGTTTGAAGAACATGACAGAAAGGAAGAATGTATCTGATTAAAGGAGACCTAGGGAAAGAGTTAAAGAAAGGTATAGAATGCATTTGGATTTCTGACTTGGGTCTGAACTCAAGGAGTTTCTTCAGGGTCTGGCCTGAGGCCCTGTTGGGGGTCCTGATTGTGGTACCTTGGTTTTCTCTTTCTAGGTTTGTGTCAGACCAGGTGACCTGGGATGTAGACAGTCAGTTTCTGCTTGGCCCAGCCTTCCTGGTCAGCCCTGTCCTGGAGCCTGTGAGTATGGGGGCCTCTGAGGAACAGAGAATTAGAGCTACAAGGCCCAGTGACTAGAGGTAGCAGAAGAGGCCTGGTCTGCTGGGTGTCCTGAGATGGGGTCTCTTGCTCTACTGTCTCTTCTTCTGCCTCTGAGCTGAAGTCCAACACCTAGGTGCTCTGGTCCTCTGCTTCTTCATCTTTAAATCAGTATAACAGATTCTGATTCATAGGATAATCAAGAAGGAAAGAACCTTATGGCATATTTCAAGATAGAATCATTTCTTTATTAACTAAAATAAGGAGTATAGGTGAATATGGGTCAGAAACAAATTTTATAGGATTGTTTATACCGATGTGCATAATCTTGCTTCTAGCTAGTACTTCCCTTCCTTCTAAAAGATGTTTTCAGGCAGCAAAAGCCATTTCTTCACTTTTTTTGTTGATGTATATAGGCTTCTGATTAAAATACCAGCTAATTACATCCTCCACAAAACTTCCTGCACTAATCATAATCCCTGAGGTTCGCAAGTTTTTCTTCTGCTCCATCCCAAACCCGAGTTTGTCTCTTTCGAGAGGGGTGAGTCTATAAGCAAAGGGTGATTCCAGTCCTCCCAAAGTCCTGATCCCAAAGGGCTTTAGGGAGACTGTTAATTTTGGATAGGCAAATATCCCATTTGGCAAGAGGGAATAGAAGAAAGTCTTCCCAACATTACTGGCCTCTGAAAAGATGAACATGTGGGTCCAAGACCAATACTATTGTTTTGGCCTTTTAACTGTGTGAATTAGTTACACTGCCCTGGATACAAGAGCCTACCTCCCAAGCCTTGTTTGTGTTTAATTTTAGAATGCCAGAAATGTCACTGCGTATTTCCCCAGAGCCCGCTGGTATGATTACTACACGGTAAGTTTTTCTGGTGATTTATGCAACTTGGAAAAATGGTAGTGTGCACAGGCTTCTGGATCTGACACACCCACTGGTCATGTTCTGACATTGTCATTCATTTGATGTGTGATCTTGGAGTAGGCACTTGTAATCTTATCGACTCAACTTCTTCACCTCTAAATAGGATAAGAGCACTTCCTTCGCAGAATTGCTATAAAATAACATATTTTGTGAGTGTTCTGTATGTGTTAGTTTTTTGTTTTTTTTTATATTAACTCTCTAAGTCTTTTATTATTTATTTATTTATTTATTTTAATTTATTTTTTATTTTCAGCATAACTATTCATTGTTTTTGCACCACACCCAGTGCTCCATGCAATCCGTGCCCTCTCCAATACCCACCACCTGGTTCCCCCAACCTCCCACCCCCCGCCCCTTCAAAACCCTCAGATTGTTTTTCAGAGTCCATAGTCTCTCATGGTTCACCTCCCCTTCCAATTTCCCTCAGCTCCCATCTCCTCTCCATCCCCCAATGTCCTCCATGCTATTTGTTATGCTCCACAAATAAGTGAAACATATGATAATTGACTCTCTGCTGTGTTAGTTTTTAATCTTTCACAATGGTGTATAATGGCAACACTAGTAAACACTTGAAATTGTACAGTAAACTATAGTTTATGTTTCTGTTGTCCCTTGTGAGACCGTAAGTTCATATGTAGAGGGGCCTTTCCTCTCTGTCTTTTTATTAAATATCTCCTTCTGTAGCATAGATGCTCCAGGACAATCTGTTAAATGTAATATCCTGAGGTTAGAGAGGTCTTGGGCAGTGTGTAAAATGTATGTGGAGGTATGAGACCCAACCCTTGTGTGCCGAGTGACACAAGTGCATTTAGAAATGCAAGATGAACACATAATTCTCTTTCTGGAACATTTCTAGGCTGGTCTGAGCCCCAGAGACTCAGCTGGGAGAATGGAGCCTTTCAAAGCAACCTCAGGGCCATGTCCTCTTGTAGGGACACAAGTCGGGCTTTATTCTCTAGGAAGAATCAAAGGTGGTGTTTCCTCTCCCTGTAGCCAAGCCTGGTCTAATAACTTTTCTGAGGAGAGCAAAGCAGAGGACTCGACATACAGGAAAAGGAGGACAAGAGCCAGTGGGTTTGTGGTGGGAGTGACGGAAAACCAGACAAGGACAATGGCAGTCTTGCTCCTCTTCTCTCTCTCAGGGAGCCCTGAGTCCTTCCCTGACACCTTCTCCTTTCTTTTCCTTTTCTCTTTTTTTAAAATTTAATTTCTTTTCAGTGTAACAGAACTCATTGTTTATGCACCTTCTTCTTTCCACCACTCTTCCCTTTATTTTTGCTGGGCTGAATCTGTCCTCTGGAAGCCCTCATTAAGACTCAGCTATGTGGTTTGCAACCTGAGCTTTCCAGGAGGGGGCAGCCAACTGTTTTTTGTTTGTTTGTTGTTTTAATTAAATTTATTTATTTTCAGCATAACAGTATTCATTATTTTTTCACCAGTAATCTCTTCAGTATCAGCCACAGCCAACTGTTTTTAAGCAAGCTAGCCTTGCTCCTGAATTTGCGTTGACTGTTCCGTTCACTCCCAGTCAGTGATTCTGAGTACATGGAGGTTCCCTTGTGCAGGGCCAGCACTAGGCTGCAGCAAGGGAGGTGCCTGGGCAGGGATGGAAAGCCTGGGAGAAAACACAAGGACGCCCAGCTTAGCTTATAAAAAAAATTGCACAATTTTTTTTGCTATTTGTGCAATGGAACTTGGGAATTAGCAAATGCCTCGAATGAAGGATAAGTGAAGAATGTATGATATATCATGGTTGTTCCCATTTCTCAAGGATCATGGCTCCTATCATAGCTGCCTTGGTAGCTGTGAGTTCTCATCCCCACACTCTCCCGCCTATGCTCATCTGACCAGCAGAAGCAAGAGGGTCCCCTTACTGCTTGGCCTTTAGGCCTCACTTGTTTTATGAAGTGGCAGGTGCCTTGAAGGCACGACAGGTTGATGTGCTTCACAGAGTGGGTCTACTTCAGTAAGCCTGGCTCTTCCTCTATGCCAAGTCTTAGTTTCTCCAAATAAGGTGCAAACCTAACAATTTACAGCTCCTCCTAGAGCTCTCTGCCTGTCTCAGGTACACCTCTGTGCTTGATCATTCTGTGAAGTGTCTTTTCCCCATTCCCCCTCCTTTCTGTCATTGTGGGCACTGCGGTTTGTAGACTTTATTCGGGAGAGGTGGAGGCATGGCTCTAGTTACCTATGTTTATGAAGCTTAAGAGTAGGCAGTGTGTATGAATCAAAGTTTTTATCTACCTGTGGCCATTTTCTTTGTTTACAGTATAGACATACGTTTACATATGTTACATATGTTGGATTCTACATGCAGACATATGTCTACATGTGTTACGTATGTTAGTTTCTTAAAGCAGTGCTTCTCAATTATAATCAATGACTTATACAGTTGATGTAAATCCCCCCCCCCAAAGGCATTTAGGTTGTCTATTCTTTTTTTATTTTTTTTTTAATAAACATATATTTTTATCCCCAGGGGTACAGGTCTGTGAATCGCCAGGTTTACACACTTCACAGCACTCACCAAAGCACATACCCTCCCCAATGTCCATAATCCCAGCCCGTTCTCCCAACCCCCCTCCCCCCAGCAACCCTCAGTTTGTTTTGTGAGATTAAGAGTCACTTATGGCTTGTCTCCCTCCCAATCCCATCTTGTTTCATTGATTCTTCTCCTACCCACTTAAGCCCCCATGTTGCATCACCACTTCCTCCTATCAGGGAGATCATATGATAGGTTGTCTATTCTTAATTTTAATAGTGCTGCTTTGAGATTTTTACCTTACAGTCCTATCTTAATGGATATTTAAACAGCAATTTGTTAGACTAGCCTGGTCAGAAACTATTTAAAGTAAAGTAAACAAGCTTGTGATTAATCAAGTATTAGAAATGAAATCATGGTTGCTGGGGGGAGGGGGGTTGGGAGAACGGGCTGGGATTATGGACATTGGGGAGGGTATGTGCTTTGGTGAGTGCTGTGAAGTGTGTAAACCTGGCGATTCACAGACCTGTACCCCTGGGGATTATGTTTATAAAAAATTAAAAAATTAAAAAAAAATAAATTAAAAAAAATGAAATCATGAGATTAAAATCACAGTGTATTTATATAACACGTAGTAGAATGCAAATACCATTGAGAGAAATAAGGAATTTGGTAGAGAGATAACTTGACAGTTTCACATGTGTCGAGTTTCACCTGAAGGTGGGATAATTAGTGGAGGAAATGTCATGTTCATCAGATAATGGAGTGAAATGTCATTAGAGATCATATAATCAGATTTTCTCATGCTATCAGTGAGAAAAACCAAAGAAGCCCAGAGATGTGGGGTTGGACCTTTTATTAAACCCTGTGTAGACTTTGGAGTCCTGAGGCAAGCTGGTGAAGCAGAGTCCATTCCAGGAAGTGTGGCACCCGTCCCTGGGCTTCCTTCTGATCACCCACCCCTACAGTCCGTACTGGCAGAATATAGCTAAGATGAACATAAGGGACCAAAGCGGAGGAAAATTATGGTAGCTTACCTCCTTCCCGTTAAAGTAGCAATTATCAAATGGGAGAATTTTGCCTATCAGGGGACATTTGGCAACATCTGGAGACCTTTTATCACATGTGGTGGGCAAGGTTGGGGAGGTGCTCCTGGTATGTAGGGTATAGACATGGGTAAGCATCCCCAAAACATCTCCCCAAGACAAAAAATTTTCTGGCCCCAGATGACCATAGTGGTAGGGCTGGGAAGCCCTGCCTTAGGCTGAAGAAATGCGGAAGGCCGGCTTCATAGAAACTGAGCTTTATGGCTCTGGGTGAGAGAGGACTTCTCCTGCCACGCAGGAAGCAAGAAAAAGATGTTAAACATAAAGGAAGCCGTAGTGAGTTACAGACAGGGATTTGTAAAGTAAGTCCGCTTGTTTTAATTCTTTCTGTCAAGTGGGAAGCAAGGCTTTCGTGAAGTTGGTGATGCTGGAGGGCGGTGGAGGCAGCGAGAGGAGACGGAGCAGAGACAAAGTGAAAGGTCTGGAAATGCCACTGCAGAGTGTGTATCAGGAGGCAAGAGGAAATAAATGAAAGGCTCGCTCAGCCTCCTCCAGCACTGCTCTCTGACACAGAAACAGGATGTAGAATGAGGGTAGGCTGAGATCCACACTGCGGTCTCATGGAGTTTGTACAGTAAAAACCCCACAACACAAGGGGTGCTGACATGATGTTGTAGCAACAGTGAGAGTCCACACAGCCACTGAGTGAGTGGAGATGCATAATAAGCTGTGTGCTGAAGGGTCACAGACAGGCACCAAGTCCAGAAGAGTGGACGAGGTGTCTGGTAAAGGTGTCGTTCAGTGAGGTGTGTTCTCAGCCTGTCTTACCTTCTTCTGGCCCACAGGGTAGGGACATTGGAGCAAGGGGAGAGTGGAAGTCCTTGGAGGCCCCTCTTGACCACATTAATCTTCACGTCCGTGGGGGCTACATCCTGCCCTGGCAAGAGCCTGCGCAGAACACGCACTTAAGGTGAATGACAAGGGACAGAGCTTCTCTTTTACCTGCCTGTTAGCTCAGATCCTGGTGAAGCCCACCAATTTGTAAGCAGTACCCTCAGACCCCAAAGGAATTTTATTATAGATTTTTGTTTGTGGGTTTGTTCGTGTTTTAACCTTGACTCTATACTCTTTGAACAATTTTTTACAACTGTTTTGGATTTAAGTGGGTGAGATGATAGATCTAATTTTTCATACTTGAAATGGAAGTTAAACAAGGAGCAACCTGATTCATACTAGTTTTAGAAGACTCTCTGGATCTTAATCGACTCTGCTAAGAAAACTATGGCTGATAAATTGTGTAAGCCCATTTGCAACTGAAGCTTGAGGCTGAGATTACTCACATCCAGGATTTTAGAATTCTAGACCTAAGCTTATATAATAATTAATAGCTAACATCAAGTAAATGCTTGCTCTGTGCCTAGAACTATACTAATAGGGAGGTTTCTACTTGGAAATTATTTATTTTTCTTAACAAAAAATATTTGTGATGTAAATACTATCATCCCCATTTCATAGATGAGCAAAGAGAAGCTTCAAGTGGTCACACAGTAAGTAGTTCAGCAGGGACTAAAATCCATGTCTGTCTGATGTCAAACTAAAATTCTTAGAGCCATAGCCATTTGATTAAAAAAAATCAGTTAAAAACTGAATAACTTAAGACATTTATAAACAGCTCACTCTACATGTGCTTAGGAAATTGGTTCATGAAAAAAAGAAAGATCACATCAGGATTTTTCTCAAAGAACCAGTGAGTTTGCTTGTAGTTTAGTGTGGTACTTTTAGAGCACTTATAGGATTGTAGCTCCTTAAAGGAAAATACATTCATTCACTCATTCATTCATTCATTCCTGACATGAAATCATACAGCCACTGGAGACAGAGCTAGTACTAGATCTCAAGTGTCTTGAATCCTAGTACCCAGTCTTTATACCATAAAGCACTTCCCTTATGTTTCTATGAAAACCCTTGTTTTGTGGTAGTGGTTTTGTTTTTAGCTAATGACTTTTTCCTACCTCACTGCAGCCGTCAGAAATTCATAGGCTTCAAGGTTGCCTTGGATGATGAGGGGACTGCTAAAGGCTGGCTCTTCTGGGATGATGGGGAAAGCATTGGTAAGTAGGGTTGCCTTGGATTCGTGCCAATACCACTGACTAGGGGACAGGCCTGCTTTTTATCTTTGCCACGTTAAAACAGTTTTGCATTCTTAAACATAGCCATTTGTCATTTCAAGTGTACAATACCTATTGTATATGATCCTTATGCCTCATGTAAATGAAGTGTAGCTCTGAATCTGTTGCCATTACCCAACTTTCCTAATTCTCTGTGCGAGACCACAGCATGGAAGCCAATGGGAATCTGCTATCATGTGGTTTATGTTCACGGGCACATTCCCTAATTTCATGGTTTACTGTCCCAATAAGAAAGGAAGTACCTTTATCAGCTGTGCTATTTATTTGGGGGGATTTTCCACTAGGAGTTTATAGGAACTGGTAAACTCTTGGGAGGAAGGCTTATATTCCATTAACTATGTCCAAGCGAATGCTGTCCAGTACAGTAATGGAAATAGACTGTATCTGTTTGCCCAATATGGTAGCCATTGGCATAGATGGCTATTGCATACTTGAAATGTGACAAGTGCATCCCAGGAACTGAATTTTTAATTTTATTTAATTGTAATTTAAATAGATACATACTGCCAGTGGCTGCTATCTTGGAAGGCACAGCTCTAGAGGATAGCCAATGCCCTCTGATTCAGTGGTAAGCAAATGAGTGAGAGATAGAATATGGGGAAGAGTGACCAAGCCCCAAAAGTAGGAGGTAGGGTACAGATGCCTGTGCTAGACATGCCGAACTTCATATTCTCCCCAAACCTGTGACGTACATTAAGGATAAAGGACAAAGAAGTCTTCTCTATGGTTTTCCTCGGTCTCTGGAGATTGTGTTTAAAAAGTTGCCCGATACCTCTCAAAATAAGCTGACCAAGCTGACCAAAATAAGCTGACCATCAACAGTGTTAATGTTTGTGATGGGGGTGTACATGCACATATGCACACATATGTGTGCCTCTAGCCGTAGGAATCAAGAAATTCTGAGGTGGCTAGGAAGATGTTGAGAATGGTAGGCCATGAGAAAGAGAAGCAGATTCAGAGTGGTGTCAGGAAACTGCATTCTAGGAGGTGACCCTGTTAGATGCATTTGTACATGCTTATTTGAAACATTTTGTGTAAATGGAGTTTGGGGGAAAAGTCTGACTGATTTCACAAAACTCTGTAAAGAAGAAAAGTAAAATGAAGAACAAAATCATCCCTACTTTCTCAACAAGTAAGCAATTGGAATTGGAGAGCGTGCTTACCTCGTTGCTTCTTTGCAGATACGTATGGAAAAGGACTCTATTACCTGGCCAACTTTTCTGCCAGTCAGGTGAGTATGCCTGATACCATGAAGGGAAAAAATAGTTCTGTTGGCTTTGTTGGATGCCAGGTATCCTAAGGACATAAAGTACTGCCTAGAATCTCCTCCCTGCTCGTCTTGTTCCTTTGCATCCTTTCCTTCCTCTGAAATTCAGACGGAAACTTAGTATGTTCTTGGGAAGTTTTCTGTGATTAAACCTATTCATATTTCATCAGTAACTTCTTCCAGTTCAGCAAGGCACAGACAGAGTGATTGTTTCTATGTTATTTAGCCCTTGTTCCTATGTTGCCCTGCAATGGTCTGCATGCATTGTGACTTCTCTACATGTAGAACAGAAGGTTGCTGATAGCTTAGACTCTGTCTTCTTAGAGTTCAGGATGACTCTAGAGACACTCTAGAGTACACTGTGAGTACTTAGCTAATGCAAAGTTGCATGATGGTTGGAAGTGGGAGATGGAGGGCCGAAGTCACGGTCTGCATTATCCAAGGACACAAGATGGTGACTTTCATGTTGTCTTACTTCATGATCTGCATTTGTTTCTAAAAAACAAAGTTGAGAAAATTTAAATGGATTTTGTTTTTGTTTCCCCCTCTGGTTTCTTTTTATCTTTAATTAACAGAATATGATGCAGAGTCATATAATTTTCAACAAATACATCACTGATTCAAACCCTTTGAAACTGGGCTACGTTGAGATCTGGGGCGTGGGCCGTGTTCCCATTTCCAGTGTCAGCATCTCTACGAGCAGCATGGTGATAACGCCCGCCTTCAGTTATGACCCCGTGACACAGGTTTGTGACCAGGGAAATGTCCTAATGGTATATTCCAGTCCAGTCCTAGGGTAGTTCATGCCCACCTCTTTTCCAAATGGCAGGCTTTTCTAGAGAGTCCTGTAGGAAGCTCTCTGTGTTCAGTGTGCCAACAGTGTACAGCCTGGAGATGAAGGGAAAATTCTCGACTTATCATTTGGAATTGAGGGTCTGGATCCTTGTTTTGCATATATGTTTTCTTGTCTGCAAATTTATGTAAAACTTTGTCTTTACTCCTCCACCTCACTTCAGAAAAGTACTTTCCAAACAGCTTGAACTGCCATATTCCATCAGATACAAGACACCATCAGTTAAAGGTGCCCCATAATTTCATGTGCCATGAAGAAGGCAAAACGGATTACAGAGTAGGGCACAATGTTTTTGTATCATTTAAAATTTATACTTTAAACAAATACTTTTGCGAGTACTTTTGCAAATACTTCTGCAAGCTTTCTTTAAACAGAGATTTTTATCATTTTAAGTGTTAGAGATAATATAGAGGAAAATAGTACGTAGAGACACATGAACATTGATAAATCTTCATCAAAGTAATTTAGATGAGGTAGACTCTGAATGTAAGGGAATACTAGAAATGCCTTAACCTGGGGCACCTGGGTGGTTCAGTGGGTGAAGTGTCTGCTCAGGTCATGATCCAAGGGTCCTGGGCCACATGTTGGACTCCCTGCTCAGAATGGAGTCTGCTTCTCCCCCTCCCTCTCCCCTTCCCCCTGCTTATGCTCTCTCTCTCTCATAGATAAATAAAATACTTTTTTAAAAAAGAAATGCCTTAACCAGTTTGTATCACAGAATCTTATTATTCAAAATTCTATGTAAATATTATAAATTATTTTATTTACTATTATTTAAAAGAAAAATATGTGGTATGAATGGGTTAAGGAGTTTCCCCTGTGCTATCAGAAGCATTGGTGATACATCATTTCATAAAAATTCTTTCACTAGCATCTGTGGGATTTTCTCCAGAAAAAGAAAATGCTTTATACAAGTCTTAATCCAAGTAATTTTCTGATCTTACTATAAGCCAGGTTTCCTATTCTTTCCTAAAATAATGCCTAAGTGGTTTGTAGTCCACCTAGTCATAATACCAGTAATAGCTATGAAGTTCATGCATGCACAGACAATACCAAGTATCATGAATGCTGCTTAGCTCCCAGTAATTCTAAGGCTGTTAACTGCAAAACACATTCTGATTTCATGAATGTTAAAATTGTGTAAAATCTGCACTTCGGGATCAATGCAGTATGGGGTTTCCAACATCTATCCTCATGGTAAATAGATCTTTCTGGGTGTGCTTGCTTCTTGCTTTTTCCTGGACTGGTTTTCTTTCATAATCCTTCCTGATTAGAAACCCTGAAACAAAAGTTTTCCTTCAGTTTTGTATTTTTAGCTCATTTCCTCATATTTGTGGCTTTCTTGTCAACCAACTTCCCCAGTTTTGCCAAGGTCTCATAAAGGAATTTGCCCACTTTTGTTGCTGACTGACTCCTGGACTGTCACACTATGTGACGGCACCTGCAGTGACGCTTTACGGAAAGTATTTACCTAGAAAAAAAGTTGACCTATTGGACTTTCACTGGGCAATCACCAAGTAACTATGGGGGAACAGGAAAAGGAGGAAATCCAAGGAGGGTTCTGAGGAATGGAAATAAAGACGTCTCCAATTTTCGGGGCAGTTGTTTTTCTGCAGGGGTTGCGATTACATAGTTTAGGGCCTGTTGTCTTCTCCCTATTACTGAACAAGTTTGTACTTTAAGGAATCAAGAAATAGGTTCCTCACCTGAAAATTTGAGGGCTGCCTGACAGCTAAGCAATGAATTGTGAAAGTAGCAGAGGGCATGTGGACTGTTGGCTTGTATCTGATTCATTTGAATGGAGGGAATTTCAATTATCAGATGCCCACTCCTTTTCCTTTGGTTCCCAACAGGTGTTAAGCATTGATGTGACCACCAGAGACATCAGCCTCCATAATTTCATTTCACTGACGTGGAGCACTCTTTGAATTTTTAGAACAAGATCTCGATTACAAACAGCTTTGGAACTACTTATATTTCATGCTCATAAAATTATTGTATGTTCTTAATTGGTTCATGCTTAGTATGGGTAAAGTATTTTATTAATTTTGTTATATATTTTGTCTGTGTCTTAGCCCTGTGGTATAGGCCATAGGGAAGTGTGGGAAGTCTATGGATTGTCTTCCTGTTGATAAACATGGTACTGATGGCTCATCATACAATATCTACTGAAGATGAACTGGGTCCATGATGAAGGGGCATGTATGTGTGATCAGGGATGGGCTCCACTCTTGCTAAATACACATGATAAAGCTTGCCAGCACAGTTCCAGGTCTGGGGTTGACTAATGCCTCAAGAAAGTACGCAGAAAGAACATCTGCTTGTTGTTTATAGGGAGAGGGGAGCAATTGGCTGAGGGCATCATATGAGAGGAAAGAAAGGAAATACAGGAAAGGTTAGCAGGAAGGATGAGAGGAAACAGAAGATGGTGATAAGAAATGATCATGACAGGTAATATGAAAACACAAAAATCTAAATAATGGTAGCCTCATGGGAAGGGCCAACTCACATGAAAGCCAGAAGACAGATGGGGGAACACAGAATATGGAAGTATGTGTGAGGATGAGATTGAAGCAGACAAAACTGAAGAAAGGAGTTTGAATGTAAAAGATGTAACTTATTTTTGCAGTGATATCCTTTGAAATGTGTAAATCTTATTTCTTCGCTCTGTGCCTAACGTGTATAACCACAGTTGACACAAATGCATGCAACTTAAATGCCAGAGAAAAATAAAACAAGCAAATTTACAAGAGATTTTGAATTTTATGGTATTTTTACCCTTGGGTAACCTACCTTTGGGATTAAGTCTTACTGTTTGACAAACCCTTGTAAGTTGGTCTTATTGTCTTTGGCATCAGAGTTCCTGCAGTCTAACCACTGATGGATTTATGATTATCCACCCTTTCTCTCACATCTCTGGAATGGGTTTTTCTTAAGATTCAGGTTTATGGGAGCCTTTACTTGGGTTGTGGTGGTTGTTTTACTCATCATGGCAACTGGCAAAATGTCTGGGAAAATGTCAACTGGCAAGAAGAGAATTTGCATCACGATTGGTTAAAACCTGAGATAGATAAAATTTGGGATAAAGAAATGGTGTATTAGTGTTCAACAGAGATATTGACTTTTAGTATTCCTTGAATAATGAGTGGATTGGAAACAAGTGTGTATACTTCCCTAAATATTTTTTTCTTTTTTAAACACCAGGAATGCATCCTATTTTAAAGAAACCTGATTATATTAAAATACATTTATATGAATATTTTAAAAAATTAATAACAGGCAATTTTTAATGATCACATTAAATAACAAGATCTAGTGGTGGGCTTTATAAGGTCATAATTTCAATGTCATGATCAGCATAAACAATATTTTGAGATACCTACTATAAGTTTCATAATGTTATATGAAAATATCTGTGATTCTATTTTTGAGAGACTGACATATATTGCTAACACTGCCATGCTCTGCTATCTACATTTATAATCTAAGAAAATGCTAAATCTCGGTTAGAAATTAGTGAACAAAGACGTATTTTCCCCATCAATATTTTCAGTTTCCCGAAGTTATACTCCTTGCAATTCTGGGGGTTCTAATTCAAGAATTCCCTGATTAAGGCACATCTGCTTCTCAAACTTCAGCTTAGCAACTGGGTCCCTATGTAGCCATCACTGTTGTAAGAATTCCCAAGCCACTGTCAGTTACCTGTCTTGAATTCATTCAGCCTTTTGGCTTTTAAACAGCCAGTTTCTTACGGGCTTGAAGACCGTCAGTGTAAGACTGAAAAGATTCTTAGCAGCTCTGGGAAGGGCATCAGTGAAGGAATTGGGTCTGTGGCTCTCTCAGTGTCTCTTTCTGAGTAGAGCTGTCCTCCAGTGCCTGGACCCACTGGTTGAGCATTTTCTGCTGCTTTTCTCTGAATGAAAAGAACTCAGAAGCAATCTTTAGGGTCAGGGACTTGGTTAAATCACTTTGTCTCTCTGGGAACATGCCTCCTCATCTGCAAACTTCTAGTGCCAGAATAAAGCTGTGATATCCTAACTCTGGAAAGGGGCTCTGCGTTGGGCTCTAGGAGAGGGAAGAAGGTAGATTGGCAGGGATCTGAGCTCCCCATCCTGGCTTCAGTCATTTACTCAGTTACATACTGGAATTCTATTTGAATAAAGAATTCTAAATATAGAGACTGTCTTTTTTTCCATTGTATATCCTTCCTGCTTTGTTGAAGATTAGTTGACCATAGAGTTGAGGGTCTATTTCTGGGTTCTCTATTGTGTTCCATTGATCTGTGTGTCTGTTTGGGTGCCAATACCATACTGTCTTGATGATGACAGCTTTGTAATATAGCTTGAAGTCAGGTATTGTGATGGCACCAGCTTTGGTTTTCTTTTTGAACGTCTCCCTGGCTATCCTGAGTCTTTTCTGATCTATAAAAATTTAAGGATTGTTTGTTCCAGCTCTGCAAACAATGTCAATCGTATTTTTATAGGGATTGCATTGAATATGTTGATTGCTCTAGGCAACATAAACATTTTAATAATGTTTGCTTTTTCCATTCCATGAGCATGGGATGTTTTTCTATCTCTTTAAGTATTCCTCAATTTCTCTCATAAGTGTTCTTTCTTTTTTTTTTTTTAAAGATTTTATTTATTTATTTATTTATTTATTTGTCAGAGAGAGAGAGAGAGAGAGAGAAAGCACAAGCAGGCAGAGGCTGAGAGACAAGCAGGCTCCCTGCTGAGCAAGGAGCCCCACACAGGACTCTATCCCAGGATCCTGGGATCAGGACCTGAGCTGAAGGCAGCGACTTAACCGACTGAACCCCCCAGGTGTCCCTCTCATAAGTGTTCTGTAGTTTCTAGAGTGCAGGTCCTTATCTCTTTGGTTAGTCTTATTCTTAGGTATCTTATGGTTTTTGATGCAATTGTAAATGGGATCAATTCCTTAATTTTTCTTTCTTCAGTCACATTGTTAGTGTACAGAAATGCAACTGATTTCTGTGCATTGATTTTGTATCCTATCACATTGTGAATTCCTGTATGAGTTCTGGCAATTTTGGGGTGGAGTCTTTCAGGTTTTCCACATAAAGAATCATGTTATATCTGAAGAGTGAGAGTTTGACTTTTTCTTTGGCAATGCGATTGGACCATTCTCTTACACCATACACAAAGATGAAATCAAAATGGATGAAAGACCCAAATGTGAGATGGGAATCCAACAAAATGTTAGAGAAGAACACAGGCAGTAACATCTTTTACCTCAGCCACAGCAACTTCTTGCAAGACATGCCTCTAAAGACAAGGGAAACAAAAGCAAAAATGAACTATTGTGATTGCATCAAGATAAAAATCTTCTACACTGCAAGGGAAACCGTCAACAAAACTAAAGGCAACTAGGAATAGAAGAAGATATTTGCAAATAACATAACAGATAAAGGGCTGGTATCCAAGATCTGTAAAGAACTTATCAAACACCACACCCCAAAAACAAATAATCCAGTCAAGAAATGGGTAGAAAACATGAACAGACACGTCTCCAAAGAAGACATGCAGATGGCCAGCAGACACATGAAAAAATGGTCCACATCACTTGTCATTGGGGAAATACAAATAAAAACCACAATGAGATACCACCTTACACACCAGTTAGAATGGCTAAAATTAAGACAGGGAAAAACAGGTTTTGGTGAGGATGTGGAAAAAGGAAAACCCTCTTACACTCTTCATGGAAATGCAAGATGATATAGCCATTCTGGAAAACAGTAAGGAGGTTCCTCAGGAAGTTTAATAGAGCTACCCTATGACCCAGCAATTGCACTACTGGGTATTTACCTCAAAGATACAGATGTAATGAAAAGGAGGGGCTCCTGCACCCCAATGTTCATAGCAGCAATGTCCACAATCGCCAAACTGAGATGTCCTTCAACAGATGAATGGATAAAAAAGATGTGGTTCATGTATACAAGGATGTATTACTCAGCCATCAGAAAGGATGAATACCTACCATTTACACTGATACGGATGGAATTGGAGGGTATTATGCTAAATGAAAGAAGGACATCAGAGAAACACAATTACATCATACGATTTCACTCACAGGTAGAATATAAGGAATAACACACAGAATCATAGGGGAGGGGAGGAAATAATGAATGTGGAGAAATCAGAGAGGAGGCAAACCATGAAAGACTCTTAACTCTGGGAAACAAATTGAGGGCTGTGGAAAGGGAGGTGAGTAGGGGCATGGGGTAACTGGATGGGCATTAAGAAGGGCACATGATGTGATGAGCACTGGGTGATATACGCAACTAAAAAATCATTGAACATTACATCAAAAACTAATGATGTACTATATATTGGTTAATTAAATTTTAAAAAAGAATTAAAGAATTTTAAGTATATGTGCTGTATATGTATATATATATGCTTAATATATAAAAGTCTATATAACATGCTTAAATTTTTTATTTATGTGGACTGTTATCTATCATATACATTTCATATAACATATTTGTGTAAAACATTTGAAAATTAGTACACCAAATCAGCAATTCCACAAATACTTTTGTTCCAGCACCTTTCTATACTCTTAAAAATTACTGAGGATTCCAGAGCTTTTGTTCATGAGGTTATATCTATTGATATTTATCATATTAAAAATTAAAGTAGTTAATTATAGACCTATAATTAATGTTACACTGTATGTTAACAACTGGTATTTAAATAAAAACTTGGGAAAAATAATAAGAATGTCTACACATGGAGCCATATATACTTGAGGCTACCTTGAAGCAGACCTTGTAACATGGACCTACATTTGTAACTCCTGGCCAACTATTTGGGGAAATGTTAAGAGTCTTTTTGAGATATTCTCTCTCCCTAAAACCACATAATTTCCCTTTATCTCTTTGCAGGTATGCTTAAATTAAAAAATAAAATCTGCAACCCTCTCACTTAAAGAGAAAGAAAATTCATTCCATTTCTTATTAAAAGCATATTTTTAATCTAATATTATCTCATCTATTAATAACATTAATATTATAGGTACCTACAAAGACAAGGTTGTGTTGGCTTTGACAGGTATGATCCAAGTGTCAGTACCTTTCCCTTCTTGTCATTATAGCAATTTCATAGAGATTTTTGCATCTTGCATTGGAGGGTGGTGCTTTGAAAGTTAAGGGTCATGCATATTGTTGGTTTCTGTCTTAATGATTCAACTGTCTGCTTGCTTTGATTACTTTGTAAGTTTTGCCAAGAGCTAACTTCACCATGCCTTCTTACTAATAAACAATTGGAAGATACTGGGTTGCATGCTTGCTTCTTCTCTTTAAAATGCCTCTTTTTCATTGGTCAGCATAATCATGGGACCCAATATCTTCCAGTTGCTAGTTAGTAAGAAGGGATGGCAAAGTTAGCTAATCTCTGCACTTCTGGAAACAGATTATAGCTGCTGGGGTTGTCAGTATTGAAATGTGAATGATGTCATAAGTGAGCATGGGATGTGGGGAGCTAAGAGTAAAGTACCACACAAAGAATAGAATGACCTTATGTAGTAGCAAATCTCCTTTCTTGATCTTTTGCCAAGATATTGTCCCAATTTGAAATGAGATCCAAGTACACCTTCTCTCTAACAAAGGCTCTCTTTTACTGGAGCAAAAGATAAGGTGTTTATGTCATTCCCGAAGTTCCCAGAGTTTCTCTGTGTATGTGTGTGTATGCTTTCCATACACTGAGGATTTGAAGCAAACATGGACTACTATGGCTACTATATTACTATGGATCTTAGATGCCATTGAAAGATGGCATGCCCTCATATATTGCTATATATAGGGTAAATAACCATATATCCTCATATATTGATAGTGGAAATGTAAAATGTTGTCTGTCACCATTTTGGAAAATGCAATTCTTCATAAAGTTAAAGATAGCGTTCCCATATGATCCAGAAATTTTACTCTGAGGTGTGTCCCCAAAAGAATTGAAAATATATATCCATGTTGCAACATGGGGGCTTAAGTGGGTAGGAGAAGAATAAATGAAACAGGATGGGATTGGGAGGGAGACAAACCATAAGTGACTCTTAATCTCACAAAACAAACTGAGGGTTGCTGGGGGGAGGGGGGTTGGGAGAAGGGGGGTGGGGTTATGGACATGGGGGGGGTGTGCTTTGGTGAGTGCTGTGGGGTGTGTGGACCTGGCGATTCATGGACCTGTACCCCTGGGGATAAAAATATATGTTTATAAAAAATTAAAAATTAAAAAAAAAAGAAAAAGAAAATACATATCCACACAAAAACTTGCACATGATGTTTATAGCAGCAGTGCTCCTGAAAGCAAAAAAAAAAAAAAAGAAACAACCCAAATGTACATCAACTGATGATTATATAAATAAAATGTAATATATTGATGTCATGGGTATCATCAAGCTGTAAAAAGGAATAAAGCATTGATACCTGAGGGTACTTAATATGTGTAACAATATGGTTGAATTTTGAAAACATTATGCCAAATGGAAGAGGCCAGACAGAAATGGCTGCATATCGTATGATTCTATTTATATGAAATGTTCAGAATAGGTAAATTCATAAAGATAGAAAGTAGATTAGTGATTGCAGGGATTGAGGAGAGGGGGATGGGGAGTGACCTTGAATGAGTGATGGATTTCTTTTGGAATGATGAAAACATTCTGCAATTAAATAGTGGTGATTTTTGCAAAACTCTGTAAATATACTGAAAACCACTGAACTGTATATTTTGCAAGGGTGAATGTCATGGCATACAAGTTATATTTCAGTACAAAAGTAACACACTTTAGCTAGCTTAAGAACAAAAAAGAATCTTGAAAGATTTTCATGACTCATTGAAACTCCAGGAGGACTAGATTGTCAGGTTTGTAGGCTATGTGGCTAGGTACAGCAGCCTGTTTACCTTGTAGGAGATTCCACTGCCATGGTCCTTAGCATTTGTCTGGCAGCTTACCCCCCTATACTGAGCGTAGGATGCCACTAGGTTCCCCAGTCTCTGCTGCCTTTGAAACAATGTCTCTTCACCATTCTGGATTCATAGGCACATCTCATTGGCCGAGCACAGACATCCTGCCTCTACCTTGGCTGAAAGGAAAATTGTGAAAGAGAATTTCTAGCCTCTTACTTGGGATCAGGGGGACAGAACCCTAAGGTGGAAAGTTCCTTAAATATTAGAAGTTTTTTAAAGGTGCCGAACAGTCAAAGAGCATGACACATTTCCAGTAGTGGAATCTTCTCACTTTAAGATTATATAGCATCTACTTTGATGGTGTTTATTTTATTGAGAACATTTGATGGGAATGCTTATTTAAATTAATATCTGAGTTACTCAAAAGAACTTTGGTGGTTTTATTAAAAAAAAAAAAGAAAGTAGAAAATAAAAATAAAAATAAAGCAGGAAGAGGCACAGGTGCTGTTTAACTCCTCCAGTGGCAATGTTACCTGTCTAACTCTGTAGCTCACTACATGGCAAATAGCTCAAGCATGTGACCAATTTGACAAAAGGATTACCAGTACTCATTAACCATGAACCATTTAACCTCATAGAAAAGTGTTTCACAAGAATATTTTTAAAATAAAGACACAATGAGAAGTCACCTTACACCAGTTAGAATTGGATGTGGAGAAGGAGAAACCCTCCCACACTGTTGGTAGGAATGCAAGCTGGTACAACCACTCTGGAAAACAGTATGGAGGTTCCTCAAGAAGTTAAAAGTAGAGCTACTTTTACAACCCAGGAATTGTACAGCTAGGTATTTATCCAAAGGATACAAACAGAGTGATCCCAAGGGACACCTGCCCCTCAGTGTTCATATCAGTAATGTCTATAATAGCCAAAATGTGGAAGGAGAGGATATGTCCTTCAACAGATGCATGGATTTACTCAGCCATCAGAAAGGGTGAATATCTACCATTTACATTGACATGGATGGAACTAGAGGGTATTGTGCTGAGAGAAATAAGTCAGTCAAGAGACAGTTATCATATGGTTTCATTCATGTGGAATATAAGGAATAGTGCAGAGAATCATAGGGGAAGGGACGGAACACTGAATGGGAAGAAATCAGAGAGGGAGACAAACCATGAGAGACTCTTGACTCTGGGAAACAAACTGAAGGTTGTGGGAAAGGAAGGTGGGTGGGGGGGGATGGGCTAACTGGGTGATGGGCATTAAGGAGGACATGTGACGTGATGAGCACTGGGTGTTATATGCAATTAATGAATCATTGAACGCTACATCAAAAACTAATGATGTTCTATATGTTGGCTAATTGAATTTAAAAAAAGAAAAAAAAGACTTTGGGAGACAAAATGAGAAAAGGAACAATATGGGTAAACCAAGCAAGAGCTATTCGTTTTTTCATTTACTTATTCAACAAATAGCTACATATTTATGTGGGGCAGAGTGCTAAGCACAGGATCTGCAGGTATGACTGAAGATGGCCAGCTCCCTGAGCTCTTCAGGCTATGTGGAGAGACAAGCAAGTATAATGCAGTGTGACAAGCAAAGTAATTGGATATGAACAGGAACACAGAAAAAGCATAACTATAAGAACAAAAGCCCAACTTCCCCTTTTATTAACAAATGGAGCTTTCTCTAAGTCATAAGGAAAGCAAAGGCCCTTTATGGTTCGCTGGAAAATGCACTCCTCTCCTCCAATCGCCGTCAAACTTACAGTGCAATAAATCAATCCTGGCAGAAGCTGTCTATACCAGCCTTGTCACCCCTGCTCAGTGTTCCTCAAGAACCAGTGAGGGATAGACACAGCAAATAAAGCGATACTGCTATGAGGTGAGTACTTTTCTCCATGTATGTGGTGCTTTGAATAAGTAGTGTTCTGTTCTTTTAAATGTCCCTGTCTGCTCTGCTAAATGATCTGGACAACACAACGCTTTTTGTTCTGGGTATTTTCATTCTTTTCCAGAGACTATGAGGAGTGGGGATGAGATAGTACATGGAGTACAGGCTGACTGGACAGAAGATGGGCCAGGAGAGGTTTAACAGATGGGGAGGGTCAAATGCAAGGTGTTCCTCTCTCACTGAGACAAAAAAAAAAGGAAAGAACAGATAGGATACTTCTGGAAGCTAGCTGAAAGTGACCTGGATTGGGAAGTTAGTGAATGCATCTATTTGAGCAGAGAGAGAAATGGTATATGATCATTAAGTTAATTAATAATAACCTGGTTTTAGTTGTTCAAAAATTGTGTTTGATAAAGGAGAGTGTAAGAGTGGGTTAGCATAAGAATGGCCATCCTGTAGGCCGGGAAACCATGTTACTGAGGGTCCCTAACCGGTCCACACTGCGTGACTTGAGATAAGAGAAAGGAGCTAAAACCTAAAAACTTAATCATATACCACCAGGGTGGTTAGGCGGTGGCGCCACAGGGACCAGATGTTAATGAAAACAAATAGTTAACTTGCAGAGATCACAATCCTGCAAGACAGGAGTCTCACTGGGTTTGCAAATGTCCTGGTGATTTACAACAAAAAGGCTATCTTTTCAATGGCCCAATTTCCAGAGACAAATGACTCAGTTCCTTGAGGCCTGGTGTCGCCCTCCCCACCATAAAACTGAAGGAGGCTGAGGCAGAAGAAAATGTAAATAAAGTTAAATCTCTTCTAAACCTAAATCTCACTTAACCGCCAGGTGACACTGGGGTGGCAAAAAGTTAAACAAAGTTAAACTGTCAAAGTGGGGCACAAGATATATATGTAGCTATGAAAAAGTGCCTTGAAAATGCTATATAAACCCTTGGCTTTGAGGGCTCAGGGTCCTTGTCGAAACCCCCTGCACCGGGCAGATACTTGGACCCCAGCTAGCTGGAAATAAACCTCGCTGTGTGACTTGCATTATCGAGAGTATTCTCTGCCTAACTGAGGGGTGGTTGACTCTGTCCCCTAACAGAGAGTAGCTCTGAGGAGGGAGGGCTTCTAAGTAGGAGAGACTTACTACATTTACAGAATGCTCTCTGCCAGAATGGCGTTAGTTCCTGTGGCAGGAAAATGCCTGAGGCTGTCCCCAGAGTCTTCTGAACTTCTTGAGCCTCAGGTATTGAGTCTGCTCCCTGGAAGTTTTCAGAGCTTTGGAAGAAGTAGTTGCTTTGGGTTTGTAGAGGTGGGGAAGGAAAGTCTCCTCGTGGAAAGACACAATGCTTGGAGAAGGGAAGATGAGTGACAATCTGCTAGATGTGGTAGTGAGTCATAGGCTGTATGCATAAGTAACGAAGTCAGGTACAGCAAGCATATGAGGTTGGTCCCTCAGACTTCTTTCACTGCCTGAAATTCTACCATTGGAGATCCAGCCTCTAGATCTGTAAGCTCTGAAGCCTAGGAGACATTGTAGAGAGAGTGCAAATACTTGGACTAGTTTAAGAAGCAGAGCCTCAGTGTTTGCCTCAGTTGTACCACTAACCACGCTTAGGCAAAATATGCTAACATGGACATAAGATTGAAATCATAATGCCTGCCTGGTCAACTTTGGTGTAGGGGTATCATAGGAATATAATATTATATGTTACATACATCTTATAGGGATTAGAGTAAAACTTTGAATAATTTAGAGGAGAGACACCTGATAGATTTAGGTTAACAGGAAAAAACAGTTAATATACTCTACCTTCAGTTCCAAACCCCAATCCTAACTCCACCCTCCCTTGGCAAATTATATGTAGACCCTTGCTTCTTACCCCCATTTCAAAATTAAGGTGCCTATTACACATTAACCAAAAGTTTGCCGCAGTTAAAAAGTGAAACTATGTGCACTGGAAATACTTATAGAAATGGTCATGGCAAAGGACCAGGGCTGACAAGAGCACAAGTATGGGGAAATGCAAAGTTAAAGGAATATCGAAGTAGGAAAAAGAAAAAAGAAAATTCTTTTTTCACAAGGATTTATAGATTATTACTACACAGTTGTTGGTTTGGTATGGCTGGAACATAGGGGAGAGAAGAGGCGGGCCATGCAGGCATAGATGTCATGAAGACCTTTGATTACAAAGCTAAAGAGTTTGTATTTTATTTGGAGAACCACTGAGGACCTGTATATAAGAAGACCAAATAACCCTGTTTTTTGCAGTAAAAAGACTAATCCATCCTCCGATTAGAAGCAAGAAGCCAGTGAGGAAGCTGTGGTCACAGTCCAGGCCAAAAATAATGGCCTGACTAAAGCATTTCCAGTAGGGATGGAGAGGAAGAAACAGATCTGAAAGATACTGAGGAAGAAGTCTGACTGAACTAGTGACTGGCTGTGAGAATTGCAAAAAAGAGAGAAGTCAAAAAAGTTATACGGATTTTTTTTAAACAAAATTGTGATTCTGTTCCTCAAGATATTAATTATTGAGGAGAGGCCAATTGGACAGAATTGGTGGAAGTTAGGGCTGGGGTGTGGGGAGCAGAGAACACATGTTCAAATGTGTTGAATTTGGTTAAGTGTGTTGGACATCCAGGTGAGATATCTAATATAAATCTCAATCTCTGGGCTAGAAATACAGATTGCACTGCCCTCAGGTGTTATATGAAATAATATGAGTGGTGGAGCTTGCTAAATGAGAGAGGATGGTGGACCTATGTTGAAAATACAGGGAATATCAATATCTTAATGAAACAGAGAACTAAAAGAAAATTGAAGAGGAGCCAGAAAGGTAGGTGAAAACCAAGATTAAATGACAAGGAATCCAAACATGGAGAAATTTTAAGAAGAAGGAGTGGTTGATAGTGGGGTGATTAAGAGAGTGCCCATTGTATTCAGCAGCTGAATCACTGGTGACCTTTAGGGGAATTTCAGTGGAATGCAAGAAACAGAAGCCGTGCCAGTAATATACAAGGAAGGTAAGGCAGACAGTGCACCATTATCTTTTTGGAAAGTTAGCTATAAGAGGAAAAAAAAGTTATATTGGTACCTAGAGAAAGACACAGAGTAATCACCAGAATTTAGGGCGACTTGGGGTATACTTTTGAGGGGAAAGAATATATTCAGAGGGAGAGGTTGATAATGCAAGGAAGAGGAAGGATAATTGGTGGAACAAGATTTTTGAGGAATTCCAAGTGTATGAGATCTGTAGAATAGATACAAGGGTTATCCTTAGCAAGAGGAGAGAAAACTCTTCTATTGAGAAGAGGGGAAAAATAAGTTTACTTAAATACAGATAATTTTTATAGAAAAGCTTGGGTTGAGAAGCAGGGAGATGAAATAGTTTCTTCAAAATAGTTGTTTTGTTTGTAACGTTGGAGATGATACTGGTTGAGAGTAACAGTGTAGGTAACAACAGTTGGGGCTTGAAAACAAGGATCAATGTTTGACGTTTCTTCTGTGAAAAATGAGAGAAGATGGCAAGACTGTCCCTAGGCTTGAAGGCCCAGTATATTTGTCAGATTATGAACCCTGTGGCATGCCCACTGGGCTGATTGCATAAACCCGGAAGGCAGAAGTTTGGATCAACGGTTTCATTGTATAGATTCAGTTAGCAGATGAAGGAGCAAGGACTATTGAGGACAATGTCAGAGAAGGGTAATAGCCAGGAGGCTAGGAGGGACTAAGAGATTAAGAGGACGTGGAACAGAAAAGAAGCCTCAATGAGATCAAAGAATAAACAGTGCAATAACAGGATAAAAGGGGATGGGTTTCTGCCTAGTAAATAGGAAGTAGAGGCTAAGAGTGAGTTGAGAAATGGAACAATGCTCGAGAGTGATGCATTCCAGGGCGTAGTCAATGTACAGCCGTGGTGGGAGGAGTGCTGAAGATGGAGAGCCAGTCCAGGAATGACATGGTGAGGGCCATCATGGGATTGTGAGACATATGTATAATGTGAGATTTGCTATAATTAGAGCAGGAACTTGGGAGTACCTCCAGAATCCTACGTCTGGAGATGAAGAAATGCACACCCAGATAGTTAAAATGCCCACCTGTTGGTATGCAAGTCAGGGCAAGAACCAAAACATTCTTTGGTTCCCAGTTCACTACACACTCCAATGCACCAAATATTTTAAAACTTGGGTCTATGTATGCATGATTGGCAAGGCTATGGTGAGCCACCAAATTTATATGGGTTTGTGTGCTGTGACCATGCAAGCAAGCATTGTGTTGGAGATCAGGATTAGGTTCAGTCTTAACAGAGTTATAACAGAATTAATCACTTCTAAATAATTAAACATCTTGCTATAATGGCATGGGAATTGGAATAAGAAGACCAGGATTCTGGTTTTGTTACATTTTCCTTCCCTGAGTGTACCCTCCACTCTACCGCCCAGGGCGGGTGTGAGGATCAAAGTGGTGTCTAAAAGGGCTTTGTGAAGCACCTCAACCCCTCATCTCTATCCTGTATTCTGTTCTTTATGTCTGACATATTCTTGCCTTAGACAATACTCAATTCCTCTGCAGACAAAAAGGCAAGGGTTCTAGAGGTGATGGATGCACAGACTAGAGTTAATTTTAAATACTGTGATGAGTGGAAACAAATATTCTCTGGTTTATGTGAGGAGGAATGCTTGTAATTAAGTCATCTTGCAAATGAGTTCACATTCTAATCATGATGCCTCTCCTTTTGGATTGATGGAACTTTGTGGTTTGCTTAAATCCCATTATCTGTGTCCATCTAGATGGCAAGGAAACTCACTGTATTGGAAGTCCTTCTGATCATCTTCTTCCTAACTGTGCTGGCCTTAGATATCTTCTTGATGTTTTTTGTGTTTGAGAAAACTGAAGGTAAGGAAGATGCTTGTGGCTTTGGGGTTGGAAGGATTATATTCCTTCACTCTTCAGCATGGCACCATGTTGTATCACTCAAAATCCACATCCACAACCAATTGTCAGTCAGTCTTCAAAAGACAAGTTTTCTTTTTTCTACAACAAAACCTTGAATGCCAATGACATTCAGGATCTCCCAAGTCCCATTTGATGAAATTTTAACAAGATGCAAAATTAGGCTTGTCATATGTCTGTCCCTCAATCCAGTTATAAAGTAGTAGAGCCTTCAAGTAGAAAGAACAGTTGAGGTAACAGTGCCCAATCCCACTACATTATGGAAAAGGAAATCAGGTTGCAGCAAGTTGATTAACTTGGCTTAAATATATCAATTATAATCAGCCTCCAGCCCATATTCTGATTGAAATAGCTATGATTTCTTCGTCAATAACTTTGAAACTGTTCTCTCTCACACAGGAGCATCAAGAGAATGCTTTCTCCTCCATGCACATGATACTCTAAATAATAAAATAATAGTGTGTAATATAAAAATCTATCCCTAATTAAAACAGTATTTGTGGTTTATTTTGCTTGCTAAAGCTCACATTTACATGTAGACTAAGTGTATATTGAGAAGAAATTGTGCTGATAGCAGAACCCTACCTACTCAATCTCTCTTCACTATTATCCACAGTAAACCCCTGGGGATAAAAATATATGTTTATAAAAAATAAAAAATTAATTAAAAAAAACATTAGGGTGCTTTCTAGGAAAAATTATGTCTTTGAAAGAGGATTTGAAAAACATTGATAAAAGCATTTTTAGACCATTACTATTTTTACCCTATTAAATTTTGTTTGGGTAACAAGTCCCATGACATTACTATCTAATGTACATGAATAAGTAGTTTCTTTTAGTTAACATAAAACTAGATCTTCATGCCTCCATTTACCTGAAACCACAGTCTAATTCATGCAGAATAGTCAACTCTCGCCTGTTCTATATATTGGGCTTTTTTCAAGATGTTTTTTGAAGATATGCTTCCATGAGTTAAAAAGGAGGCTTCTTTCTTAATTTCTTTTATTTTGGTAAGAACACTTAACATGAAGTCTACCCTCTTAATAGATTCTCAAGTGTACATCAGGCACAATTACTCAGAGGCACGATGTTGTACATCAGATCTGTAGAACTTATTCATCTTGCATAACTAACACTTTATACATGCTGGTTAGCAACACCCCATCTTCCCCTACCCCTTGCCCTGGCAACTATCATTCTAGTATTTGCATCTGTGAATTTGACTATTTTAAATACCTAATATAAATGGAATCATGCAGCATCTGTCCTATAACCAGCTTATTCCGCTTAGCATAATGTCCTCCAGGTTCACCCATGTTGTTGGAAATGACCGGGTTTCCTTCCTTATTTTACAGCTGAATAATACTCTGTTATATATACACATACCACATTTTTTTTATCCATCCATTGGTTGATGGATGCCTGGTTCGTTTTCACATCTTCGTTATTTGTGAATAGCACAGAAATCAACATGAGAGTACTAGTATCTCTTTGAGGTTTTGATTTCAGTTCTTTGAATTCTTTGAATAAATATCCAGCAGCAAGATTGTTGGATCATATGATGGTTCTATTTTTAGTTTTTTGAGGAACCTCTATACTGTTTTCCATACTGGCTGCACCAATTTGCATCATTCCCACCACTGGCATACAAAGGTTCCAACTGTTCCGCATTCTCACCAAAACTTACTTTTTTTTCTTTCTTTCTTTCTTTTTTTAAATATATTAGCCATCCTGAGATATGAGATGATATCTAGTTGTGGTTTTGATTTAAGTTTCCCTGATGATTACTGACATTGAGCATCTTTCCTGTTAGCCATTTGTGTGTCTCTAGAGAAATGCTTATGGAAGTCTTTTGCCCATTTTTTAATCAGATCCTTTTTATTTGTTTTTACTATTGTGTTGTATGCATTCCTTATGTATTTTAGAATTTTGCCCATTTTCAGATAGATGGTTTGCAAATATTTTCTCCCATCCTTTATGTTACCTTTTCATTCTGTTGATGGTTTCCTTTGTTGTATAGATTTTATTTATTTATTTGACAGACAGAGAGAAAGAGAAAGCACAAGCAGGGGGAGTAGCAGGCAGAGGGAGAAGTAGCTCCCTACAGAGCAAGGAGACCTATGTGGGAATCAATCCAAGGACCCCAGGATCCTGACCTGAGCTGAAGGCAGACACTTAACTGAGCCACACAGGTGTCCTAAGGAGTTTCACAGTTTCAAGAGTCTTACATTGAGATCTTTAACCCAATTTTAAAATTAATTTTTATTTAAGTATATATACAAACAAGTATAGAGCCATAAATGTAGGAGAGTTGTTTTGAAGTCTTTTTTGATAGAAACAAAGGTATTAAAGGGTACCTATTATGCCCGCAGTAACTGTTGACTCAAGCTTCAAATGGAATTCTGGGTGTTGACTGGCTCATGGAGCCTGTTAAAATAGATCCTACTTCTGAAGTTACATTGCAGGGTGGCAGAGGTGGGGATGGAGCTTACAAAGGTGACAAAAGCTAAAGTAAACATAGCAATGTTGAGTGAAAGTCTTTGTTCAAATTGGAACAATAATATCTTCCCAGTTTACCTCACAGATGGCTGAAAATGAGTGGGGAAAATAGCAAAAAAATAAATGTATGGGACAACAGGATATAAACATGTAAAAAAATAATGCTGGATCCCCCCCTGATATCACACGTGATAGATAGCTCAAAATGGATCAAAACTTGAAATGTAAGAGCCAAATCTATAAAATTCTAAGAAGAAAACATAGTTATAGATATTTTCACCTTGGGTTAGGCAACAGTGTCTTAGATATAACACCCAAAGCGTAATAACCAAAGAAAAGATAGGCAAATTTTACTTAAAAATTTTTGTGCTTTAAAGGACACTGTCAAGGAAGTGAAAAGACAGCCTACTGGATGGGAAAACACATTTGCAAGGAACATAGCTGATTCTTGTATCCAGAATATATAAAGAAATCTTCCAGTTCAAAACAAAATAGAAAAATAATCTAGTTTTTTAAAGTGAGCTGAGGATTTGAACAGACATTTCTTCGTAGAAGATCCATAAATGGTCAATATGTCATGAAAAGATGTTCAGTGTCAGTTTTGGGGAAATGCAAGTCAAAATCAAACATTCTTCACACCCACTAAAATGTCTATCATGAAGAAGACAGACAATGACCATTGTTGAAAATGTGGAGCAATTGGAACTCTCACGTACTGCTAGTGGGGATGTAAAATAGGGCAAGTCCCTTTGGGAACAAGTCTGGCAGTTCCTCAAAAACTTAAAGATAGAGTTAACCACATTACTTAGCTATTCTATTTCCAGATCTATAATCAAGAGAATTCCAAACATCTGTTCACGCAAAAACCTGTATGGGAATGTTCATTGTAGAATTCTGTGCAATAGTCAAGAAGTGGAAACAACACAAATGTACATCAACTTTGGAACGGATTTTTGTAAAGGGTTAGATGTCCATACTGTGGGTATGATTCATCCATAAAAAGAAATGAAGTACTTATTACATGCTGCGCCATGGGTGAGCCTTGAGAATAGTTACGCCAAGTGAGAGAAGCCAGACACTAAAAAACCACATACTTTACAATTTCATTTATATGAAGTACTCAGACTAGGCAAATCCACAGGGACAGAAAGCAGATTAGCGTTTGAAGAGACTGCGAGAAGAAGGGGGTAAGGAGTGACCACTCATGGGTACATGCTTTCTTTTTGGGCTGATGACAATGTCCTGGAATTAGATAATGGTGCTTGGTTGCACAACTTTGTGAAATACTGAAAACCATTCAACTGTACAATTTAAGAAGGTGAAAATTTTATGGCATGTGAATGATATCTCAATAAAAACCAACTGAACAAAAGGCAAATGTGTTCAGCACTTGTATGCACATGTAGATACCGGCCACTAGTAATCATTGACTGGAGAATTGGCTGAAAGTCTATAACTTTCCCTGCTGCACTTCCTGGTGTTGTGATTGCACTATAAATGTTCAACTTTTTCCTTTAATTCCTATGCAGAGGCTGCATTTGTTCCAGAATGCCCAGAGATCCCTGAGTCAGAGAGGATAGACTGTGCTCCAGGCCAGGTGGTGTCAGAGGTCAGAAAAGTGGGCTCCCTGCTATTGGTCTTCTGGGTTTTATTTAAAAGAAATGAATATATGAAATATATGAAGCAGGACAAGGGTGGTGGTGGAGGGGATGGAGGGCCCCTGATTTGTTTGGAGTCATTTCTTCCTTGCCTTATTAAAATAAACAGCAACACTGTGGAAGCAGGGGAAGCAGGATAGGGTAAATGGAAAGGGAGGAGGAGGAACTAAGTGAGTGTTGGCTCATGGGGTCTCGAGTCTGAAGAAGGGGGGGAATTCCCAGCATTACTAAATGTGTTCTAAGTGTGATTCCAAGGCTAGCCATGAGAAGGTGAAATGTCTGTGGGCTAGACCATGTATTCCTTGAGAACAGAGGCCATCAAGCACATTTGGATAACAGAGTCAGTCACTTGTAGAACTCCTGTGATTTGTGACAACAAGAGCCTTCTAAAATGGTGTTAAACAGATCACTAAATTTTATTCCTGGCACCAATCTTACCCTCTATGTTAACTAACTAGAATTTAAATAAAAACTTGAAAAAACAAACAAACAAACAAAAACCCAAACACAAAAAAACACAATGTTTTCTAACTGGTGCTTTTAAAATTACTGATTATTCTATATTTATTTATTTTATATTTATATATTTATGTTATATTACATCATAACATATTAATTATATAATTGGCCAGCTGAAATTTCCTATCATTTCTAAATGGTTTCTGTAGTTCTTCTTGAGTTATTAAGTATACAGTTATATTCTAGGCAAATAATAATACATAAGAATGTGTGGTACCTAAACAATAAATCTTGCAACACTGCAAAAATTGAATTAAAAAAGCAGTGGCAACTGGAAAAAAATAAAAAAGAACAGAATTTCCAGTTCATAGGATATATACATCTTTATCTTTCAGTGATCTTGCAAAATAGTTTTTCAAAGTGTTTGCATCAATTTACACTCCCTGTAGCAGTATATAAGAGCAATTACTCTGCATCCTAATCCTACTCTTGGTGTTTTCTCCTTTTTCTTTGTTTGTTTTAATGTAATTTTAACTTAAAAATTTTCATATTGAGGTATAGTTGACACTATGTTATTTTAGTTTCAGGTGTACAACTGGTGATTCAACATTTCCATACATTACACAATGCTCACCCCGATAAGTATAGTTACCATCTGTTACTGTACAACAATATCACAATATCATTGACTACATTCCCTATGCCATGTGCATCCCTCATGACTAAAGAAGTTAAACAGCTTTTCACATTACTTCTTGGCTACATGAATAATCATATTTGTGAAGTGTCTTTTAATTTTTTAACCAGTTTTTTTTTTCTGTTGGGCTGTTCATATTTTTCTTATTGCTTTGTGGTAATCATTTATATATTCTGGATACAAATCTTTTATCAGATATCTATCTATCTATCTATCTATAGATAGATAGTATCTTCTCTTTTTTTAAGTATCTTCTCTTATTCTGTGATTTGACTTTTAACCCAATGATGACTTTTGATGAAAAGTAGTCATTAATTTTAACAAAATCCACTTAAAGAGTTTTAATATTCATTTTGTATTCTATTTAAAAATATTGCCTACTTCAAAGTTAGAAAAATATATTCCTATATATTCCTGTAAAAACATTGCTTTATTTTTCAAATTTAGATTTTTAAGCACGCTAGAATTGATTTTTGTGTATGGTATCAGGTAGAAGTCCAGGACATTTCTTTTCTTGACTCTTTAATAGATCCATCACCTCTTATTGAAATGACTATCTTTTCTCTTCTACATTGTAGTGGCACCTTTACCGTAAATTTTATGTCTCTGTGAGGACCTATTTCTGGAATATCTATTTTGTTTCTTGTTAGTCTACTCTTTTGCCAATACCACACTGCCTTAATTAGTATAGCTTTATAAAAGGTCATCATATGTGGTTGTGTAAGTCCTCCATATCATTCTTATTTTTCTTCAAGATTGCCTGAGCTATTCTTAATGCTTTAGATTCCTTCCTTCCTCTTTCTTTCTTTCTTTCTTTCTTTCTTTCTTTCTTTCTTTCTTTCTCTTTCTTTCTTTCTTCCTTTCTTTTTTAAGATTTTACTCTTTTATTTGAGAGAGAGAGAGAGAGAGAGCATGAGCAGGGGAGTGGGACAGAGGGAGAAGGAGAAGCAGACTCCCTGCTGAGCAGGGAGCCCGATGTGGGGGCTAGATCCCAGGGCCCTGGGATCATGACCTGAGCGGAAGAGATACACTTAACAGACTGAGCCACCCAGGTGCCCTGATGCTTTTGATTTCTAAATACATTTTAGAATCACTCATTTTCTTCAAAAATGTATGCCAGAAATTTTATTCTCTTCACATAAAATGTACAGATAATTTTGTGACCATTGCCATATTTATAGGAGTGAATATTCTAATCTATGATGATGCTATATTTCTTTATTTATTGAAACTTTTAATTTTGAAGGTTTTGGTGTAGAGATCTAAAGTTTTTTCCAAATTTTTTTCTGTTTGCTATTTAATTTTATTTAAATATTTTTGAATTTTAATTTCCTGTTTAAGTTGTTATTGGCATAGTAATTTAAAATAGGTTTTTTGAATATTGATCTTGGAACCAGAAATAATGTTAAATTTCCTTATTAATTATCCTAGTTTATTTATAGGAACTTTAGATTTTCTTAGACAATAATGATACCTGCAACTAATGACCATTTAAATTTTTTCCAATATGCATTTTTTTCTTTGTCTTCTAACACTAAGGGCCAATTTTTCTTCTAATTTTTAAATATTGTTTGAGATATTTTATCTAAAAGACAATATGCAAATATAGTAAGTTTCAGAGAATGGAACTTTCTGGAGATTGATTTTTACCAAACATAAGAAATAACGCTGCAGTAAAATATTAACTATGAAGGTGAAATTTTGGGATTTTTGAAGAAATTCACTACACATCATTCACAGATCTCTCAGAGGCACTACTGAAAAAAATCCTTATATCAACTGGACGTTTAGTTAGATAATTTCTAACCAATTCTCAAGTTCTACTAGTTAATAATTTGAGTGGAAAATAGCATAAAAGTCTATTTAAAAGATAACTGGAGAATAATCTTTGGAAATGTGGTGTTAGGGGAAAAATAGAGATAGGGAGACTTGTCTTGAATCAACCACTGTCGTCCAACCAGCCATTTTTGAGGATCTGTGTTCCTGTGTGGTGGCAGTGGAAATGGAAAAGAATAAGGAGATGTAGCAACATCAAAGGTCTGAACTTCCGTGTCTGCAACACTGGGAATGGCTTAAACTTAAAGCAGGGATGTTATGGCAGATTGCGCTAAAAAATACCATATTTACCAGAGTGTGTTAGATTTCTTATCTTGCTGCTTTCTGTTGAGGTCTACAGACTGGAAGAATTTATGGCAGTGAAACTAACCTTTTGGACTTTACCAGCCTCAGTTTCAGAGGTCGCAGAGCCACTGGGTATCTGCTTCAGAATGAGGAATATCAGTTATCCAGAAACTGCAAACTCTTTCTCCACTGAGCCCCTCGAGCGTTTTTTGTTGTTCTTATCTGGAGAGGATGAGGCAGGAATATCAGCTGTATCTATGCAGAATTAATAAGTACATTTAAGACTAATTTATGGTTATAATGTGATTGCTTTGTTTATAATAGACATGATTGATTTAAGTTATATTCATTTTATCATTTTTCAAAGCAATTGCATCAGATGTTAGCATCTGAAATACTTGTCGGTACTATACTTTTCCAAATGAGTAGCCGTGTGACATATTTTGTGTTTTTTATCACAGAATTTATGCTGGATAAATTCCTTTAATGAAAAAGATTGAGACATTATACTTATGTACAGAGTAAAGTGGGAAGCATTATTCATAATGCTTTCTCTCTACCTCCAAATCCCCTCCCCAGAGTCAACGCAATACCTTGTTGTATATCTTTCTCTTGATTTTTCTAGGTTTTTGCATATATGCATATTTTATGCACATATATTAATATATTTTTTGTTTTAACAAAAATTATACTATATATTATTTTGTAATTTTCTTTTTAAATTTAGGAACTTTGAATTTACCACATTATTTTATTTTAAAAATAATTTGCTTCTGGGGCACCTGGGTGGCTCAGTTGGTTAAGCATTCAACTCTTGACTTTGGCTCAGGTCGTGATCTCAGGGTCATGAGATGGAGCCCCATGTCAGCCATGCAGAGTACAGAGTCTGCTTGAGATTCTTTCTGTCTCCCCTCTCCTCCCCAATACACACACATGCATGTGCTCTCTCTCTCTCAAAATAAATAAATTGAAAAATTTTAAAAAGTTTGCTTCTGTTGAGATGATCTTAAGATTTTCTTTGGTCAATGTTGTAAATTATGTTAAAGTATTTCTTAATTTTGAACCATTTTAGTTTTATACTTGATAAACCTTACTTAGCTATTATGCATGAATTCTTTTAATACACTAATGAATTCAAATTGTTAACCTTTTATTTAACATTTATAAAAACGTCTATGTTTTTTAAGTGAAATTGGCTTATATATTTTTTCCTTGTCTAGTTGGTTGCCAGAATTATTAAAGTTTAATAAAATGAATCAAGAAATTTTCCATCTTTTTCTATGTTCTGAAAAATATATGTAATATGAGAATATTCTATTCCCCAAATCATCTTAGCAAAGTATCTTTTTTTTTTTTTTTTAGGGAAGCATCTTCGGTTACTTACAGTTTCTCATGGCAACTGGTCATTTCAGTTGATTATTTGATATTTTACTATTTAAAGGTTCACATTATAGTTTCACATTCATTGGCAAATATTTTTATAGTTTTCTTACAATCCTTAGTTATGTTAAAAATCCTATATACCTGGTGCACTTGACTGGCTCACTTGGTTGAGTCTCAGACTCTAGATTTTGACCCAGGTCATGGTCTCAGGATCGTGAGATGGAGCCCTACAAGCTCAGCATGGAGCCTAATTGAGATTTTCTCTCTCCCTCTCCTGCTGTCCCATTCATGCACTGCATTCTCCCTCTCTCAAAAAAAAAAAATTCTATATATCTGTTTTCATTCACCATTTTTGTCTCTAATCTTGTTTGTCCCTCTTTTTGTCAATAGAGGATTTCTTAAGGTATTAATATTTCTTTGATCTTTTCAAAGAGTATTTGTTAGATTTATTGATTGGCCAAGCTAATATCAAAATACATCCTTGCACTGTAATAATTATCCGTGTAGAATTATAGCAGGAATTGACACATATGCCATACCTATAGAATAGTAAGTTCCAAAATGCATATTCACAGTCTTATATATGTGCACTGAAATTCAGCTTGTCAGGAAAATGGCATTTCAAGTTAGTGGTGGAAACAATGTATTTAATTAATGGTGGTGTCTGTCTCACGTATTAAGCTTGCCGGCTGCACTGTATCATGTGAACTTAGATGCATACCTGGAACAGAGGAGATACTTCTTTCATGTTTTAAACTGATAACTGTCGACACTTGATTCTTTCCTCTTTCATTAATTACTGCTTTTGCTCATTAATCCCTCATGTAGTTTTTCTGGGTCTATTTTGGTCTTGTGTAAGTACTTGGGTGGTAGATTGAGTTGTTCATCACGTCTGACGTCACTTTCTCTCTTTGATTCCCCCTTCCCTCCCCTGTGTCCTCTTTGCACCCTTTTTGGAATCTTCTAGTCTGGCCCCACTCGTCACTTCGCCTACCTTTTCTCTCCTCTTTCCATATCTTTGTCCTTGTGTTCTGAGGTAATCCTAAATGTGATTTTAAAAAGAAATTTCTTCTTGTCTTGACATCATTCTCTTTCCTTTTTGTTAGTCAAAATATTATGGAGTTTTAAATCTTTTTGTTCCAGATCTTAACTTTCAATATTCTTTGTTGCTTTTTTCTTCTAATGGAAGCAATAGTTACGTGCCTCTCTCTAAAGATAATAGTTATATCTATTTAAAAGGTTTGTAATTTTTTTCCAATTAATTGTTTCCTACAATTTGTTTCTTCTGTTTATTAAGTTTGGTGTCTATCATAGTGTTGGTTTCTCTCATGTTTGGCGGTTCTTAGCTGTCATCTTTGTATTTAATTATCTATGACCGCCTGTCCTATGCTGTTGGCTTGCACTAAGTCTTTAGGAGGGAAGGAAAGGACTACTGGAGAGAATGTGGGTACTTGTCTGGGGGTGAGGGGCCTGGCTTATTAACTGGTGCATTGCCATGTTTTCTGGTTCCCAGCATCTTTCCTAACTTCCTTAGTCTCTGAACAAATACTTCGTGATGCCCACCAGTTATCCAGAGCCTACCAATAACTATAAGGAATGTTGGATTGGGTAGCTAAATGTTCATGGAACTTCCCAATTAATCATCCAAAGCTATGCCCCAGGTTCTCTTCCACTTCTCCACATTGACTTGTCTTGGAGCAGTTCTTTTCCTCCTCTTGTGTTCTAAGTTATGAATATATTTTTCCCTAGAATTGATAAAGTCTATTTCTTGTGTTTCAGTAATTTCATACCATTTCTGCCCTAATGTATTATAGCTGGCTGCTTTGTAATGGTTTTGTATTTTTTTAAAGATTTTATTTATTTATTTGACAGAGAGCACAAGTAGGCAGCGAGGCAGGCAGAGAGAGAGAGAGAGAGAGAGGAGGAAGCAGGCTCCCTGCTGAGCAGAGAGCCCAATGCGGTGCTCGATCCCAGGACTCTGGGATCATGACCTGAGCTGAAGGCAGAGGTTTTAACCCACTGAGCCACCCAGGTGCCCCTGGTTTTGTATTTTTTTCTTAATGATACTTCTGTCACTTCATGTAAATTTAGTTGGGTGGAGAAGTGGATGCCTATGTTTGTTTCAACAGTTTGATTCAATTTGCTATCTATTTTATTTCTTCATTATAACAAACAACTTTTATGTAAGTGAATATTAAAGTTGTAGGACCTATAAAAATACATCTTACCAAAAAGTAATCATTTTTAAAGCTTTTATTTATTTATTTGATAGAGAAAGCATAAGCAGGGGAAGTGGCAGAGGGAGTAAGAGAAGCAGGCTCTCTGAGCAGGGACCCCAGGTGGGACTTGGGGCCTTGGGATCAAGGACCTTAGCTGAAGGCAGACGCTTAACTGACTGAGCCACCCAGGCACCCCAAATAATAATTTTAAAACTCCATAATCAAACTACTCTGACAAACCACATGTGGATTATTTTTACTTTGTGGACATCATGAATTTATGTTACTCTCTGTCCCAGTTCTGTCTTTATTCCTAATTCCTTTGCTTTTCTTTTCTTACTTTATATATATACAGTATATATATATATATATATATATATATATATATATGTAAAAATAATCTACAAAACAAAGTAAGATAAAGTAAAAATAATCCACATGCAGAAATGACTAACAGTATATATACTGTTGGTCATTTCCATGACCCTTCCTTATGAGAAAGTCTAAACTGGTTGGTCCAACATCCAGCTTACTCGTGGTATAAATATTATGTCCCTGCAGTGTGTTTCTCTTACTCAGTGTTCTTGGCACAATAAACTTGTGGTTTTATGAATCTATCATGCATTGCTGCTTTCTCTCCTTGGAATACTGGTCTCCTGTTCCCTTATTTAAACCCTCCCAGTGCACTAGGAGTGGGCTTGCTTTTCACCTACTGGAAGCCTTCCCCACCCTGCTTGCAGTCTTCTAGGCTGTGTACCCTGACTGGCGTGTGTCTTTCTTTAGCCCTTGGGCACTCTCTGTCCGAGTACTCCTGTCATACTGAAATTGCATGTACTACTAGACTGTAATGGAAGTTTGCCAAGGACCAGAGCTGTGTCTTATTTATATGTGTTATTAGCTTCATGTCGGCTAGGTAATAAATGCATATTGGATGGCTGGGCAAATGTGAGAATAAAAGAAGAAGAAATAAATGTTTGCATGTAAATGGGACCTATCTTAAATTCTTCTTGGAATAAAATTGGTTATAAATACATAGATGGAACTTTCTTTCCTTCATTTTATATCATGCTCACTCGGTGCCATTGTTACAGAATGTCTGCAGCCAGCAACATAAGTGCTGCTGGAAACCTGTGCCAGATATTAATGTCCCCTGGTGCTTCTTCCCCAGGAACTGGGGCTATCACATCATCAGTAGACAGAATGATACAAAGACAGGTGAGCATCACCTTGATGAGGTCCCAGGGAATCATTCTGTATGATTCAGATACACTAACCACAAAATAAAGTCTAAAAGCTTCCTCCCCCTCTCCACTTTCCTCCACCCATCTCTAGGGTTTACAGCCCAGTTGGAAAAGTTGTCATTCCCATCTCTGTTTGGATATGATGTCAAGGAGGCTGGCTTCACAGCTGAATATCAGACATCCAATCGTTTTCATTTTAAGGTTGGTTTGGTAGTTACCACTGAATACATCTCTGAGGAAAGCAGTGTCCCTACACTGGGTTCAGATCCTTCTTCAGGCACTGCATAGAGGTGTAGAGGCAGAAGTTGCCTTTGTTCCCCTGGGCAGGAATCTCCCAATGGGATGTGTGGGCTGTTTCGTATTTTGTGGAGGACACGTGATTGGGTGATTTTTGTCTCACAACTCAAGAAACACAGGATTAAGAATTAGAAGCTATTTCCACTGGGGGCTGAGAGTGAGGATACTTTCTAGCTCTACAAGGATGTGGTTTCATCTGGAGTTGGTCTTTCTCTTTTTCTTCTGACAGATCAGTGATATCAACAACAGACGCTATGAAGTGCCCCCTGAAATTATTAACCTGTCTGATAGGACTACCAAGACCTCCAATTTGAACTATTATGTAGAGGTCATTGATAAGCCCTTCAGCATCAAAATAATGAGGACAAGCAACAAAAGAGTCTTGTGAGCTTTTCAACACTCTTTGTGTATTTTTGAATATACAGTCTCAATTATCATTCAATCTGATTTAGTGAGGGTGGATGGTGAGATAAGTATGACCTGGGAAAATGTTTGGACCTCAGAAAAATGTAATGTTTTTACTATAAATCATTAACACTTGTTAATTTGTCATGATTGTGGAGGACAGCATACTAAATAATATGCTAGTATGTTAAGTTAGATAAATGCACTTGCAGTTAATGTCTATTATGAAACAGGAAATTTTATTATTTTGGATTACCATTCACTTTGGAACTCAGCTTCATTGTTTATCATTCCAAGTTTTTATTCCCTGAGAAACTTGCCATGAAGAACCTAACAACAGCCTGGGATTGAAACATAAATTGTATAAGAGAAGTATAGGGATTAATGTGAATAAAATCTGTATTCAAGTTCTGGCACCAGCAAGTCACCAGTCAGCTTTGGGATGTGAGGCAAAGCATCTCACACCAGCCTCAGTTTCCACATCTATAGAAAGGGAATGAGAATATCCAGTGTTGCTCTGTAAACGAAGCTATATTCATGAAGCATCCAGAGCAGGTCATGGGATAAAGTAGTTGCCCAGCAAATGTAAGGTCCCATCTGCTCTCTTGCCCCAGCCATCCAACTTGCGTTTCTGGTATCACATCTCCTCTAGAATGAAAGCATCAGAGACACCCTAGAAAGGCCTTCCAAGGTAGTACAAATGTGGTTGAGAACACCTGAAACAACTGTTTTCAAAGTGAACCGGGAGAGCAGCGGGTGAGGTCCTGGCAGAAAGAGCTGTTTGGTGACTCCCACTCTTGCCCCATGGCCTAGATTGGACACGAGCATCGGGCCCCTGCAGTTCGCCCAGCAGTACCTGCAGCTGTCCTTCCGACTGCCCAGCACCGCTGTGTATGGCCTGGGGGAGCATGTGCACCAGGAGTACCGCCACAACATGACCTGGAAGACCTGGCCCATCTTCACTCGCGATGCCACGCCCACCAAGGTGAGCTTCCCTTCCTCCTACCTACTGCTCATGGTAAGGAATCCCTTCTCTCCTTTCCAGAGAGTGACCTAGAGTCAGGCAACCTACAGAGTTCAATCTGTATCTTATTTTGTCAAGTTAGATCCATTTGTGCTGGATGATACTTGTTCTTGAGGTTTATAAACTCACAATTAGTAACATATCAATTTTTTTGGTTTAGTTTTTTTTATTATTTTTATTTCTTACTGAGGTATTGCTGACATACAACATTTTATTAGTTTCAGATGTACAGCATCATGATTTGATATTTGTTATATTGTGAAATGATCACCACAATAAGTCTAGTTAACATTTGTCACCACACTAGGTACATTTTTTCCTCATGATGAGACCTTTTTTTAAAAAATTCAACTAAATGACATATAATGTTAATTATATGTTATGTTAATTAACATAATATAATATATAATACAATATAATGTAATATATAATATAATAATATAACATAATATAATTAACATATATGTTAATTATATTATTATTAGTTTCAGAGGTAGAGGTCAGTGATTCATCAGTAATGTATCAATTTTTTAAAACATCCCACTTTTAAAGGAAAATATAATTCAATGACTATATGGTGGCCTAATGTATATTAGAAAATCCTTCTGCAAAATAACTATGTTTGTCTTTAATAATTGGGTAGTATCTAAGCAAGAGCATCAGCCGGAACTACTCCCAGTGGAACTTAGTGGACTAAAAAAAAAAAAAGAAAATCCTCTTCAGTATTATTCTAGGTCTCTGCTAGTTGAAGTATGTTCTGGAGACAGCAGTGCTGGCACTACTTGGGAGGTTGTTAGAAATGCAGAATCTCAGGTCAGAGCCCAGACCTTCTGAACCAGAATCTGCACTTTAATAAGATCTACAAGTGAACCACATGTACATTATGGTGGGTAAAGAGCTGGTCTAGAGCAGTGCCTTTCAACTTATCTATAGTGAAGGATCAGTTCCTTTCTCTCTCTCTCTCTCTTTTTTTTTTTAATCCTGGGGAAATGAAATAAAATTACTCAAAGACATATAAAATATAAGCTCAAGTTTTAGAATGAAGAGATATAAAATTACTCTTTTAAATCACTATAAAAGGGGCACCTGGGTGGCTCAGTGGGTTAAGCCGCTGCCTTTGGCTTCGGTCATGATCTCAGGGTCCTGGGATCAAGTCCCGCATGGGCTCTCTGCTCAGCAGGGAGCCTGCTTCCCTTCCTCTCTCTCTCTCTGCCTGCCTCTCTGCCTACTTGTGATCTCTCTCTGTGTCAAATAAATAAATAAATACATCTTTAAAAAAATGGTATAAAAGTTTCTGAACTCTTTCTCTTGGTTTTGTATTGTTTTGTTTTGTTTTTGTTTGTTTGTTTTTGTACTGTCCTTGCTGATTTACAGCAAAAGGTGTGGGGAGGTACCGTCCATGGATAACACTTTGAGTAGCATTGCTTTGCAGAGCAGGTCTTAAAGCCTCTATTGTGCTGATGATGTTTCCCAAATCTGAGCAAAAGATGCAGGTTTGCTGTACCTTGCAAGGGAGGGATGGGACTGAGATTTTGGAATTCGTATTCCTTGGAAGATGAACAGATCAAGTAGCACATTAACTGGCCCACCCACCAGTATCGGAGACAATGAGGGGAACACACTTACTGAACCAAGCAGAGTAAAGCAATATCAGCACATTCACTAAAGTGCTTGCTCAAGGCCCCTGACAAACATGCAACCCTAACCATCGTCCTAAGCTTGGCTTTCTAGAGCTGAAATATCCTTGAGTTATGTAGTCACAGATTAGATAGGTGTCCTTCCTTCCTTCCTCCCTCTCTCCCTGCATTTCCTTCCCTCCCACTCTCTCCTTTTTCCTTTCTGCCTTTTTTCCCTCTCTTTCTCTATCTTTTTTTCACTCATAGTAATACACATTATCTCTTTCTATATCAGTGCTCATCATGGCCCTGTGACAGGTTTAATATCTTTTAAAAAAATTTTAAACTTATTTACTGCTGAAGTATTACATATTAATTATAGAAAAATTAGAAAATACATATATTACATGTCTTTATTAGACATAAAGAGATACAAAATTTCTCATAATGACATCATCTTCTGCTAACATGTTATGTCTTTGCAGATATTTTCCAAATTTTTAAAAGTAACTTGACCGAGATATAATTTATATACTATAAAACTCACCTGTTTTAAGGGGGCAGTTCAGTGATTGCTTAGTACATTCCTGAGTTGTGCAGCTATCACTGTAATCCAGTTTTAGAAGGTTTTCATCACCCCACTAGGATCCCTCATACCTTTATAGACATAATCCCCATTCCCACCCCAGTACCCACTTGAGTCCCAGGAAATCACTAATCTATTTCTGTCTGTATAGATTCAACTTCTCTGGAAATTTCCTATAAATGGAATCATGCAATATATGGTTTCCTTTGTATCTGTTTCTTTCACTTAGCATCACATTTATGAGATTTATACATGTTGTAGCATGGATCAGTTTTTCATCTCTTATTATTACTAATCATATTCCATGGTATGTGTTTTATTTCATGTATCAGTTGATGTCACCATTTCAATACCATTTTGATAGAATACTGAACTATGTCAAGTCTTGACCAAGTACATGTTATACGTGGCTTCTGATTTTATTTTAGGGTAAAGAAAACCATTTTTAACATGTACTACTATTGTTTGTTATCGTCTTTCTTGACAGGGAATGATTAATCTGTATGGAGCTCATACATTCTTCCTGTGCCTTGAAGACACCAGCGGCTCCTCTTTTGGGGTGTTTCTGTTGAACAGTAATGCCATGGGTAGGAGGCATCTTTTTATCTCAACAGGAATACGTTTTGGGATGTGGCTTTTATAAAAATGACTTTTATGGCAAGATCACTGTTTAACAGAATGTGTATTTAACCTACTATACTTCTGTATAGAAACCCCAAAGTAGCGTAAACTGTTATAAATTCAGCTCATGCTGAAAGTTGTTTCTTTTTTTAAATTTTTTATTTATTTTTTAAAATTTCTTTTCAGTGTTCGAGAATTCATTGTTTATGCACCACACCCAGTGCTCCATGCAATACATGCCCTCTGTAATACCCACCACCAAGCTTACCCAACCTCCCACCCCTCACCCCTCCAAAACCCTCAGTTTGTTTCTCAGAGTCCACAGTCTCTCATGGCTCATCTCCCCCTCCAATTTCTCCCAACTCCTTTCTCCTCTCCATCTCCCTATGTCCTCCATGTTATTCTTTATGCTCTACAAATAAGCAAAACCATATGATAGTTTAATCTCTCTACTTGACTTATTTCACTCAGCATAATCTCTTCCAGTCCTGTCCATGTGGATACAAAAGTTGGGTATTCATCCTTTCTGGTGGAGCCATAATACTAAATAGTATATATGGACCATACCTTCTTTATCCATTTGTCCATTGAAGAGCATCTTGGTTCTTTGCACAGTTTGGCGACTGTGGCCATTGCTGCTATGAACATTGGGGTATGGATGGCCCTTCTTTTCACTACATCAGTGTCTTTGAGATAAATACCCAGTAGTGCAATTGCAGGGTCATAGGGCAGCTCTAGTTTTAATTTCTTAAGGAATCTCCACACTGTTTTCCAGAGTGGCTGCACCAACTTGCATTCCCAACAACAGTGTAAAAGTGTTCCTCTTTCTCCACATCCTCTCCAACACATGTTGTTTCCTCTCTTGCTAATTTTGGCCATTCTAACTGGTGTAAGGTCATATCTCAATGTAGTTTTAATTTGAATCTCCCTGATGGCTAGTGATAATGAACATTTTTTCATGTGTCTGATAGCCATTTGTATGTCTTCATTGGAGAAGTGTCTGTTCAAGTCTTCTGCCCATTTTTTGACATGGTTATCTGTTTTGTGTGTGTTGAGTTTGAGGAGTTCTTTATAGATCTTGGATATCAGCCTTTTGTCTATAGTGTAATTTGCAAATATCTTCTCCCATTCCATGGGTTGCCTCTTTGTTTTGTTGACTGTTTCCTTTGCTGTGCAGAAGCTTTTGATCTTGATGAAGTCCCCAAATTGAAAACTTCTTTGGGGTTCTCTTCTGATGCAGTGTTTTCAATAATATTCTGTACATAATAAGATTCATTGACAGGTCCCAAAGATACCTGTAGATTTCAATACATAAACCAGGTTGTCTGTCTAAGCAACAACACTGTGTTCTATAAGTTGTTTCTCATGGTTTATCCTTTCCCTACTCCAGAATCTCCTCCCTCAAGCTTCTGGACTAATAGCACCTTAATAAGGGCTTGTATTTATTTATTTATTTATTGGTGAGTGAAACTCATCTATAAAGTTTTTAAAACTTTTCATTATATTAAATCACTCACAAATTTCAGAATTTGTATTGTAATACAGCCAGATTAAAATAGAATTTGTTCTTAATTGAATTTAAGTTAAAAAAATTATAACAAAAAATAGAACTGGTTCTGCTTTCTCTTAAAAAGTCAATTCTTCATTAGTGTTTTACTCACTTACTATTATGATAAATTTCAGTAACCCATAAAAAAAAGAAACATGGGTATTTACCCCAAAAATACAGATGTAGTGAAAAGAAGGGCCATTTGTACCCCAATGTTTATAGTAGCAATGGCCATGGTCGCCAAACTGTGGAAAGAACCAAAATGCCCTTCAACAGACGAATGGATAAGGAAGATGTGGTCCATTTACACTGTGGAGTATTATGCCTCCATCAAAAAGGATGAATACCCAACTTTTGTATCAACATGGATGGGACTGGAAGAGATTATGCTAAGTGAAATAAGTCAAGCAGAGAGAGTCAATTATCATATGGTTTCACTTATTTGTGGAGCATAACAAATAGCATGGAGGACAAGGAGAGATGGAGAGGAGAAAGGAGTTGAGGGAAATTGGAAGGGGAGGTGAACCATGAGAGACTATGGACTCTGAAAAACAATCTGAGGATTTTGAAGGGGCGGGGGGTGGGAGGATGGGGGAACCAGGTGGTGCGTATTGGAGAGGGCACGGACTGCATGGAGCCCTGGGTGTGGTGCAAAAATAATGAATACTGTTACGCTGAAAAAATAAAAAAAATTAAAAAAAACAATACTGTTATGCTGAAAAGAAATAAAAAATTAAAATAAAAGAAAGAAACATGATTTTCATTCTCTTGCAAAATGAGACTGGGATTGTTTTGGATAACTCTGGTGTTAATATTCCAGAGAAAAGCATATTTGCAACCACAAAATTCTTATAACTCTCATTTTAATCCTTTCAGAGGTCACCCTGCAGCCTGCTCCTGCGATCACTTACCGCACAATTGGGGGCATCCTTGACTTTTACATATTCCTGGGAAATACTCCAGAACAAGTGGTTCAGGAGTATCTGGAGGTATGGGCTTTGGCTTGGAGAGTTATAAATGGAAATGGAAACAGTGTTTACTGTATCAGACATGGTGCTCAAAACAGTAGTTTTTAAATGCTTAGACATGTTTATATTTATTGTTTCAGCTCATTGGACGACCATTCATGCCTCCCTACTGGAGTCTTGGGTTCCAGCTTAGTCGCAGGAACTATGGTGGCATCAATGGGTTGAAGAAGGTTGTGGATCGAAATCGTGTAGCTCAGATCCCTTATGTAAGTTGGAACTTCTCTTAACATGTGTAAGGCACCACTTTCTTTTAGTTTTTGCATCTGATTCAATGTATTAGGAAGAAATACAGAGAGGTGGATAGATAGATAGATATGTACATACATACGTAGACAGACAGACAAACAGGCACACTTAGGGTCACAGATTTGCATGCTGATTACCTGTGTCATCATAGAAACAGCAGTTTATGGGGTTGGATGCATATGGTCTTGAAGTTTGGCTTTACTTCTTTGCAAAGCTTTAGCTTTACCTCTGTCAGTGTTAGGCTAGTTAATTAGCATCTCTGAGACTTAATTCCCCTTTTATAAAATGAGAATGTTTTATATTCTCCAGTCCATTATATTTTACCAGTCCATTGGTGGACTGGTAGTGAGGAATTCCTTACACTAGGCATGGAATGCAGGCAGTACAGAGGATGAGCTCCATCCAAATTCGTTGTTATTTTATGGAAGAAAGCATCACCTAGGGGGATATGGTTAACAAGAACTGACGACTGTAAAAATGAGTCACAGGAAGTGAGTTTCTCATAGCAACCTTAAACACTCCTTCCAGATCTGGCAGACTATAATTTTGAAAGCTCAGTGGCTGCCAAGTATTTATGATGTTCAATGTCCACTAGTAAATAGATAATTATTAAGTATAGAGTACTTGATCAATTCCTCCAGGAGATGTGGAATGCCTTTAATGAAGTTATGAGAACAGTTTATTTGGGGCTAGATCTTTGGAACTGTGTTGCAAACATTTATTTGTTTAGCATGAGAAGGAAGAAGGTGCAGGTGGAAATGACTTTGGCCTGATCTCGGGGTTTAACAATGCCTTCTCAGGACAGCTAAAAAGAGCAGGTAGGGAGATGATTTTTTCCTGGGAGAAAACATACCTGCTGTGGTGTTTTGCTATTAAGAGGAAATTGATCATGTGTTTTATTTAAATGCTCCCAAATCAATACCCACAAGCACCCAATTCCGGGAGGAATCAGGCCAAAGTTTGCCACATGGTTATTATTTTACAAGGTGCTTTCACAATCATGGTTAAACATCATTTATTGGTATTTTGTAAATACCACTGCGTAGTTGATAACTTCTCTAAGGTCATTAGAACTAGCCAAATGGCAGGACCAGGATTCAAAAATAGT